>NW_027271065.1:252500-780000 GCF_040938485.1 Diadema antillarum
AGATTTAAATTAAAGTTGGCGTTACCTAAGACACGTCCATCTTTATAACAAAGTTTTTGAAATCTCAGCACAAAGTTTTTACCATTGTACACGCTACATGTAATGTCGAAAAAAGTAGAAACGCAGGTCCATTTTATCACTGAAAATTTGTCAAGAGATAAACACATTGACGGAAACACGCTTTTGAGGGGAGAGTTCATTCCTTAGCATGTACCTGTTATTCTTCATTATTTTATAATATTTTAAGAAGTCCATTCTTTGATGATTTTCTTTTTCTTTTTGCAATTCATGATTATGATAAGGAATATGTTAAATGAAAGAAAGATATCAGTCAGAGGGGTGAAGGCTCAAGTTTTTGAGTTTCTTCAGTTTGTCTCCCTCTACAAAGGAATATGTCGTTAGAAATACCCTTTTAATGGGGTTATGATTTTTATCTTAGATTCTTATGATAGTTACTATCCTGTATGTCACTGTCAGTAATTGCATTGTGCAATTTTCGTTTGTTATGTTGACTGTGAATTTATCTGAACATCATTACAATTCTTAATGTCGGAGAAGTAATTGACAGAAAAAAATATGAATATTCTGTTCCTGAAAAGACTTGAACGTGTAAAAAGGTAATATCTTCCAACAGGCATTGGGCGCTCGTTAATGAAGAAACAGTATTAGCACTGGTTGCATAGTTACCATGCATCCTGAATGCACCAGCCACATACCGGTATCTGCATGACACAACCCTTGCTGTACTATTGTTGGTAGAAAACACCAGATTGATAGCTAGAACTTGTTATTAAGAGTATGGTAGTCAATACTACTTGAAAAAAAATACAGAAAAAAGTGCAAAAAAATGGCAGTTGGGGTACGGGTAAAGGGCAAGGAAAATTATGCCTAAATATGGGTAAAAGGTTAGTATCATGTGGAAGATTAGGTTTTACATTACAATTATCATTATAATCCATTTCCTTGACCCCAAAAACATGGGGTTAGACACCAAAGCCATCACGATTGACCAAAAAATAGCCGAGTTATAACCAGAAATGTCTTTTTAAAGCCGAAACGGCGACCAGCTTGGATTTTTTACGATTTCGGCCGGGGCACCCTGGATTTCGCATTTTTCGTTCTTTTTTCAAAAATGGTGTCAGTAGGCACAAAGTCATCAAACTAAGGTGTGATGAGCATGTTCTGAAAATGTCACCCTCTTTAGCCCATCTCTAAGAGATATCAAAGGATGACGACTGTAATATTTAGGTTGTTATTTAGAGAGTTCCTTAGTTGTTTCTTTAATCAGTCAGAATAAGCACACGATCTTGGCAGTAATTTGTATTACAATCATGACGAGTTTGAACAATGCAAATGCTTTAGCGATATCGATTGCATCGGATGCCCAAGGGAAGAAACGGACACTGGTCAAAAAGTATATGTGCACACTTTGTTAACACGCAGGTGATAGGTTGATATGTTTTTATTTTTCTAGGTCTTGGGGGCAAGTAAGGAAGTTTACCTCCGGGGTTTCTTGAGATGGGTAACTATATAGGCCTAGAGCATAGCAACAGCATCATCTCTATGGGGATTGGTTGGTGCTGCATAGCTAGGCACTAGTCTGTGCGTTCAAACTGTACTAATTTCAAACATTTGGCATCTCCCTTTCTTTAAAAAAGTAAAGTTTCTCTTTTTCACACAGATTTTTTTTTCATTTATCAACTACCATTGAAACTTAATTAATAAGGCATTGTCTTTTTAGGATTATCATGACAATTATTTGATACGTTGTTCACACAATATACTTGTCCTATTTGAGTAATAATGGAAACACTTTACTTGTATGGGCGTGTTTGACTTGCCATTAACTATCTTATACTGTATCTTACATTCAACTTTACTACATGTGTAATCATAGCAACACATCTTATAAACACAAACATTATTACTAGTAAAGTGAGCAACACTTCACTTCAATGTTGAGATATCACGGCTTTGTATGACACATTACAACGCACTCTTGTAACGACGTAAGTTCAATCTCGTTCTTCACACTTGGAGGAATACTTGTGATTGTTTTGTAAACTGTACTTTAGTTCACTTTTAGAAATGTGTTATTTTTTTTTCGTTGAAGAAACGTTAATCATTGTTTCTCTTATAATGATTAACAGAGCTGTTACTTTGGATAAGTTAGATGAAACACTTTTATCGCACACAAAATGTAACCAACTCTACTCTCCATGGATGAATAGTTCAACATCTAAAACATTTTCACAATCCCGTGATCATTGTCATTTCATTTCACGTCAAATTCAGGTATCTATCCTATAAAACAGATCAGTTTTTACACTGGTCCATATTTTTGACCTGATCTTGTGATACGATATTATGTTGAGTCATCTAGCTTTGTTGCATTAAGGATTGTTTTCCGCTGTACCTCTTCTGATGTCAATTCTGTTTTGACAGGAGCATTTTTCCTTCACATTCCACTATGCAACTTCTTGGAAACTTTGTCTTTGAAACAACAACAGCATCTTTCTAGAGATTGTTTTACATTCGCATCTTCACTTGTTCTCCTTCTTTGAGTGGAGAGAGCTTTTTTTTTCGCTTCGATCAAAGTAATTTTACTGCACTTTTGTTTCTTGGTCAGCTTTGTTTGCACATTATTTTATTACTTTTGGTTTCAGCAGCTGGCTAGCTGTTGGCAGGGTGGTCCTTGCCCTCCTCTGCATCACCAATTGTGCAGGACTAGCATCTAGCCCATCGATCGGTGTGTTCCGATAGTCAAGAAATGCCAAACCTGGATCTGTTCCATCTCTCATTGCCTTTTTCATTAGACATTGCGATATGTACTGTCTTTTCAGCTTTCCCGTTGCTATGTAGAAAGTGATGAAGACGTGACATGCTTGAATTGGTACTGACAAGCAAACTCTTCGAACTGGTCACTTGTAAACTGTGTACCGTTATCTGATACCACAATCTCCGGTATACCATTACGTGCAAAAGTGTTGCTTGCATACTTCAATTACTCTTACGCTAGACATTTTTTTTTCCATGTTCAAACGTTATCAATAAAATTGTGTGAAACAAAACTCAATTTTCAATTAATAGAAACTCGAATCATCCCATCTTGTGGTTGAGAGATTTGTGTTGGTCGTGCGGGTGTGCTTTCCCAGGGCTGTTGGAAGATATTACCTTTTTACACGTTCAAGTCTTTTCAGGCACAGAATATTCATTTTTTTTTTCTGTCAATTACTTCTCCGACATTAAGAATTGTAATGATGTTCAGATAAATTCTCAGTCAACATAACAAACAAAAATTGCACAGTAAAGTATTGCTGACAGTGACATACAGGATAGTAACTATCATATGAATCTAAGATAAAAAAATCATAACCCCATTAAAAGGGTATATCTAACAACATATTCCTTTGTAGAGGGAGACAAACTGAAGAAACTCAAAAACTTGAGCCTTCACCCCTCTGAATAACATCTTTCTTTCATTTAACATATTCCTTATCATAATCATGAATTGCAAAAAGAAAAAGAAAATCAAAGAATAGACTTCTTAAAATATTATAAAATAATGAAGAATAACAGGTACATGCTAAGGAATGAACTCTCCCCTCAAAAGCGTGTTTCCGTCAATGTGTTTATCTCTTGACCAACTTTCAGTGATAAAATGGACCTGCGTTTCTACTTTTTTTCTCAACATTACATGTAGCGTGTACAATGGTAAAAACTTTGTGCTGAGATTTCAAAAACTTTGTTATAAAAAATCGACGTGTCTTAGGTAACGCTAACTTTAATTTAAATTTTATATAAGAAGAATACTGTTTTTACACAGATTAATTTGATTTTAATTTATAGGACACGAAAAAGAAACATCTCTGTTCAGTTATGGGATTGTCCCCCAGGAGACGTCCCCGGGGTAGTTGTCAGGTGGGAGTTGTCCCCCGGGGGAGTTGTCCTCGGGGGGGGGGGGGGGGGGGGGAGCTGTCCTCCGGGGGAGTTGCCCCCCGGGGAAGTGGTCCTCCGGGGGAGTGGTCCCCCGGGGGAGTTGTCCCCCGGGGGAGTTGTCCCCCGGGGGAGTTGTCCCCCGGGGGAGTTGTCCCCCGGGGGAGTTGTCCCCCGGGGGAGTAGTCCCCCGGGGCAGTTGTCCCCCGGGGGAGACGTCCTCCGGGGGAGTAGTCCTCCGGGGGAGACGTCCTCCGGGGGAGTGGTCCTCCGGGGGAGCTGTCAGGTGGGAGTAGTCCCCGGGGGAGTAGTCCTCCGGGGGAGTTGTCCTGATACGGTCAAGAAGAAAACTAAAACTTTGGATATATCGACCATTCAAAACAAATTTTCATCAAATAAACCTTGAATTTCTCTAAGAATTATATGTTTTGTCATATTTCATAAGAGTTTCTCATTATCTCAAAAAAATCATCAACAAACAAACAAACAAAAACCAACACAAAACAAAACAAACAAACAATTAACGCTGGAAATCTCAAGTCCCATCTAAACAGAAAATACATTGTATACCGGTACCATCCCGTTAATGAGTTTTTATTCCATGTTGTCTTCTCTTTGGCCATGTTGTGAAATACGCTGATGGCAGCTTTTCGGAGAAAAAAAAAGAAGATCTGTGCAATAACAAAGGAGTACAAACATTCTACTTGCAGTTAATGATGACAATGCAGATGTACCTGCCACAATATTTATTTCTACTAATATCAGCATATCAATCAACAATGTAGTTATTAAAGCAGTTAGTTACTCTAAATATCATATCAAAGTCAAAATATACTTCAATGCTTTTAGATTCACGGAGACTTGCCACAGATGTTGACTGGTGAAGACAAGATCCAGTAAAGGCACTTTAATAAAGTTAAAATACCGCTGGGGCGCTAAATTTACCCCAATACATGTACAAGAATATATGCACACACACTTACATTCATTAATGGCAATTTACACCCACCTAATACTGTACCATTTGTTCTGGAATTTGCTTTCTAAAGTATCATTTCCATAACCATGAGCCAAAGTGCGACTTGTCTTAAATGTATAATGAGTTTGAGATTACTGTTCTATAACTTGTGAAAGTACATGTATTCCTCAGGCTCAATCTACCATATTATTGTACTTTAAAGTGTCTAGGTGCAGTACAGTTACCTTTCACCATTAATTTAGTCTGACTTACAGCAGAAGTCCCTATGCAATGTACTGGCTATACTTTGGCACACAGTACCCTGTATGTGATGTTGGTACTAAAGATTTTTAAGTGTAATGTATTTTTCAATTCAATTCAATTTCAATTTATTGAAAATCAGACATAGTCACAGTAATGAATGAACACAAAGCAAATGGATACGAGTCCCAAAGAAGCAGAGCTTGTGAGTGGGGCCCATTATGAATGGACTTCTCGATCCCAGCTGACCAGCAAAGAGACCCATAACACGTATACATACATGTAATTATAAAAAATATCCAACAACCATGCAGAGTCCCAAGAATAAGCAAATCCCAAGGCCAGCCAGGTGAAATCGAGAAGTACATACATGTACAACACCTGTAATATACAAAGCTAAAAAAAAATTGCATGGTTTAATGTGCAGTGCAACCCATTAGAAAGGAAACTTGATTTATAGATGAGACATCTCCATTGCCTCTCAAGACTGAAGAAAAACAATACCCTCCATCATGAAGATTACCAGTTATTTTCCTCTTCCATCACATACATATGTACCAGAAACAAATTTTGAACAATGTAAATCATCACCAGTAAAGTTCCACAGTTCCTAGGCAAGATAAATCCCTCCTCATGGGACACACTTGTTACTTGTTACTTGTTGCAGTAATCCCAATCGCAGCTCCAAGGAAGCTATCCACATGCAAATTGTGTCATGCACCAAATGGAGGTGCAAAAGTGACAAGGTTGTGCATGTCTCACTTATGTACAATAAAAGCGAGAGTGTCTGTGCAAATAAAAACATTGGTCCCTTTCTACAGCATGTGGAACCCAGCAGGAGGTTGCATCTTGTTGATGAAGGGCAGTGCAACCTCTCTGAACATGGCTGGGTATAACATATTATATATATTTATGTATAATACGTTACTACATTTTTGAGAGGAGGTGGCATTCAATTGCAAATTTGTTTGGCACAGTTTAGTGCACATATTATATCAAATAAATAGTCATTCTCACTCACAGCCTTACACGAGGATAATAATGACTGATTAAGTAGACACTTTCCTATAATAACTTTCTTTGAGTGCAGCATTAATTGGTAGATTGACACATACAGTCATCAATTAATGAACCACCACAGACGTCACATGAGGAACCCCCCCCCCCAAAAAAAAAACAAAAAAACAAAAAAACAAAACAAAACAAATGGAAGGAAAAAACAAACATAAGCTCTCCAGCCAACTGTGCATTTGTTTCAGACAGCAGTCATTGTGGCAAGTTATTTTTATTGTAACAAGGCCCAAATCAATAGCAGGTTTGCTTCTTACAGGGTCATGATTAATTATGTATTGTTTTCACTGTACTGATGTGCTTTTTGTGGTCAAATAAACTCAACTCAAACATATACAACATCATTTACTGTTGATTACTAATGATTACATATTAATCTTTGAGCATCAAGATGTGCAGGGATCTTGAAGATACCTCACTCAATCTCTCTTTGAAAAGAGAAAGAACCACACCGGGGTATCTGAATACACATTGACTGTCTATGGTGTGCTCGCATCAATTTCAGTTTGAATCTGAATTATACATTAATTTTTGTAAAGATGCATCATCCTGCACATTGCACTCAACACTTTGCTCCATGGCAAGTTGAGACAAGTGACCATTCACATTAAATGTAGGTAAACTTGCTACCATGTCCAGTAAATGTGCATTAATTGGTGCTCGAGAAATAAGAGACTTCAATTTCTCCATGTCCTCTCTCCATTTTACATAATAATCTCCTTTAATCAGTGTGACAGCCACAAATAGCATGAGATGATTGTCAGTTCTTGACTGAGTGTAGTAAACCGAAAGGCTGAAAGGGCTGCAGCCCTTTGAATGAAACAAAAAAGGGGAAATGCAAGCAAACAGTAACCCCCAACAGATAGTGAGGATGCCTACAAATAGGTAGTTCAATTGGTTCATGCTGTGTACTGCAGTACATCAAGCAAATTTGTGCCTGCACGACATATAACATCTAAATACATTACAAAATTGTAATATAAGGTCAAAGTCACAACACTGCACTGCCTCATGTTTATACCCCCCCCCCCCACATAAAATGTATTTATTTCAATCAAGACTCTGTAACTGCAAGGTTTTGATCTGAGGTGACATATTGTAATGATCTGAGGTAAAAGATCAAGGACACAGTGTATACACCAACGTTACATTTGATTTGTTATCTATCAGAACAAACCATGAGCCACAATGCCCAGACTTTCTCAGTCTATAACTTGAAATGATGTCATTACACACAACTCAAGGTTGACTCCACTATGCTTCTCAATATAAAACTAGAAAAGAAATATCTGTACACACATTTCTTAGTAAGGGATGGAGTACAATCAAGTGATTATCACTTTTCAGTTATAGAAAATGTTTCATCAGATATTCTCATATCCTAAGTATACACACTGCTTTGCCTCTGCTACTACCATATGATTTAAATTACAAATGCCCTGATTTAGCTTGCTTGCACCTGCACCCCACTTGCACAAAGTAAGAAGCACAAACAAGCAACCCTTCAAAGATACAATACTCGTATTAATGTCAAAACACAAGAAGTTCTCTTGAAAATACTGCTACACTTCAGCACCTATTACAGTTGACTATCAAGATGTCAAACCCATCTGTTTTTTCAGATATGTGAGTTGACCATACTTACCAATATCTGATGTAAACATGCTTTGTTTGAATTATTTGCACTTTAATTTCATGGCAATTTCAGTATCTACAGCAATCAGAAACATAATTGAGCTGCATTTACAAACACTCATGTATTATGATAATACTTATTGTCAGCATTGCAGTGTGGAATTTATCAATTTGTTTTATCCTGATACTAGCATATGATCCACTGCACCCTCTAGGGATAAGAGGCTGTATTGGCTGAGCCAAGACTAATGTCTCTGCTCATAATCTGATCATGGATCATTCCTTCAATTGTACATAATAATTCCAGTTCAGAAAATTGTTTGCACATCAGCGTCGTTTAATGCCACAGATGGGTAATACAAGAAACTTATGAGCCAGACAAAGAAAAACACATTTTCACACATTTAGAGCCTAAATGTGCATGCCCATATATACTTATCCCTGTTGGTAGGTAATTTTCGAGTGAGACACTACAATTGCTAGGGGTTAAAGTCTTAAATGTGGCAAATAATTTCTAGGGCCCGGTCCCACTGGCGTTTAGGAAGATTTGTGTATGAATTGCGCACAAAATTGTTTATATTCGCTAACATCTGCAACCGAAATCTTTTGCAGTTCAAAAATCCTGGCAACAGACAAAGTGCCTCTCTGGATAATTGTGGACATGTGTGGATGTTGTCCAACTCATACAAACATGTTTCACAAATATTGTGGATGTTTAGTGAATATAAACAAATTTTGTGCGCAATTTATACGCAAATCTTCCTAAACGCCAGAGGAACCATGACAGCTCAGTATCAAGAAATGAAAAACATGACCAGAACTCGGAGCTGTGCATCATGATACTCCCCCAAATCTACTCCGCCTTTTTTTCCCTGGACACCGGAGGACCCACGAGGGCGCCCCACAGCTGGTGGAGGACGCCAGTGAAGAGGAGCGTGCCGCCGAAGACCATGGCAGTGCCCAGCCAGTGCCAGGTGGTGAAGGGGTTCTTGAAGTAGAAGATGGAAAGCACGAGGCTGAGGAACTTACGCAGCGTGACCACCAGCGTGACCACCAGTGACGGGCACTCCGTGGTCAACACGAAGACGCCTCGGATGCACACAAATGTGCATGGCAGACCATTGGTCAAGGTACAATATTACAACCACAAATTAAAAGATAATGCTACATTGCAATCTTTATACTTTTGCAACACAATTTCTTGCAAATATATTGTACACAGACTTTCATATTTTCTAGTGTATCTGTCGTCAGTGTAAGGGATATAAATCCAATTGTGAAATACCTGTTCTCCTGTTTTTTTTCCTTTGCTGTATTTTTAGTGTTCAGGATGAGCATCCACAGTTAAATAAACCATAGATATCCCACTTCACCTGTATACAATACAGTGTATACAATACAGGACAATTTCTATCCCTTCCATTTGTTCCAGCAAGAAATTCATGGAACTTTACATTTTCTCATGTTTTCACCACACATTAATGTCAGTTTAATTGGAACTTGCAAGGTGATAACATCATCATCTCTTTGAGCCTGAATAAGCAGTCAAAAATACATTACAGATTCATGAAGACACGGCAAACTCAAAATTTTAATGAAACACATACCATTCCTTCCAACAATTCATTAAAACATGGGGAAAGTGATAACTCTGGTCAACATCTACCAAGTATATGAAACCAGATTCATGAAAAACATAGAGAAGTCAAATTTGTGTCAAACTTCGAACCTTCCATCGAGATTTTTGGTATTCAGAAGGGCCAACTTGAAGATGGTGAAGAATCAGACTTTATGCAACGTTTACACCACGTTCCCAGTGACCACTGCAGCCCTGTTTGCCGAAACATGGCACACAATGGGTAGATGGGATATTCTCCTATATTTCCCCTCCAACATTCTAGTCTCGTTTCTTCCAGTTCTCATTATGATGAACATGTAGCTATCAGATGACGTTTTCATGGCATCTGGTCAGGCTAGACTATACAATAATTTCTGCTGCGTTGCACCACAGACCACTTCTAAGTTTTGTTCAGGTGTATTAGAGTATGTTCTGTCATGTTGAGTTTATCCCATTTTATCATGGCTTATGAGATTTCTCAATAGCACTAGGACTGCTGTGGCAAATTTTTTGACAGTTAAAAAAATCTGACGCAGCATCCACGACAATTATGACCTGTCAAATTTGCCCGTCCCGCCCCATCGCATCATCTCCCGTCCATCCTGTTTTGTCCACGGCAGTCACATGGCTGCTGGGAACATGGTGTAAATGCAGCATTAGCAAATGTTGCAGGCCACTATCTCATTTCTCCTAATGCCCGTTCACAGTAAAGGATATTGCGTAAGAAGGTTGCCCAGCAGATAGAGCCACATCTTAGGCAGGGTGATGCCCAGACCAATGGCCACAGGTTCTGAAATTGAGAAAATGCCATCAAATCAGATAAAACTAGAAATGTCGCTTTGGCGACTGGTATGCCTCCGCCATAATGCATGATTCTCCTAATAGGTCTATAGTACATGTGGACAATGTGTGACTACATTTTCACAAAATTGGCAAAATACAGTAAACCTCGCATGAGTCGAAGCTCTCGGGACTGACAAAAATGCGTCGACTTAAGTGAAATTCGACTCTCGCGAGAGTCGATCTTTTTTTCGACTCACAGTTATGTACATGTATTATAGTACATTTGCATGCATGTGTGTGTGTGTGTGTGCGTGCTTGTGTGTGTTTGCATTCAAATTTGTCTGTTCTTGAAGATAATGTTCTTATTTTGTTCTAAATTGAACATGGAATTTGTATCAATACTAGTAGTTAAACGTAGTTCTGTGAATGTCTGCGCTAATGTGGCAATGTGCATGTGCTATGTCTATGGTGCAACATAGGTAGCCATCTCTGTCAACCTACCCTGAGACAAACACTCTCCCAAGCCCATCCCTACCTCCATTGAACAAAACTATACAGCCAGCCGTGCACGCACAAACAAAGCTCCGCCCACTTGGCCTGTCACTAAAATATCAAAGCAGCGATTGGTTGACCAAGGAGTTCTGGCCTGACATGGATAAAGCAGGGAGGTGGAAGAAAGACCACCTCCCTGGATAAAGTATGGATGTGCTGTGTGTATGGATAAAGTACATTGTATATGGATCGATCGATGTGCTGTGTGTATACATGTATACATGTGTATGTATTCGACATGCGTGCAGAGCGGTACGGTGAGTGTGCATGCTTACCTGCAGCAGGCCAGGGACGGGGTTCTGCGACATGCCGATTTTTTTTGTTCTCCTCTAAATGTAATGAGAATGCCAGACAAATCTTCTTCGGCTCAAGTGATGTAAACTACGTGTATTTTGTACAAAAGGGACTGACTGTTTTACTTCGACACAGCCGAAATTCGACTCTCGTACTTCGGCTTATCCAAATATTTCTTAGAGAAAATACATAGGGAAAAATCGGGACTTTTTATTTTGCTTCGAGTTAAGTGATTTTCGACTCACTCGACGTCGACTTATCCGAGGTTTACTGTATTAAAATGACATGTTTGTCACAAATGTATTGAATGTTCACCTTCCTTGACCTATGTTTAATTGGATGAATAGGAGAGCATGTATTTGGGGATTTAAGAACTTTAACTTGACTTTGACCCTTTCATAAGTTTATGCACTGAGTAATTTTCAAGGTATGGAGAAAAATTGCAATTTCTGTATTGAACAGTAAATTGTTATCATTTTCATCTGGCCTTTGATTTATAAGAGAATCACTGTCAGGCAGAACATACATAATATGTACTAAGTTTCAAGATAACTTGAGCCACTTCCAAGATATGGAGAAAGAAATAAGTTCAGCACTTTCACTTGATCTTTGACCTTTTGACCTTTGACCTTCTTGGCAAAAAAAAAAATTCCAGAGAATCTCTATTGGGTTATACATGCATACATCAAGTTAAAAAAAAAAATCTTGCTGGCATTGCATAAATATAAGGAAAATAGTAAAATTTTGAAGTATTGCCCTTGACATTTGACCCCATGAACCCCAAATTCCCTAGATAACCACTGCTAGTCAGTACATGCATATATACTATGTTCCATGGAGATACCTTGAACAATTTCCAAGATACAGAGAAAAAAGTGAAATTGTAACATTTTACTTGACCTTTGACCTCATGACCCCAAACTTTCATCAGAGAATCTGAATTGGGTAATACATGTATACACTAAGTTTCAAGAAAATATCTTCAGGCACTGCACAGATATGGGGGAAAATTGTGAAATTTTAAGCATTTGACCTTGACCTTTCGACCTTTGACCTTGAGCATGTGCACTCAAAAGGTGATAGGCACAACTTCACCCCCTAATACACTCACATGCCAAGTTTCATTAGGATACCTCCAAAGGTTTTTTAGTTACGCTGTCCACAAAATTCATTACGGATGGACGGAAGGACGGACGGACGGACGGACGGACGGACAACCCGAAAACATAATGCCTCCGGCACCACTTCGTGGCGGAGGCATAAAAACGTAAAAATAAAATAAGTAAAAATAAGCAATAAGATCATGCAACACACACAATCACACAATTGCCTATGGATAATAATGACACTAGCAGGAAGCTTACAGATTCTGCCATGTTTTAACTGTCTTCCAGAGGAATAACTTGAAATTCAGCAGAGATTTTTTTTTTCTGTGATCATGTTTTAAAACTACACAGAGTCTTGAGAAAGATACCCCTCTCCGAGAATATGAAAAAGAAAAAAAAATGCCAAGCAAGGCTTTAGTAAATGAAACCAATGATAAAGGTGAAAATAAGAAAACAAGAATGATGGACTTGAGTCTGGTATGGTATACAAACATGAATAATTTGTTGTAAGTTTTTATTAATATAAAAGTGCCCATCAGTGTAATTCATGAACAACAAAATTCTGTTCACATGTCTTCATTACCACATCTACTTTCATCAGATGAAACAATTACACTACACTCCATCCCCTCAAACACACTAACTTGAGCAATATTCCCCGGTATGCCATTCATTGCCATCCAATAAGAATATAAATATTGCCTGCTATCAGAGACAACTCCTACCTGTTGCACTGTACATGACACAGTGGTTGTAGATGTCGCTGGCAAACAATAGAAAGGCCGGTAGAGGTAACGCATGCTGAATGTAACAAACACAAAAACAAAGTACAAAAGAAATAGTCAACAGTTGTTTCAATGCCACACTTTACATACGGGCGAGGTACTGGCACAAGATGTTACTGGTCATTAATATTTTTGTCATTGTTATTGGTACAAATTCCCTGCATGTATACAAATCAAGCAGCATTATTTAAATGAAGTTAAATATTCAGTCAATTAATGTAAAAGTAAAACATAATTGTCACACTGCAGCAATGTCAATAAGTTCTCAAGAAATTCAATTATAACACAAAAAACACCGAAAAAAAAAGAACAAACAAACAACATGGAGTAAATAAAAAAAAAAGAAAGAAAGAAAGAAAAAACCATGGGTTCTCACCGAGTAGAAGAGAGCTTCTCTGGGATGCTTGCCAAACTTCTTATACAATGTCTCCTGGAAGATGCCCATGCGAGCCGACATGAAGAGGGCAAAGGTCAACATACATACACCTGCAAATAACAAAAGGCCAAAGGTATTCGTTATCTTATCCATGTTATGGATGTCATACCCTTGATCACATTTTTACCCCTGAAACTATCAATGATCAAGATACATCATGGAAAGACGGAATAAACGGAACAACTGTAGCATACAGCAGCACACTCTTATCTGTAAAAATAATGCCTTCATCACTTGACTACTTTCTTGTTTACCAATCCATAGAAAGAATTGATTTCTCACCTATCACCCACAGCATGAAGTCTGACATTGAGTCAAATCCTTCTGTCTTTGGTTGATTTTCATCACCCTGAATGGGGGAAAAAAAGAAGAATAAAAAAGAAGTAGAGATGATGTTACAAAAGACAAAGGTGACAGGGCCATGGTGTACACTGAAGTAAATGAATTATACCAGCAAGAAACTGTAGAACTACAGATATGTAACACATGCACAGAAAATAGCAGCACACATTTATGTCAATATTGCATCACAGCTAGCAAATATAAATCACACAGTGAAATTATGAACATACCAAATTTCTGTATTTTCAGAAGTATTCACAAAAGTTGATTTTTCCCCCCCTAAATCATCTTGGTTGCAAATACGTATATATACACATATACAACTGTTTACAAGAGCAAAAGACTTAGATGCACATATTTGCATAATTAGGTTTGACATATTACAAAAAATTAGACTAAATAAAAGAAATGTTCAACAAATAATTGAGCCTCTAGGACAACTAAAGCAATATCAATAAAAATTACAGAAGCGGTACAATCAACACGTTAAAGGATTAAAGTTGGACGCTCTTTTAGCGATTTAGATGATCTCAATTAGGATGTGTCAGTTTTGCATCAATAGCTTACCACAGTCTTGGCGGACATTAATGTGCAAAGACAGATACCAACAGATATCAAGAAAACTCCAAGGTACTTTGACGGTGTGTATCTATGGAAAGTAAAAAGGCATGAAAATAACTGAACTGGCAATTTCAGATGTTCACATTTTCAAATCATTTTGCTCTGTATGCAAAAATTCTAGACTACTATCATTAGATATTTAAAAGATACTTTATTCTCAATTAAAATGCCCTACAGTTTGAACACATAATCTACAAGTACAAGTATGGTTTGCACTTTAAAGGCCTTTTGATTTTCAGTGACAAAAATATTGGGATTAAAATCTGTGCAATAAAAGAGATATAAAAGCTTGCAGGAAATGAAAACAAGTACCACAATCAACATGGTTTAAATGTCTGTGTGACAAGTTATACATTGTTAAATGGATGTGTGTTGTAATTACCTAGAAGAAAACTCCATTCTGTGTTATTGTTGGCTATACAATGAAAAGTAGAATCAGGTAAACAAAACAAGAAAAAAAAACCCACTAAAATTTATTCAGTAGTATTTTTAATATAAGTCTGAAAATGTGACGTCACTGCCACTGTGACTTACAAATATGTGTATATACACCAAAATACAATAACTTTTGTACATCCCCTTCCCCTCTAATCTTTTCAGAGTTATGACTGATGAGTAGTTACAACCTTCTAACAATTTAATCTAAAGGGTGTTATTTCTTGTTGTTGGATGCAGGTTAAAAAAAAAAAGAAAAAAGAGAGAAAAACTTGTGAAGATTTTAATGCAGAAGCAAGACATGCAGGAGATTATCATCTAATCTAATTGCAATGCATGTGGCTTTGAAGAATATCACAGTTCTAGGAAGACAAGATATTTAATGCTTTATGATAGCTTAACTCTCTTGATGTTTGTGGAATGAAACCTTTATCAATCTATATTTCTTGGTAAAAAGATGAGCAAGTGCTTCACATCAACAAGTATGATTTCTTTTACATAGTTTGTCACTTCTTGAAAGAAAACCAACTTGCATGCACTTGTCTGAAATGAGATTAAAAATAGAAAATTTTGATGCATTGCAAAAAATTCCAAAGACAAACAAAGAAACTGTACATATTGCATGATCAATAAATTGGTACAAAACAAAACATAACATTGAAGTAAGCATGCCACAAACTTTCTCCTCATTATCAATCCAGACATGTGCCAGTTTTGATGCATGGAGAACCCATGACTGCTTGTGCAAACCTGGGGGTACTTCCAAACCCCCAGGAAAAAAAAAAATATTTCGATACACTGGACCAAATATGGTTACAAACAATTTTTAGCAATCACACACAGAAGTATCTATGGCATGAGATCTTACAGCCCATCTGCCATTTTGCAAAAGGATGGTTTCAGCGGAAGGACAAAGCGAAGGTGGGCTATGAGATTGTAGACTTTACTGTGAGATATCCAACATTTTCATGACTTGGAAAGAAATACTTACGTTTTATGCAAAAGGATGATACCCAAGGCCATGTTTGCTATAAGTGATCCCTAAATGTATGAAAATAATAATGATAATTAAAAAAACACTTATCAGAATGAAAGGAATTTTTGTTTTTATTTTGCAGCATGAGTGTAGTAAGAAGTTATAGAGTTTCTTTTTTTTCTGTTGCCCTCCATGAATAAGACTGTGTGCTCGATCTGTACTATTATGCACCACTATTATTGTCAATTGGTGCTCATGATAATGTAGACTGAGCATAACCCCTTACAAATGGCGAGTAACAGCAAAGAAAACAGCACAAAACAAAGAACTAAAAGAACAAAAAGGTAATGAAAATTACTAAAAACAGTTTCTCATTGCAAAACAATGAAAAGATGATAATTCTAATAATTGCAGTCTCTACAATATTACACAAAATTTCACAACCAAAACAGAAATTGACTAGTATTGTATCTAATTTAGACTCTCTCATTTCTTTTCTTTTTTTTTTCTTTCTTTTTGCCTCATTGTTTTTCTCTCAAGTGTACAATACATAGTTTCCATTCAATCCAGATATTGAAGCACTGTAGATTGAAAGATGGTGCTTTTCTTTTTCTCTTCCATTATGCTGCATGGCTTCCATTTTCTCATCCGCCATTAGCCCTCTTTTTTCATACACTCCACTTCACTCAACAAAATTTAAGATCACTTTGGATTTTTTTCAGCACCACATGAAGCCCTAAAAGTAAATTTTGCTCACATTCCTTAATATCACTTAAAGGGACTGTACAGTACTGGTTGAGGTGGGAATTCATGTTTTGAACATTCCAAAGTGAGATAATGAGAAACCTCTTATGAAAACTCTTATGAAATATGAAAGAAGGATTCAACGTTTATTTGATGAAAATTGGTTTTCAAATGGCTGAGATATATACCAAAAAGTGATAACAATAAAAGGCGACAGGCCACGCCTTTTAAAAGGATCTCTTTGTTTCACATTGTTTTTGAAAATCTCAGCCATTTCAAAACCGATTTCATCAAATAAACTGTTGATACCCCTTAGAATTACATGCTCTTTGACATTTCAAAGAGTGGTTTCTGAATATCTCACAAAACGTTAAAAGCTAAATCCTCACCTCGACCAGAACTGTACACACCCTTTAATATTTCTCTATAGTCTAAATGCATTTAAACCACCATTGATATGCCTATTATTGCAAAACAATGTTAAGCCTGGCGTTGCCATGGAGTGGGAAGGCTGGCCCAGCTCAGGTATATTCAAGTATCCTTTTTATATATTGTGCACAGCTTTATCACTGATCTCTGTATTGACCGATTCGGGTTCGTTGAGGGCAGCAGACAATTTGTGGCACTGGGTGCAGCCATGCGGTGTCCCAGCCGACCCCCCCCCCCCCTCCTCTCCCCCACCCCACGGGCAACACGTTTATCGCGCACTTGTAACAACGGTTCACGCACTAAGCAAGCATTCGGGCACTCAGTACGACACGCCCATTGGCTAAAACAACCATGCATCAGTTTTTCATTCCGTGCGCGGAAGGGGGTGGGGGAGAGGGGAGGGGGGATCGGCTGAGACATCGCGTAATGGCACTGCCCATGCCAAAAATACACATAGCGCGTCACAGAATCGGTCAATAGGTACACACACAGCTGAAGATTCTTGATGGGAGTCGACTGTCACCGACGAGCGTACACTTTGATGCACATATTCGATGACTGGTGCTATTGGTTTTCTAACTTATCGCCGTGGGCAACAAACGAATCAGCCAATCCATGAATTCCCACACTACCAGGTCTTTAAACAGTGCCCCTAGGAGGAAGAAAGTCAAATCATATTACTGTATGTAGTAAAAGTAACTTAATTCCTGAATGCATTGAGAATGAAAAAGATGTCATGAATATCCACATGCAAACCAAATGATAACACACTTATAATGTAAATAAAACAAATAAATATTCTGTATCTTACACTTCTGAAGATGGTATGAAGAGGGACAGATATCTTGAAGTTCAGAGCATAGTTGTTGACTACACTGGTTGTGAAAAAGAACAGCACCATGACGACATAGTTCCTGGAGACAAAAGAGAAATGTGCAGAGCATGAGTGTACAATGTAATTACATGTATGTAAATTACAAATCAACACAGCCATGCCATGTAGTTTTGCATTTAAGAAATTACCACATTTTGTGTTAGTTCTACTTTTGGCATGAAAATTACGAATATACAGTATTACACTTAAACAAACAAGAAATTACATTTTCAAAATGACAAAGACTTTTTACAAGGCACAAAAATAACAAATGTTATACAGTATTACACTTTTGCAAGCAAAAGATAACATTTTCCATGAATATTCAATTGCTGTATGACACTCAAACTCTTAATTACAAACTCTGATGTGTTTTCAACTTTTATTGTCATTGACAAGCTATTCACACTTAACATAATCCCCTCCCCATACAAAGAAACAGATCCATACATATGCATAGAAGGCTCTCAAAAACAAAAGAGAAAACCATACATTGCTATTGAAACTACACATGTTGAGGCATTGAATTAATCACATAATACGTGAAACTAGAAATATCACTTAAGGTGATTAATACCCCCGCCCCGTGACGACAGTCTTACCCAAGGAATGATCTTTCCTTGATCTTCTGCCATTTAAATGCCGTTACCATGGCAACGCAGCTTCCGACACGTCCGAAAAATATGTCTTGCACATCTTCCCACCAAGACTATTGTGTGTGCCACATTTCATAAGCTTTTGTCAAAAACTGAGGAAGTAGTTCAATCCACAAGATCTTTCCTTGATCTTCCGCCATTAATATGCCGTTACCATGGCAATGCAGCTTCCGACACGTCCAAAAAATATGTCTTGCACATCTTCCCACCAAGACCAATGTGTGTGCCACTTTTCATGAGCTTCAGTCGAATACAGAGGAAGTAGTTCAATCTGCAAGATCTTTCCTTGATCTTCTGCCATTTATATGCCGTTACCATGGCAACGCAGCTTCCGACACGTCCGAAAACTATGTCTCCACGTCTTCCCACCAAGATCAAGATGTGTGCCACATTTCATAAGCTTTGGTCAAAAAACTGAGGAAGTAGTTAAATCCGCAAGATCTTTCCTTGATCTTCTGCCATTAATATGCCGTTACCATGGCAACATACTTTCGGGTATTGTCAAAAAATGCGTCTTGCACATCTACAACCAAAGGCACACATCTGTACCAAGTTTCATGGAAATTGGGCAAAAACTGAGGAAGTAGTTTGCAACACAAAATTTTCCATCATTTTGGCTCATAATACAGTTGTATGTGAGCTGTTACCATGGCAACATACTTTCTGTCACTGTCAAGAAATGTGTCATGCTGACCTATATCCTAAGACAAACATTCAATATGAATTCCATGAGAATTGGAAGAACACTGATAAAGCAGTTTTGCCATGAAGCATTTTGCCCTATATTTTACCAATAACATGCCGTTACCATGGCAACGCACTTTTTGCCACTGCGGAAATATGTGTCTTGCACATTAACATATTCAGTTGAACATCTGTACCTAATTTCATAAAAATTCATCAAAAACTGTGGGAGGAGTTCGCGACGCAAGATTTGTACCCATTTTTGCCCATAATATGCCGTTACCATGGCAACGTACTTTTGGGTACTGTCAAAAAATACGTCTTGCACATCTACAACCCAAGGCACACATCTGTGCCAAGTTTTATGGGAATCGGTTGAAAACTGAGGAAGTAGTTCGCGACGCAAGATTTGCAACGGACCGACCGCCCGACCGACCGCCCGACCGCCCGACCGACCGTCCGCTGATTCCTATATACCCCCTTCAAACTTCGTTTGACGGGGGTATAAAAATGAATTGGTGTGGTCAAGAAATGTGCATTACTTCAAGGGATTGTATAGTTTTGGTTGAGACCTAATTTCAAGTTTCTAACATTTTTTGGTGAGATACTGAGAAACCTCTTATGAAATATGAAAGAGCATGTAATTCCATGAGGAATTCAACATTTATTTGATGAAAATTGGTTTTGAAATGGCTGAGATATTCAAAACAGAGCGATTCTAAGGAAGTGTGGGACGCACCTTTTATTACGATCGCTTTGTTTTACTTTGTTTTTGGATGTTTCAGTAATTATTTCAAAACTATTCAAATTTATTTTTAATAAATTAATTATGCTAATTTATGCATGAAATTTAAAAAAAATTAGCTGTAAATCTATAATTATTGGTCCAAAACTGCTAATCTTTGGTCTAGGTACTCTTTGTAGGATTCTTATTGAATGTACATTAAAAAAACGGCGGTATCAAAATTGTTTTCTTATGATGTATTTTATTGTTTTTAAAATTTATTATGTATTTAGTTGCTTTTTTACTTTTTTTTTCATTTTTTCTTTTTGATGGATATCATTGGCAACACTTTTCCGATCATAAATAACATGAAATTAATTGATTTGATCAGTAAAAGTAAAAATAATGATACATTTATGAATTTTGGTCAGAAACGGAATTTGCATTGGATTTGCACATGAAATCACGTTTTTGAGCAATCTCCGGTCTGACATGCACCTACAAAATAGCATACCCGGGTGTCGCGAATTTGGTCTCAAAAGTTGCCCAAGACATAAAAGAAAAAAGTCATAAAACGTTGCGCGCAAGATTTTTTGCGTTACAGATTAATTGCGAAAAATGACGAGGGGGTGGGGGCCCAAAAAAGCTCCCCCCAGTCTTTTTAGGGTTAATCATTAGAGAAATGAGTAAAATGATTAAACTAGAAATGTCACGATGGTGACTGGCATGCCTCTGTCCTTCACCAAATAGGTCTATAGGACATATTGCCAATGTGAAAAGAAAATGTCACATGAGTGGCAAATTATCATGGTAATTATACACTGATTTTCATGACATTTTGAGTCACTTTCTGAATATGGAAGACAAGTGAAATCTTTGCATTTTCACTTGACCTTTGATCCCAATACCCCAAACTTTTCCTACACAGCAGTAATTACAGTGCAGTGATACCATGTTTAATTACACTACATACATTCAGTCATTTCCATGATATGGAGAAAGTAGTGTAATTTCAGCATTTCATCTGGACCTTTGAGCTAGTGACCAAAAACTTCAAACAAGAATCAATGTCAGACAAGTCGTGTACTGTGCATGTACTAAGTTTCATGGAGATGCCTGTAGTCAGTACTTTGAACCATTTCACAGATATAGACGAAATGTGACATTTAAGCATTTTCAGTTGGTCTTTGACCTCTTACAACCCGTAATTTTGGCCTAAAACTCTCCTAAGAGAATTCCAATTGGAATAAAAACATTAAGTATGCTCAGAGTTTACATGATAAGTACACATTCACACATTGCAGAGATACTGGGAGAAAAATGAAATTTTAGCATTATTATGGACTTGACCTATAATCTTGAGTGTGTGCGCACAAAAGTGATAGGCACTCATAAATTTATGCTAAGATTTATTTGGATACCTCAAATGATTTTTATGTTACTTTGTCCACAAAATTTTACTGATGGATGGACAACCCAGGAATGTAATGAGTGGGGCTACACTGGTGACTGAGACACAAACAAAATATGGATTGCTGCAAAAATTTGTCCACAGTGCTATAAAACAGATGCTGAACATCAATGTCTTTTCATACATCAGGTGGAAGAGAGCGCATGCAGTAATCATGGAATCTAGTTCAAACCTATTTGGCTTTGCCCTGTGGATTAAACATTCCATAGTTCCATCATGCACATCACACGATTCTGTGTGACACAAGCAGACCTGTAGGGCCTACAGCATTTGTGACCCTGCATTCAAAATCCTTTAATCCCTTCATTGTGGTGATTGTGGCATTTTATATCCTGTTTTTGTCCCATTCATTGATAGTCCCTATACATCAAAGCTTCTTTCCTCAGGAAACACTTTTCAAGAGAGTGTACTTTCTTTCCACTATTTGGATGGGTTTAAAGTCCACTGTATTGAGTTACCTTATGTCATTTTAAAGCCTGCTCTTTCAGAAATCTGCATTTTGCTTAAAATCCATGTCTGGCAACTTTTTGTTGCCAGACAGTGTTTGGTTTGTTTGTGTGTATGTGTGTTATGTGTGTGTGTGTGTGTGTGTGTGTGTGTGTGTGTGTTTTCTTTTTTATCACAAAGTGTTTTTTATATTCATTTATATTGCAGAACTACTTACTTAATGGGAATTACATTCTTCTTGGTCCCAAATTGAGTTGTGAAGATGAAACCTTCCACTGCGATGAACAGAAACTGTGTAAATGTGATGATATTTCCACTGCCAGGAAAATCTCTGCAAATAAGAGAACATAAAGCCAGTTCAGGCTACCTCAGTTTAAATATATAATGTAACTAGAAGAGCACTCGCAATCGAGCACATGTATCCCCCGAACTCATCTCCCATACCCCATCTTGATTACTTTTTAGGCCAGAATGTTGTATAATATGGCAACTGTTGCAGGATACAATAAAATCCGACGAGAAATGAGGCTAGTTTATAGCACATACAAGGAATATGACATGTCATCCTACAAAAGTTTGAACAATGAGAGCGCTGGCAATGAAAACTTTTGTTACCTAGAATAACTCCCCATAAACCTCCATAGCAAGTTTGAATAAAATCTGACAAGAAAAGTGGCTTACAAGTATACAGCATATACAAGAAATGTGACATGGCCTCCAAGTCGGAACACTGAGGGCGCCGTCACAACAAACTGTTGTGTCCTTCATGTAGAATGACCACCCATACACCTCTTTAGCAAGTCTGAGTAAAATCCAGTAACAATCAAGTTATTGCCTTAAAGAGCATGCATTTTTGCAAATTTTGACATGATCAGGGTGACCTTTGACCCTGTAAAAGGTGGAACAGTGAGGGCAGCATTATCAATAGGTAAATGTGTATAGATTTGACTATGATACATTTACATACCAAATTTGAAAAAAAAATCGGTCAAGAAACAAGGCCAGTTTCACACACACAAGCAGACCCTGTTAAATTTACCTTTTCATGTATAAAGATGGAACAAGCAAGGGCACCACCACTAAAAATAATAAAGACATCTTCATTTCACTATAATGCACCTTTCTGCCAAATTTGAAGAAAATATGATAAGAAATGTGGCTGACACAGCACGAACAAGAAATGTGCATTGGCATCCTAGTCGGAACACTGAGGGCGCCGTCATCACAAACTGTTGTGTCCTTCACGTAGAATGACCACTCTACATCTCTTTAGCAAGTCTTAATAAAATCCATTGAGTAACAATCAAGTTATTGCATAAATAAGCACTTCTGCAAATTTTGATGATCAGGGTGACCTTTGACCCTGTAAAAGGTGGAACAGTGAGGGCAAAATTATCAATAAGTATAGATGTATAGATTTGACTATGATACATTTACATACCAAATTTGAAAAAATCGGTCAAGAAAAAGGCCAGCGTCGCACACACAAGCAGACTCTGTTAAATTTACCTTTTCATGTATAAAGACGGAACAAGCGAGGGCGCCATCACCAAAAACAATAGGCTTCTTCATCTTACCATAATACACCTTCATGCCAAATTTGAAGATGATCGAAGAAGAACTGCAGCCAGTAGAGCGCTCACAAGAAAATCTCTGCGGCGGATGCGGACGCGGCGCAACGAGGCCAAATCCATAGTATCCTCCCAACTCTGTTCGGGGAATACAGTTACCTACAATCCGACTTGCCAAGGTGAACTAAACTAAAAATTTACAATGAATTACAATAAATACCAGAATTTATGAATTAAATCATTAGATTATTCAATACAGAATCACAAACTAAATTCAAAATCTTATGTTCTGTTTTCCAATGTGTATTTCAGACCATGCCCCTCAGCAGAATGCATCATTAAAAATGAACACAGCCCCATTCAATCTCTTCAGTCATCTGACTCTGCTATGCTTGTGGTCCCTTTGAACAACTTTGAGTGCACCTGGAGTATCTCATTGAATGGATTTGGCAAAATATAAGTTGCATAAATATAAAAATTCCATTACTAGTGCTTCCATTCCTAGCTATCAGCCGCTCCCCAATTCTCACTTGACAATAAGTTCCAGGAAGAAGACGTTGGCCCCACAGCCCACAAACACTGCGGCCATGGCCAGGTAGACAGTGATACTGTATGCCATGGTTGTGCTTGAAGCAGTCGAAAGACACAGTCCGTGATGAAGGCGATTCTTTGCAGCCGATGACCATGTATGCAGCCCAGTCCTTGGTGATCAGTAGCATTGCACATGAGAGGTGACCTGGGGATGGTATTGCACAGGGGAGCAACCCTTGGACAAATCTGCCAGAGACAAAGAAAAGGCACCGACAAGCACATAAATGGAATGAAATCTTATGGATGTCAGGGATTGCATAGTATTACCATGATCCCAGATCTACATGTACCTTTTTGTCTATCAATATTGTCGAAAATATAGGTTTATTTGCTGTACAAAAAAAAGGAAAAAAAAGAGAAAAGCACTCTGAGAGCGCAGACCTCCACCAAGCAGATATTTCCACTGCTGATCATGCTCTTCCATAGAGATCAGTGATTTCCATTCATAAGCCGTGGTCAGACTGAGAAGTTGAACATCGCAATCTTTTGTCATGTCATCACACTGGCAGCCAAACTTGGATCAAGTTTGGTCATTGTTACCTGTACGCGCCCGCAAGAAAGAAAGAAAAAAAAACATGTGGTCCGACGGCTAGTGATTGTGATGTATTATATGCACATCTGTACATGACAATGGCTTTGCGTTTCGGAGACACCACCCGCAAACAGATTGAGAAGTTTGATAGAGCTGGGTGAGGGAAATATCCCTAGATCTAGACTAGTTGTAGTGGGAAGTTTTGTGAGAAGTTTTGTGGGAAATTTCGCAGGAAGTTTGTGGTGACACTGGCAAAACTTCAAGATCTGAAAGATTGTGATGTTAAACTTGTTGATCTTTGCCAGTCTGACCGCGCCTATATTCAAAGTGTATTATATGTGACCCGCTACAACAAAATGATCCTAAAGTCGGGCAAGGTCGATTACTTGAAAATTGCATGATATAATCCCCTAATCTTTCTGCTTTAAATTGATATATAACACATTTTATAAAGATAATCGGCCGCGGAGATATCGATGTTTAAAAGAGAGCATGTCGAGACGTCTGGAAAATCACTGTTTCGAGAAAAGCGCCCTAAAAGTCTTCCTTTCGACGCAATCGCGATCAAGGGACATGTAAGTCAGTTTTCACCTCTGGACAATAGAAGGTAAGCCCTAGCAACCCCGAAGAGTTCATTCAAGCACATCAGCGTCGGCGGTCTCCTCACCAACCAATCAGTGACCAGGATGTGAGAAGCGGCTGAGCATAGCGCACCCCGCCCGCACGCACCAGTCGACTGGGCAGTGTGCGAGCTTCACGCTTCGGTTAACAGCAAGCAGCAAACTGACCAATGAGATCACTCTGGTCGTTGTCAGGGGCGGAATCTATCTGTGGCGCTCAATCCAAATTTTTGAACCAGTTTCTGCTTCGTTGAAACGCCAAGAAAACATGGCTCAGAAAAACGCTATTTTTTTGGTCTTTCCTTTGATCATTTTGCTTCAAAATTTCGACAGATGATAGAAGACATGTTAGACTCCAATAATATTTCAAAATCAGAAAATCGTAAGTTTTGACCAATTTTAATGCTCTGACTTCAAACTCGATTTTCACGGCTTCGACCGTGCGTGACTTTAGGACCTTTTTGTTGTAGCGGGTCACATATAGTCATACAAATATTTACAATGTCATGCATGCTTAAAAATAGCTCATTTTCCCAAAATAAAAGCCTTTTGCTATGTCATCAACTTCAGCTAAATGCGTGGCGCCTCGCCCTTCACAGCCCTAGTAGAAACTAGAAAACTGTACTTTATATCGTGCGTGCAGGCAATATGCGCAGCTTGCCTTGAACTTCCATGTTCATTGTCATTGACATTGCCCCTGCCCTACCTGACAAAATATCAAAAATCCTTTATAAAATCCAAAAATATCCCCGCATCATTACCAAAAATTATCAAAGGTGATCATCTGTTCTAGTTAGTGTTACTTGTGTCATTCTCGACCTATGGGGGTATATGGCTATGTAGTATCTAGACAGAAAGATCCGTCTGTCCGGAGGGGAAGAGTCTTTTATTTTTTTGACATTATCGCTCTCCTCCGTAGACATGTATAAGGAGGGGATCCGTGAAGCCAGACGCAGTCTCTGCGGAACATTCCCTGACGACCAGATACAGACCGATCTTTCGGTCGATGTAGTATCTAACCCCCGCACCCGGCACGGGGCGCTGGATGTAACCCTATTAGAAGTATGGTACGTGTTGGGGTCACTGCTGCACCTGCGGTTATTATGTATAGTATACAAAATATACTTGGCCTTGAGAGTTTCTTGTGCGCCCCGAAGTGAATAGTACTAGTTTGGAGTCACCGAGGCCCATAGTTTTAACAAGAAACTCGAAACTAGGCAAAGTATATTTGTTATATATTTTGGATAAAAAATTTGAATAAAAAGTGAAAATCATTAGACCGTCTATAGGCTCAGCTGCACTGCGGCGGCAGCGCAGCGCCTGCAATACGCAACAGTACGAGAGATTGGAAATTGAAAAACGTAGTTTAGCCGTGGCACTGCCAGAGTTGCCCGTCGCATGTATCCAAGCGCTCGTATGGCCGCTGTAAACTAGTGAACACTAGAATTCGGGACCGGATGCGGACAGGTAGGCCTACACTTGATTGTAAAGAAGGGTGATTGTGACATCATTTTGCAAATAGTATACTATTTGCAAAATGTTGTCATAAAAGTGACGTCATTTTGCCAATAGTACTTCATGGAGTGTCAAACACACCAACACTCTAAAATAGTTCAAAATACCTATAATCACGTGAAGCTCTTTTAACCAATCAATGGAAGACAAATTTTTGATCCAAAATATAATAGGCCTTAGTAACAGTTAGTACTTATTAGTAAAATTATCCTGTAAATTTAAGTTCTATCCAACTCCGTCTCTCTGCTAGTGTACTGCTAATCGAGCAACGAAAGAAACACTTGTCAAATAGTACAGTGTAGTTAAGTAAAGTGCAGTGTAAACTGTAGTGTAATTTACACTCAACCACTCGAATGCCAAATATACCGTACTAGAGTCTATATACAGTTTGTAGGCCTACTACGAGAGGTTTTAGGCCTATTTATTAAAGTATTAATACAGAGCGTATCAAAAAAAAGGTAATCCAAATTTGGAGGGCTGCCATTTTTTAATTGTCAGTTATGAAGAGCACAATGTTGGTTGTAATGAAAGGGGAACTCTTCCTCTTTAAATTGATACCTAATTATGTTGACAATTGTCATGCATGACTGAGCACATGGACTTTAAAGACAACAATGATGAATTGCACTTTTTCCAAGTTTGCGTGTTATTGTGAAGGAACAATGCATGTCTCTTAGCATGGATGAGATCTGTCAATGAAAGTTGCCAAATAGGCCAGCCTGTACAAATGCTGGTTTGTGTTTAGGTTTTGTGTTTAGGGGTTGTTTAGGTTTTCTCCTAACATTTTTGATGGTCCATAACCTTTAACATGGCCTTTTGTCCGAAAACTTGGTAGCTCCCACAGAGGCCAACCCACACAATCCATTTTTCTCTCACAGGTTCACATTCAACACTAACCGCAGCAGCGACCCCATACGGACAAATACGTATTACGCCCCGCGACGGGATTAATTCAACACATAGCTCCCAGTGACAAACCATGTCATGAATATGAAGAGTCAGAGAGTAAAATGGATAAACTTTAAATGGTTTTGCCTTGATGGGAAGGACCAAATATTGACAATGTGGCCATGTTGAGGGTTATTAACCATAAAAACGTTAGAAGAAACCCTAAAACTCAAATCTGCAGTCGTGCAGGCTGGCCTGGGGTGGTATTCTGAGACCGTTTTATCTCTGTTGTAAGTCTGTTGTAACAAATCGGTATTCTGAACACCATTTTATCTCTGTTGTAACTTCTGTTGTAACTTCTGTTGTAACTTGTGTTTTATCTTGCGCACTCTTTGCCTGCGCATACCATTGTCTTAAAGCATGCGCACGCGCGTAACAGTGGGCGCAAACCTGAACACCCATTAGATTACACGGTATTCTGAAAACTGTTTTATCTTCTGTTGTAAGTCATGCCCCGTGCAAATTTATGCTTCTGAGATAAAACAGGGTGGAAGGTGTTTTAACTCCGTTGTAACTTTCGTTTTAATTTATGGTAGATAGTGAGATAATTCATTAGCTCAATATTGTGGTATGCGAGTTCAAAATAAAAAAGATATACAAAAAAAACCCCAAAAAACAAACAATGTATGTACAGAAAGGCAAAAGATATAACAGTTTGACAAAATGTAAACTCATTCCACAATACAAAATTTGGTAACAGTAACATATTGCAAGTACATACGCGTAGTATAATTATGCACATAGATAAAACACAAACAGAAAGGTTACCGGCACCGTCGGCAGTTTGTTTTAAGCACTATTCATTTCAAACATATCTTTCAAAATATTAAACATTATTTTATCTGATTTCACTATCTTCACCAATAAGAATTCATTATCAGTACCTTTGGGTGTTTCAAAAATATTTATTGCTGGGGATGGCGCGAATCTTGAGAAAAGTATTAGAAGTCTAAGGTTCCATGATGGAACTTGATGTGATATTGATCTGCAAGAGATATCTTGTGAAAATAGTGACAACAACAACAACAACAACAATAATAATAACAATGATAATGATAAAATAACAATAATAATAACATGGCATTGCAAGGGCTCAACTTAATTTAGAAGCGTCCAGCTCCCCATAAACCATGAAATTTGCGTTCCTCTTATGAACGCCAGATATCTTATTTCTTAAACAAAATTTCAAATACAAAGACTCAATCTGAGAAAGCTTTGCGAATCCCCTACGGCACCAACTATCCGTCAAAACCGGTAAGAAGTAATAATGATCAAGCTTCTGTTGTAACTTTATTTCATCTCTGGCTCTCTTTACCTGCGCATGCCATTGTCCTATTTGTGCGCACGCCAGAGAATGAGCGCTTGTTAAAACGCGCAGAGTTAAGCAAGGCGCATTTGCCCTAGGGAGCAATCTTATTGGTTGAAATGTCTTAGATGCTACTTCTAACAATATTTCCTATTGGATATGATTATTGCGATGGGCGTGGTTATCATGACTTACAACAACATTAAAACAGTTTTCAGAATACCGATTTACAACTGTTTTAGCGGTGTTGTAACTCACAGACTTACAACACAAGTTACAACACAAGTTACAACAGAGATACCGCAGATAGGGTCGCCGTTGTGGGAACATGTATCGTGGGAGTGCTCTCTTTTAATTTTCTAATTTTTAATTTTTGGTTATTTTTCGCGGCAGTTTTTTCATCGAATCATTGTTATTCTTCAATATGAGCAATATTAGTATTTGATTGAACACTGTTTATCTGGATTAAACGGAATTTGAAACAAGAATTTTCAGATACATTTTCGCGGGTCAAGCAGCCGTTTTGGAAACTTGATACAGTGTAGTCCCATCTATATTTCTTGGTGTTGGACATCTTCACATTAGTCGCGGTCCAAGCAGCCATCTTGGAAATTTGGCACAGTTTAGTCCCAGCTATGCTTTTTGGTGTGTGGTCTCTTCACTTACTTGTGCATCTGAATCATCATCGCTGCACAGCCCACAGGGATTTCAAGCTTCTCTACTACTAGCTAGCCTACTACTAGACTAGTTCTGAGCAAGATTCTCCTGGTTCTGTAAAACAGGTTTTTCATCCTTAACAGACAACAATGGCCAATGCTGTGTATATTTCTGTTCCTGATCCGAGGTCAGTAGATTAACTTTTCAATCCTCACGATTGTTACAGCCTACACTGCACATGAGCGAACATCCGAGGTCAGTAGATTAACTTTTCAATCCTCACGATTGTTACAGCCTACACGGCACATGAGCGAACATCATGTTTAATGCACAAATCTATGCCAGTATTTTCTTCTTACCAATACTGGCCACAAACCTCCTTCTGACTATATCATATTCCTGCCCTTTTTCATCGCGGTACACACCCCATCGGAATACGAAGCCTGAGGCGTACGAATGTTTCCTTGTCACCTTTCTCAGCCAAGACCTTGCCAATAACAGTACCAATGATGTGCGCCTATCCAACTTCAGGCACCTTCAAGCCTCTTGGATCACCTCCACCCAGAGCCTCTCCTTATCGCACACCAGCTCTAAACCTGTGCCAAAGAAGGATTCTGTTTTTATGTACATTGCTATTCTTATGATAATACATGCTCATGACACTGAAATCAATCCAGGCCCGTACACGCCCAAGTACCCTTGTGGAGTTTGCGGCAAAGCTGTCCGTTGGTCCAAAACCAGAACTGCAGTGGCTTGCGACACCTGTGATACCTGGTTTCACACAGACTGTATGGGAATGTCCAATGAATCATATGAACGTGTAAATAAGTCCAATGTCACTTGGATATGTAACAAATGCAATTCTCCTAACCACAGTCTTTCTCTCCTGGACTTATACACAACCTCAACTGACAACAGTTTCTCTCCTCTTGTGGATGCATGTTCAGCCACAGTCTCAGCTCCACCAACAGACTCAGTTTCAACCCCAAATTCTTCCAGTACCTGTACCCGTACTCAATCTGATTCTGGATCAGAACCAAACCCTGGATCTCCTATCCATCAGTCATCGCCGATTAAGACCAATGCACGTCAAAAGAAGAACCAACCTAAACCTCTCAAAATACTGTCTGTCAACTTGCAGAGTCTTTGTGCTAAACGTGAAGCTTTCTGGGAAGCGGTCAATAGTTGCCAACCTGACATCATCATCGCAAATGAAACCTGGCTGAAACCGACTATTCTCAATACAGAATTATTGCCCCCAGGCTATAACACCCCCATAAGGAAAGACCGTGCAGATGGCTATGGAGGGGTCCTACTAGCCACAAAGAAGGATCTCATTGACTGTGAGATAAAGATTGACTCTACATGCGAGCTCATAGCAACCAAGATACAAGTCTATGGCCAACAACCAGTAATCGCTGTATCAGCCTACCGCCCACCCAAGAAGGACCCAGACCTTGCTCAAGGCATGTGCAAAGCTATTATGGACATCATTTCTAGCAATTCATCTGCTGTGGTCTGGATTAGTGGGGACTTTAATCTTCCCGACATTAACTGGACCAGTGGTGCCATTGAGGGTCATCAGTACTCCACTGCAGTCAACAACCACTTCCTCTCCACTTTCGCTGATGCTGGACTCACACAAGTAGTAAGCCAACCCACGAGAGGTGACAGAACACTGGATATCTTTCTGACCAACAGGCCATCCCTTATCTCTCGCTGCATTACTACACCTGGAGTGAGCGATCATGACATGGTGCTCACCTTGTCGGACACCCGTGCCAGGAAACTCAAACCTGTTCAAAGAAAAATTTTCTTATGGAAGAAAGCTGACTGGGCTGTCATTAAGTCGGAAATCCTCACTTTCAGGGAGCATTTTCTTCAGGCAAACTCGATCTCCACTGAAGTCAACACCATATGGCATCAAATTACATCTGAACTTCATCAGGTTTTGGATAAGCATGTTCCATCCAAGTTCACTTCTACTCGCTATAGTCAGCCTTGGGTCAACACTCACATCAAAGCTCTTTCTAGGAGGAAGAAAAGAGCCTTCATACGAGCACGCAGAAGTGGTAAATCTGAAGACTGGGACAAGTACAAAACTGTTAAAAAGGATATGCAGAGGGAGTGCAGGTCAACATACCATTCATTTATCAGTGACATGCTCAGCGATGAGGAGGGAAAGCCCAAGAGATTCTGGTCGTACATTAAAAGCCTACGATGTGACAACAGTGGTGTTGCACCATTACTGAAAGATGGCATCCTACAGTGTGAATCGTCAACTAAGGCTAACTTGTTGAACGAACAGTTTGCTTCAGTTTTCACACATGAAAATACATCGGAGCTCCCAGACCTTGGCTACAGTCCTCATCCTTCTATCATTGACTTCTCTATCAGCCCTGAAGGAGTAAGAAGGCTTCTCTCTAACATCAAACCACATACAGCATGCGGTCCAGACAACTTACCAGCACGATTGTTAAAAGAAGCCGCAGATGAACTCGCGCCCATTCTCTGCCTTCTATTTAATGCCACCCTCCATCAAGGCAAAATCCCTCTTGAGTGGAAGTCTGCAAATATCACCCCCATCTTCAAGAGGGGGGACAAGCATAGACCGGAAAACTACAGACCAATTTCCCTCACTTCAATCATCTGTAAGTCTGTTGAGCATATCATTCACAGCCAGATAATGCATCACCTTGACACCCTCAATCTTCTCACAGACTGCCAATTTGGTTTCAGACGTAGACGCTCTTGTGAATCACAACTGCTGGTCACTGTCCAAGATCTTGCCACAGGTCTACGAGATAAGCAACAGATTGATGCAATCCTTCTTGACTTGTCTCGGGCATTTGATCGTGTACCACATGAGCGCCTTCTTCTCAAACTCCACTACTATGGTATCAGAGGCAAGCCCCTGGAATGGATAAGGGATTTCCTTCAAGGACGCACCCAACAAGTTACACTGGAAGGATCAAAGAGTGGCACTGTCAGCGTCACCTCAGGAGTACCACAAGGCACTGTCCTGGGACCGTTATTATTTCTGGTCTTCATTAACGACCTTCCCGAGTGCGTTTCTTCATCCATTCGACTTTATGCTGACGATGCCCTCCTTTACCGATCCATTAACACTATCACTGACACAGAAACCCTTCACCAAGACCTTCGTAACATCCAGAATTGGGAACAAAAGTGGCTCATGTCTCTCAACGCTGACAAATGTGAGGTGCTGAGAATCACCAACAAGCGAAACAACATCAATGCTACAACTCCATATTCAATTCATGGAAAAGCACTTCGCATTGTGGATGAGGCTAAATATTTGGGTGTCACTATCCATCGCAATCTGACCTGGAAACCCCACATCAATAACATGTGCAAGAGAAGCAACAGCACTCTTGGTTTCCTCAGACGCAACCTAAGGAAATGCCCACCACACATAAAGACGTTGGCTTATAAGACCTATGTAAGACCTACTCTTGAATACTCCTCCACAGTCTGGGACCCTCACACCAAGGAACTCATCAACCAAATCGAGATGGTACAACGACGCGCAGCCCGTTTTGTTACCGCAAACTACGCACAACAAAGCAGTGTTGCCCTCATGCTTCAACAACTGCAGTGGAGATCCCTCTTTGAACGACGAGCCCAAAACAAAGTTCTGATGCTCTACAAGATCATGAACGGTTTTGTAGCCATTCCAGCTGCACCTCCTTACATGTATCCTGCATCGGGTACCAGAGGTCATGATCTCCAACTGAGACAGCACCACTGCCGAATCCAAACCTACCAGCATAGCTTTTTCCCAAGTGTGGTCCCGCTATGGAACAGCCTACCAGCTGCAGCAGTAACGGCTCCTTCTGTTGAAGCCTTCAAGAGCTGCCTCACTTCCATCAATTTACGATAGTCCACCAGAATATTGGTTTTTACTTGCACGTTAGTTTCATGTTAATTTCTGCACCTCCACATGCGTGTTTCTATGACGGCACTACCCTTTTTGTACTCAAGTGCGACAATACTCTGCAAGAGGGATGCACTAACTTGGAAGAAGAAGAAGAGATAAAACGGTGTTCAGAACACCACCCCTGATGATTTGACCACTTTCATTGACAGATCTCATCCATGCAATCAGACATGCATTGCTCCTTCACAATAACGCGCAAACTTGGAAAAAGTGCAATTTGTCATTACATTGTTGTCTAATAAAGTCCATGTGCTTGGTCATGCATGACAATTGTCAACATAATAATTTATAAATGGAAAGAGGAAAAGTTCCTCTTTCCTTACAACCATTATTGTGCTCTTCATAACTGACAATTAAGAAATGGCAGCCCTCCAAAGTTGGATTACCTTTTTTTTTTAATACGCTCTGTATATGTTAGGGCCTACTCTTATTCCAATGCATGGGACCACACCGGTCACGAGCGAAGAATTCTAACGTTACATTTTAATAGTACACACACTGCAGCTGCAACAACAACGCATGAATGACGTTACAGACTATGAGAGCCCTGCTAAACATTAAAATGCCCTGAAAGTCTTGTTCAAATTGTGACGTTATGAGTTAGGATTAAGGAAAACTAAAATGACTTCCTACCTTTCGAAACGAAGTACCGGCACATAAGCCACATGTAGCCAGCAGTGCATGCCCAGCCGGCCAGCGAGCTAGCTGCACGACCGTAATCTCCTGCTCGATCAAAGATCGCACTCGTCACTTCGAGTTTGCAGGCTAGCATAGGCACGCGCACAAACCCTTGTTAGTCGTAAAAGAGTCTGCGTGCACCAAGACTATTACACGCACCACACCTCACTGCACAATCAATCTTAGAATATAGGCCTGAACTTATGCGCGCATCTCAAGAAAAAGTGTGATTACGGAATTTTTACAGAATACATCAAGAATTTTGATATAGTATGTTTATCCGAAACTAAAACTGACTCCATTGATCCGGTTTACTTCCCTGACTTTCACTGTATAACTGCAAAGAAAAAGAATTTGAAAAGTTCCCATGCTCTTGGTGGTGTTCATGCATCTCGCAATAATCATTTCAGATAAGTATCAAAGTAATTATGAGATATTGGATGAAACAAATTCAGATTCAGTTTTATGGATAAAACTTGTTTTACCTGTTTTTTCAGCTCCAATAGGGGCAGTTTATGTTCCGCATGAAGGTTCAAAATATTTTGACAGTGATGTATTTGAAGGGGTCGGTGCATTATAGTGCTAACCCACACAATGTTCATTTTGAGATAATCGCTTTTGAAAGTTTGAAAAAAATCCATAAATCAGGTTAATGACTCGAGAAGGCCAATTTTTTCGTATATGGACCTTTACATACTCAAGATTAAACAGTGTCTTGGGGAAATTTACTACACTGATATTTTGGTGGATTCAAGAGGATTTTTCAAGTCACATTTTGAATTTTTGGCTTAGCATTTTCTTTGCAGCCAATCCGTCGTGTATACAAATACTCTTTATATTTTGAAAACTCACAAAATATCAATATCTCTTCGCTAAAAATGGAAAATTAACGTAATATTTGAGTTTCCCTCCTTTGTGACGTGAAATTAAAATAAGATATACTTGTTTTTAACTGTCTGTATATTGTATAATCTGTGTGAATTATGAAGACAAACTTTGCATATATTTCAGACGCACACACGCGCACAGAATCAATCGGTCTGTCATTTTTTTACGCATAAAGACATCTTGAAATGTGGATATTAAACAATTTCAACAATTCAAGTTTTAAAAGACAAAGCATCATAGAAAGTAATAATATGATTTGTTGGGGGGGGGGGTTATATCTCATTGAGGATTTTACATCTGTGTACCTAAAAGCATGCGCAGGGAAAGAGTCCCTTCTTCAGCATTATGCATAATAACGCATTTTAAATTTAGAGTATCTAGATCAGAGAAAATAAAGTAAAATGGTACATATCAACATTATTCCAGAGATTATCATGTCTTTTGTTAAAGGGAATAAAATACCATAAAGTAGATATTAAGGCCTTGTTTAGCTATATTGGTTTTCTTGTTTAGGGTATCAAAATCACCAATAGTACTCTAAAATCCTTATTTGTATGACAACGAATTTACCAAAAATAGTGTTGCATGAGAATATGACTGTACATGCCTCAATGAATCCTCCTCCTCCATGTTCGTTGGTAAATGCAGGCTGTGTGAAATTATGCAGGAAAGTTCTTATCACAAAATGAATGACTAACACTTAATGGCCAAAAATCCATGAAAAGAACATTTTAAAAAATTGGGAAAAAATCTCTTTGGAAGTCTAAACACTAATAGATTTCGTATATTCGGACAGACCATACATGCTGAAATACAATGTGCCGAATAAGACCAAAATAGTCTACGTATCATACCGAGTTGGTGTGTTTATGCACATACATTTTACCCTATATGCACGTTTTCAGACTACATTTGGATCATGAATATCATTTTGATAGGAACAAGAAAAAAATGTTCTCATGTCAAAGCTGTTACGGTGACAAAAACATACACGAAAAAGTGAAAAATCTATATGCTTTCAATAGTTTTATCAATCACAAATCTCCAAATTAATTTGAAGGAAACTTTTCTGCAAATTAATCTTGAAAACAACCCTGTGAAAAAAAATAACTGTGAAATTTGTAACAGAATACAGCAAATACATTTTCTTTCCAACATGGAGACTTCTTCATAAAAATGCATGATAAATACCGAGTTTAAAGGGTAAATTCAGTAGTGGAAAAAAGGGAGCTATTGACTCACAATTAAATTACGTTAAAAAAACACGATACTACTCAGTATCAGCATTGATGCTTTAAATTCCGCTTTGATTGCTTTCAGCGTTTATTGATTTAAATTGAGAAACCGTATAGAGGTATCAACAGCGTGGAACTATGAATTTTATACGACAGCGTTAGATTTGAAAAATGATGTTTGCAGTTATATCATAAAATTTATGATATAACTGCACACATTATTTTTCAAATCTAACGCTGTCGTATAAAATTCATAGTTCCACGTTGTTGATACCTCTATACGGTTTCTCAATTTAAATCAATAAACGCTGAAAGCTCTCAAAGCGGTGATGTAACATCCTTTCCAAGGATGTTATACATGTAAGTATCGTGTCTCGGTTATATGTAAGAAACTACAGGGAAGCACAGCTGTATTGACAGCGGCAGGAATTTTTTTTGAAAATTTGAGGTAAAATAATCGATATCAAAAATGCATTTTGTTTTCATCCATTTTCTACTGTCTATAGCTAATCTCCTATATGAAAGCATAGCAAAATTGCAATTTATTCAAAAGAAGTTACAAATTAATCAATGACAATTTCAAATGTTGTTTCACTAGTGATCTAACTCTGTAAGAATTATACTATAGGCCTATAAGGCACATGTCCAAACATCCAGCTATCCGTACATTTTTTTTTTACCCATATGAACGTTTTCAGATCACACTTGCATCGGGAAAAAAATCATTACCTTTATTTAGAGACAATACACTGGTAAGCCATTTCGATGAAAAAAACACACATAGCAAATGAAGATTTATATTTTGAATATATTTCATCAGTTATTTAACTACTGATTAATTTTGAGGAAGCTTTCCTTTTGAAGCGAAATGTCAGCATGAATAAAGTGCTAACCCACAAATGAAACTTTAAGGTGCTGGGACAGACCATGAATGTTGACTAATTTTCTTATAGATCATAATGCACAATGCTAAAATACTCCTAAAACCAGTGATTGTGGTATTTTCCTGATAAGTTAAAAAAAAACTGGCGAAAAATGTCATGATTAGTAGAATTAGCATGAAAATAGTGCTAACCCCAACAGTACAAAAAAAAAAACTCATTAAATGCTTAAAATTTCATTAATGTTTATCTCATCTCCATTTTCATAACTGGCAGAAGAGTACAAGTTATGATATGAATCAGAATCACTCATTTTAGTAGATGAAAAAAGTTTCCTCACTGTTCAGATTTAGAAATTTTTATGACACCCTTCCGTCTGCTACCATGGAGGTCGCCATCTTGAAAAGTGTGGCTTAGCATTATATTCCTGCCTAAGATGTGATTAATTTTCGGGGCAAAAAGATGCCTGCATTAAAAACCCATTTATTGCTTAAATTTCAAAATGATATTTTTAGGGATTATAGAGCAGTGATTCAGGATGGTGTAAATGCATGTAACTCATTTTTCACCAAAGTGTGGGTTAACACTATAATGCACCGACCCCTTCATTAAATTTTGATACCATTATAAATGATTGCATCAATATCCAAGCGAAGTACGAGATTGCATCAATATCCAAGCGAAGTACGACATTCCTTTGCTGTTGGTTGGTGATTTTAATTCTAGGACGGCTTGTCTCCAAGATTTTGTTACTATTGAGGATGAAATTCAAAATGAAACTGGTTTGCATTTTATGAATGATTCGATTTTTAATGCAAGAAATGAGCTTGAGTCTCTTGGTATTTGCACCGGCAGATACAATATGGACCACATAACCAATAACAAGGGATTTAAATTGATAGAACTGTGTAAATGTTTATATTATTAGATATGCATATTGTTAACGGTAGAGTTGGTGATGATAAAGGTAAAGGTAGCGTTACATGTGCAGATGTTAGCACCATTGACTGCGCAATAGCCTCATCTGAACTATTTATGAACCTCAGTAATTTTTATGTGGATATGTTTGATGAACTCTTGTCCGACCAACATTGCCCGATCGTCTTAAGTATCCATGCAAAAACGTCATCAGCTGTTCCTTGTTTGAAAAGTGTTGACAAAACGGCCAGTAATTCCGAAAAGGATGATAACAATTATAACACAAAAATGTGAAGGATTAAATGGAATAACGATAGGAAGTCTGAGTTTGTAAAATGGTTTGAACGCTTTTGCTATATCCAAAGTAGATTCCTTTATCGAGTCCATTTAATGTTGATAATGTTGGTCAAGAGGACATCGACAAAGCGATCAATCTATTGCAAGAAGTGTATGTTAATGCGGCTTCTTCATCTGGAATGCTGCACGAGATGAAGAGTAAATCGCATATTAGCAAAACGACTCTTTCTAGCTCACAGCCATGGTTTGATAAAGAGTGCAAAGAATATAGGAAAAAATTCATGCAAATTAAGAACAAATGTCGAGAAAATAGATCAGATTATATGGATGAAAATAGAACAATTGGCAAGAGTTATAAAAACTTTGTACGATCAAAGAGAAGAAAATACTTTGCTGACTTACATACTAACATAAGGAGTTTGAAAAATAAAAACCCCAAAGATTACTGGAATATTATAAGTAGAAACAAAAAAGGAACTACAGCGCCTTCGAACATTTCAATAGAAGATTTCTTTGAACACTTTAAAAGCTTAAACAATCAAGCTTCGAATACTGATGTCGTAGAACTTGATTATGGCATTGGTATGAATTATGAATTGAATCGAAGAATTGAGGAGTCTGAAGTGATACAGCAGCTTAAACGTCCACGACAAGGCTCCTGTGATGGGGATGATATGATTCTAAACGAATTGTTAAAGAATAGTTCTAAATCTCTTTTGAAACTTGTTACCAAAGTGTTTAATGTAGTGCTTGACACAGGTATAATACCCTCAAGCTGGGTGGTAGGCTTGATTAAACCTTTGTTCAGTAAGGTATAAAAGGCTCACCTGATGCTGCTGATAACTACAGGGGTATCACCCTCTTAAGTTGTGTTGGTAAGCTATTCACTGCTATTCTAAATGAACGCTTTACTTTGTTCATTGACTCTTATGATCTACTTGGTGAAGTTCAAGCCGGTTTCCGGTCAGGTTATTCTACGATGGATCATATTTTTTCATTGCACGCAATTGTTGATTAGCATTTACAAAAAAAAAAGGAAAAAATTGTATTGTGCTTTTGTGGATTATAAAAAAGCTTTTGATTTAGTTGATCGAAGTTCGCTTTGGATTGAATTATTGAAGGACGGGATTGATGGAAAATTATTGCGTGTATAATAGTCAAAATATACGACAACGCTAAATCTTGTATTTCATATGGTGGTAAGAAATCCGATTTTTTTTTTCAGAGTAACGTAGGAGTATAAGACAAGGTGAAAATTTGTCTCCAATCTTATTTGCACTGTATCTGAATGATTTTGAATCTTTTTTACAAGAGAGATACAATGATCTGAGCTCTCTATCTACATCAATTCACGATTGCTTTTATGAGAATGAAATGGATGTTTATATAAATTTATTCACTCTTTTGTACGCTGACGATACTATTGTACTTGCTGAAAGTGCGAATGATTTACAAAATGCTCTTAACGCTCTTTCTGATTATTTCCAATTGTGGCATCTTACTGTTAATACCACAAAGACGAAGGTTGTTATTTTTTCTAGAGGAAAAGTTCAAAATATTCCAAAGTTTTATTTTGCCAATGAACTTTTAAGTGTAATTGATGAGTATGTGTATTTAGGAACAATTTTCAACTATAACAATAGCTTCAAAAAAGCTATAAATAAACAAGTAACTCAAGCACAAAGAGCTATGTACTCCATGAAGAGCAAAATTGCATCTCTTTGTCTACCCGTTGATATTCAACTTGAGCTATTTAATCAATTGATATTACCAATTCTGTTATGGATGTGAGGTTTGGGGTTTTGAAAATGTAATTCAAATTGAAACGTTTTATTTGAAGTTCTGTAAAGAATTGCTTATTGGTCTGAACAAGAGAACTCCTAATTGCATGACTTACGGTGAACTTGGGCACTACAAATTAGAAAAAAAAATTGTTACTAGTCGAATGCTAATGTTCTGGTATCGTCTCGTAAATGGGAAATCAGCTAAATTATCAAGCATCATTTATAGCTTTGAATTTTTCTTCTTTTTGAAGGGGAAAAATCAGATGGGTTGGATTTTCAAAGTAAAGCATACTCTTGATAGCTTATCATAGGCCTTTGTGACGTGTGGAAGAGTCAAGCAAGTAATCTATCTTTATCTTCATTCAAAAGAATAATAGATACAAAAATTAAAGATATGAGTCAACAGGAGTGACACAGCGATGTTGAGTTAAACAATCAATGCACTGTTTATAGAATTTTTAAGCAGCAAAAATGCTTTGAAAAGTATCTGATTCGTCTTAATGAAAATGATAGGAAATTTTTAACACGTTTTCGTTGCCTTAATCATAAGCTTCCAATAGTGTTATGTCTGGGCGTTATAATACAAAGACATTCCAAGAACTGAACGTTTGTGTACCTATTGTTCTCAAAATGATATTGGTGATGAATTTCATTATTTGTTTGTATGTCCCTTCTTTAAGACAGAACGTAAAAGACTTCTCGAAAAATATTATAGGAAGTATCCTAACACATTTAAATATGACCAATTGTTCAATTCCACTAAGAAAAAGACTTTGTCAAACATTTCGAGGTTTTGTAAGGTAATAATGTCCTTTTTTAGTTAGTTACTGCACTTTATTATTTCGTTTGATTTAGTTTATTCTATATAACCTTTGCATGATTATTTGCATCAGGCAGTGCCTGCATCGTTCGTAATTCATGTGATTTATTACATTTTGTATAGTATATTATTTATAACATACTTTTATGCAAATTATATTTGAAAAGTATGTTGATATCTTGTATATATTTGTATTATACATGATTGTGTTAATTCTTATTTGAAATTTTTCTATTTTGTGTATTTTCAATTGGCATTGTACTCCCATACCCCATGAGGGTCGTTGAGTAATAAATCAAACTTCAAACTTCAAACTGCATGCCTCTTCTCCGAGAAGCTACAACACAGGGTCTATTATGGGACAGTGCTGGAGAGGTACATGTAGTATCTTGGCGCAGACTCCTTTACGACAAACAAGGGTTTGTGCCTGCAAACTACTCAGTATATCGCATGCACACGTACACACACCGCATCCATCCAGTCAACACAGCACACGTACTCGTTCCCAGGTGTACGGAAGTACGCATGACTAGCAGCGTCTACGATGTGAGTTTCGAGCCGAGGAAGGCGGCCAGAGAGAGTGCAAGTTCTGTACCAGTGTGACATATCTGCCTTCTTGACGACACTACCAAGTTAGAGTTTTAAATGCTCAATAAATACCCAACATGAATGTCATTACAGGATCGATATTTTTTATCGTGGTTCTGGTTATCCATGCAAACAGTGCTGAAATGGATAAATCGACAAGCCCGAGCTCAGGGGAAGACCGTATCGACTCTTCAGCAACTGTATACGGCAGCGCTCCCGGCGAAAAAGCTGATGACACTACTGATAGCGAGGAAGGCTGCGGCTGCGGTTCGTCTGCGTTGAACAGGCAGCACGATCACGACAACCAAGCAACTTTGCATCATGATTACGACCACGACGATGACGGTCACGCAGAAAAACCAGCTTCAAAGTATTCTCGAGAGGCAAACCAACCGATTGAGCCACTAGCTTCTGATTCTGTCCCACGGACTAACCAGATGATTTACATTGAAGGCGGGACTTTTCAAATGGGAACGGACGAGGTGAAGATCTATCTAGACGGGGAAGGTCCGGCCAGGCGAGTAACTCTTAGACCGTACTACTTCGATGTATTCGAAGTGAGCAACTCTGAATTCGCGAAATTTGTTAATGCAACTGGCTACGCGACAGAGGTAAGTTTCTCGCCGACCCCCCGCGCGCAGCGCTGATTGCTTGAGTTTTGTAGAACTTAGACATAAACCTTGAAAACTACCAGGGGCCTGTCTTATAAAGACTTGTGATAGAAATCAATCACAAGTTTCATGTGAGCTTCAGTGCAAGTTGCGATTGATTTGGGGACTTGTGATTGATTTGAAGGCTTTATAAGACGGGGCCCAGTAGTTACTAGTAATAGTATTAGTAAGTAAGTAAGTTGTGGACTAAATTTGTAAATTATTTACTGAGTTGGTCACTCTGCGACTAGGCGAGAACATACAAGAAATAGGACTTAGAATCAATCATAGATCTTCATTGATTTGAGTGGGTTCCCTTGACCGACAATTGTCTAATTCCGCGAAAAACTTCTTATTTATAGTAAATGACATTTGTTTGGTCAGTTTTTGCGAAAACTGACCCAGCAGATCCTCGACGTCATTACTATAAATGAGAAGTTTTTCGCGGAATTAGACATATTTGTTGGTCAATGGGTTCCCCATCCAACACTAGATGTCTGACCAGTGTTCTGTATGCTGCGATGGCTGTGAGTTTTGGTGAGTCGAGGTACACAGTTTGTAGATTTTCTTCTCAGGAAGGCCAAGGTGTTGTTAGCCTTTCAGTAACCCCAGTGCGGGGCGCTGTAACCAGTAACACCCTATACGGTACGTGTTCGGGTCGCTGCTGCGGTTAGCCTTTCTGCAAATATTGTCAACGTGCTTCTTCCAAGTCCAGTTCCGATCGGATATTACATATTGTGGTGCTGAGGTACTTTGTGGCTTCCACAGGGGCAGGATTGAGTTTTGAGTTGTTCTTCAGAAAGATCTTTGATAGACTTTGCCCGTAGTGTTGTGTCCCCCAAAGCACCCCTGTGATGAAATCGGCCACAAATCCCTCCACTCTCGGTCTCATGACATGGCCAAAGTACTGCAGCTTCAGTTTGTTGCAGAAATTCATCGGTTTCCTGCTGTGGCCAATCTGTAATATATTTTGCATTCAGTTGTTGGTCTTCTTCTCTATCCAGCTGATTCCCAGCATTCTGTGGTACGACCAGTTTTCAAAATTCTGTATTGTTTCTCCAATTCAGATATTTTTAGTGCTCATGGCTCTTCCCGGTAAGTGGTAGCAGGGCTGCCAACTCTCACGCATTGAGCGTGAGACTCACGCATTTTGGTCCTTTCTCACTCTAAAACTTTATTTCATTTGCATGCATTTCTATTGATCTCACGCATTTTGACTCCTAAATTATAGCATTGGCCCATTGGAGTCTCACTCTCAACCAGTTTCAAGTGTTGGCAGCCCTGTGGTAGTCGGATACACCTGTGACCAGAGAAGATGTATCTTTGTCTGCTGGTGGATACTCCTATATCGTTCCAAAGAAGAACCAGGCTGATAGATGCTGCCTTTGCAACTTAGCATAGCTCTCATCGTTAATTATCACCCCTAAGTAATTGAAAGCACGAGTCCACCTCCTCCACAACATCACTATCAACCACTAGCTTTTCCGGCACATAGCTATCGTCACCCTTGGGGCTCATCTCTCTGGCACCATCATTTTTGTCTTTTGTATGTTGAGAAACTAATTCCCACTTGGTTCTCACTTTGGCTACTTTCACACATCCCTGCAATTGTTCATGGTTCACATCCCAGTGTAGTTCGGAAAGAGCTGCTTCAGGGATTTAATACAATACGTATCTCTTCAAGGTTCAAGGTTGCTATTCCTACATCTATAGTGTGACACGGGTCATAGACTGATAATAATGGGACTGGTGAACCTAGAGTGTAGTGCAGAGTGCAATTTTGTCATTACATTATGAATTTTGAGAAACCAGCAAAAAAAGTGGAAAGAGTTCCTTATCCCCCTCACTAATTTCCCATACCACTCTACACTACCCTACCCATATTAAAATGGGTACATGTAACACGCATACACATTATTTTGACGAGTGTTAGGGTATTGTATACGGTGTGTGTACTCTAACGCAGGTAGGGTAGTGTAGAGTGGTATATCAAAATTAGGAGGCGGGGAATCTAGGGAATTGTTCCCAAGAATTTGTCAGAAGACTTGATGGGTGCATTTTAGTGTTCATGTTAGTCTGCATATAATGACATCGTTCACGCAGCCAAAAGTGGTGTCTTTCCAGGAGATAAATGACTTAATATTGTCTTGAATGATAACATTTTCCTTCCAGGCAGAGACATTTGGAGATTCGTTTGTATTGGAAGCAAGAATAAGTGAAGAAGTGAAAAAAGAAATTGAACAAGCAGTGAGTATTTTGAATCATTAATGAATATTTAGTTAACAATATTCAGAAAGTCATTCAATGCAGATAAAAGATGAAATTATGCGCAGTGCTATGTATGCATACACTTTGTATGTTTGGGTGAGTTTTTTTGTGTGCAATTGATATTTATATTTCTCTAGGCAGTAATCTATGATAATGCTCCTTCTGTACTCTAATACTCACTGTGCTGTTAATGGTAATTTTGTGCTAAATTGAAAATGAGATACCAAGCACTCGAAAACAGGGGAGGAAAGGGAAGAAAAAAATAAGTTTTCTGACTGTTTAGTCCAAGGGTATTTAATTTGGCCACGACACATTCTCATAGATATTTCTTCTGTTACACAGGGATGTCCTAGATCAATGGAGAGGGCTCAGCTCTACAGCTAGAAATAACATAAAATTAGCACAATGATTGTAGCAATGATGATGATCAAGGCTTTATTTTTTTCTTGATTAATGGTGTTCTGGCAGCAGAGCTTCGAAAGGTAATGTGAGGACTTCTTATGCATAATGGTCTGAGAGAACTGCTTATTTTTCTCTCGCTGACCTGAAGCTCATGTGTGAACAATTCACAAGTGACTGGTTTGTGGTCTCAGAAAGCTAACCCAGGAGGGTACTTTTCATTTGTAGTTGGGGTCAGTGTCCATGCACAGCACATTCCTGCACTTTACTTGATTGGATTGCCCTAAACAGGACATTTATATCACAACAGGTTGCAGCAGCCCCATGGTGGCTTCCAGTCAAAGGTGCAGACTGGAGACATCCTGAGGGACCAGATTCTGAAATTCTTTCCAGGTAGGGGAAAAACTGGAGCTATATTCCCAAAATCTCTCTTTTCTTTTTTTCCCCCAACAATTTTCCCCTTGTGGACCTTCAGAGTGTCCCAACAACTAGTGCCATTCAGGGGGGTGGATCCATGAATTCTGTAATGGGGGTCACAGGGCAAGGGAGTGCTGGGACCAAAGACTGGTCAAGAAATGTTTTCTGAAAAAAGGTGAAATTTAAAAATGTTATGTCTTCCTTATTTTCATCCAATTTCTCTCATTTTTTTATCAGTCTGTAGGGAATATTTTTCTCTTTCTTTAGAAGTTTGCTTATTTTTTATGGTTGTTATGTCAATCAATAAATTAAAGCACTAAAAATGCCACATTTGCAGAATTTATTGCAATTTCATATGGCAGAGCTGTGTAAACTCAAACTGCTCAATGTCTGTGTGTCATCAAACAAGCTGAAAGTCATATGTCTGTGGCTTGGGATGTGAAAAATAATATCTTCATTTGATTTTTCATGCTGCTCTTTGGGAATTTTGATAGTGAATGACACAGTGACTCACTGCCAATCTCAGCGCTTCACAGGATGCATAGTGTAATGATACTGTAACTTGATGTATCTGAATTAAATCTGAATATATGATATTTGTGCTTATCTATATTTATCTATATATCATACCTGAATATATCACATTTATCTATTTCTTCTTCTTCTTCTTCTTCTTCTTCTTCTTCTTCTTCTTCTTTTTGGAGGGTGGGGGGAGGGGAGAGGTGGACCTGTTTGAAGTGTATAATTCTGTTGTTGTTAGAAGTTCAGCTGAAGTATCTAAACGATACCAAATATTGCTCATGTTCCCCAGAATGGATCATCCTGTTGTGCATGTGTCCTGGAATGATGCCACAGCTTATTGCCAGTGGGCTGGAAAGAGACTACCAACTGAAGCCGAGTGGGAGAATGCTGCCAGGGGTGGATTGAAAAACAGGTAATTATGAAGTATAACACCCTCTTGAAAGTCAAATACAATGTACTTCTGAATAAGTGGACTTAATTATACATTCAGATGTACACTTTCACAATTATGCAAGAGAAGGCTGCAAATATTTTTTCAATCTATTCTTGGTTGAAAAAATTGTCACAACCAGTTGGGTATTGTTCGATCAGTCATTCCAATTTGTACACATTTATGAATCTGATTGCCATTTGCTGCGTTAAACTTTTTGGGAGTGCATTTGCAAGAATTAACTTTTAGAGAATAATCATCTTGACACTGTCGGCTCTGGAATGCATACACTGTATTCCATGTTAGATAGAAGTGGAAATCATAATAAAATAAGATGAAAAATGTCAAACTAATATAATGGAATTCAGGAGCAACAGGCAGATACATGTATTTGTTTATCAGCATCATGGTATAACCTCTTTCCAGCTGTTCGTTTGAGTATAAGACAATTCACATTCTCTATATACATGGAATCAGAGACTCTGAATTCTTCATCTGTTGCTGAATTACTCTGCTGTTAACCCCTCTGGACCAGAACTCAAAGTGCAGTTGACTTTTAAAACAAGTCTGTTGCCTGAGGGGCTCACAGAGTTAACTTCCATGTCCATCTCAGGCTCTTTCCATGGGGCAACAAGTTGATGCCAAACGACAAGCACAGAGTCAACATCTGGCAAGGGGAATTCCCTACAGTCAACACAGCAGAGGATGGCTTTGCAGGCACTGCTCCTGTTAGTATGATTCTTTTCATTTTTTCCTTTTTTTTCTGATTTGATTTCAATATGAATTACACAAGTGAATATTCTATAAAAGTCACATTTTGTGAAATAATATCAAACCCCTCAGGCCTCAGAAAAGTTATGCAATTCCAGCTTAATATATTAAATTTCTCTTATATACATAATTTCATTTAAATGTGATATCAGATTAAAGAAAGCCTGATAAATTTTCTTTACAATGACAACTCACTTGTATACATAATGCATTCCTGGAATGCACAGTACTACTGAGTGTGAGGAAAGATAAAATATGAGATGCTGCAAAATGAAGCAAATATGTTTTGTCAAAGAGTATAATCCCCATTATTTTGTTTTGTATTTACAGGAAAGGCGTGTGCTAGAAGAGAATGCATTGTGAGAATATCATTAGATTCCAGGCTTTGTATCTGAATTAAAAACTGCTGTAGTATCTATGGACTGAAATTAATCATAAACTTCGTAGGTTGCGCAAACAATCGTCTAATGTTTTTGTTTTTTAAAGTGCTCACATTTCAGCATTGCTTATTCCAGGGGCTTCTTTTCATCAAAACAGGACATCATCAATAGCAGAATTGTTGTGACTCAGCTGTTATGCACATTCAAGGAACACCCAGTCATAGCAAATGAGGTGTCTATGATGTCTTATTTAATGAAGATGATGTGGGTATAAGAGAAATATGATGAATAAAACTGTTATTGCAGAACTTATTTTGAGGGATATATTTTTTTTTCTTTCAAAATGAGCCAAAATCATATTTAGTATTTACCAGATTGCACAATTTAGACCTTAAAGATGTTCAGGTCCTTACTGTGGAGGGGTTACTCCTACTTCCCTGCTTGGTTGCTTTGTTCCCTCTGGCAGTACACATGATTACATAATCTCACACTTAGTTTCTCTCTGAGCTAGGCATATCTACCATAGCTAGTCTGCATTTGTTCAGAGAACTCATACAGCTACACCATCTTAACTCTTTATGTGCCACGTTCGCACGTCCGACTCAGTCGACGGCGTGCCAACTTCGCATATTCTGCTCAACAAACAAAGCCGCCAAAACCGATCGATAAATCGCTAATCACTGCTAATCCTGCGGCACAATGAAAGCGTTTCTCGTGCTTTTGTTCCTCTCATATACGGCTTGCATTCTATGTGGTGATTGACTATCAAGTGGTGTTCCCAACTAGATTTGCTCATATAATCTAAGTTTCTGTTACGGTTTTATGTCCAAAAGTCATGTCTTTACAGTAATGGAGCAACTAGTGATTCAAAAGAAAAATTGAAAATAGATTCGTCATACAATTTATATCGAAACAAAGCTTGGCATTCCTCTTTAACTTTGCCTACCATTATGTCCATCTTAACAGAAATTTGTAGAAGTTATACAAATTGGAAAAACAGAATTCTTTCTCAAAGAATGACTACCTTCGTGTCTCAGAATAACGTGGCACTCAGGGGGTTTCCACCATGGCACATAAAGAGTTAAAAGCTCTGCATCTTACTTGTAAGTAGTCTAGCAGATATTTTTCTCAACTTTGAATGCATTACACCTCCACAAAAATAATCGTGTGCCTATGAAATATGAGTAATGTAAATATTGGTGTACATGCAAAATATGACATAGACAGGCGTTTGCAGTCATATGTATGTTATATATCTTTGAATTGAATTTAATTGAAATTTTGTTCATCAATATCCATCACAACCTGGAGGCTGAATACCAGACATTGTTAACAAAGGACCATGAATACATTAAAAATACACTCAAGATACAGCATAGCAATGAAAAAAATATGCATAGAACAACAACAACAACAACAACAAAGATAATAATCTTATTCATCCTAACCATTGCACAATGAGATCAACCTATAATACAAAACAAAAACAAATATTACAAATCATTTACATTGTATTACATATGGCTGAATTTTATTGAAGTTCACATGTACATGTGAAAGAAACATATGGTATGTTTGATGCCCTCATAAAATGTGCATTCATTTCTGCAAAATATATTTGCATCTCATGCAATTTGTCACTCAATTCTGTGATGAAGTGGTTTGTAATTCATGGAATACCCCCTGAGAAAAGAAAAAGAAAATCTGTAAAAGGTGTAATTTATACGTTGTAAGTGAAACCAAGATCAATATGTAGATAACTTGTGCTGGTTGGTGTTAGTGGCAGACTGGTCTGATGGACAAACATCTTTGTAAGGATAGAGACAGAGAGACGAAAGAGGAGAGGGGAGGGGAGGAGATAGAGAGAGAGATAGAGAGAGAGAAAGCAAGGAAACAAGAAAGAATGTAATGGATACAAAGATAGAGGCAAGTAGCATTGCATGTGGTGATTACACAGACAAATAATAGTATTAACCCGTTGAGGACGAGTCCCGAGTATACTCAGGCAAATATCTATGGGAAATGTGTGTTGTAGCAAATTCAGTCAGTCCTCAACGGGTTAACCAGGTGTACAAAGGAAATCTTCCTTCCATTTAAATGATAAAAGCAGAGTGGAGAGAGGGAAAGTATGGGGGGAAGTAATGGGATGGGATTATAGGAATTGCCACTCTTATATTAAAATGTATTGAATCTCGAAGGAAATATTTAATGGATTTTGTTATTTCAACTTTTTCATTGAATAATCCTTAAAAAAAAAAAAAAAATGTGAGGGGAAAGAGAACGCTTCACAATGTGACAGATCAGATGACCTATAGGGCCCACGGGGGCTGCAGAACATTTCCCCCCTTGTAAAACAGTGTGTGTGTGTGTGTGTGTGTATGTGTGTGTGTGTGTGTTCGGGGTCAAATAGGAAGAATCTCTGGGAGGGTTTAATTCTTAATTTTAATTTTTTTTTTTTCAGCAGAGGAAAATTTCCAGTGACTAGTTGTAGATTGAGTAGCTAATTATGATAGTTTTGTGTTTATGAGTTTTTTTGTGTTTTGTTGTTGTCGTTGTTGTTGTTGTTGTTAATGTTACCCAATTTCTGATTATTTGTCCTTGAAGCTCATTATACACTTGTAAGTACTACCAGTAATCACCTGCCAAGCTGCCAGTGTATTGTCTGTGGACAAACCTGCCTCGGTACCAGATTTTCATTTCCTTTTCATTCAATGTGTTTTAATTTGTGTTTATGGTTGTGTACATACAGGTTACTTCCTTTGAGCCAAATGGCTTCGGTCTGTACAACACAGTGGGGAATGCCTGGGAGTGGGTTGCAGACTGGTGGAACACTGTGCACAGTCAGGAACCCTTAGATAATCCTGTAAGTCTAGTTACCTCCGCCAAGGGAGGAGGTTATGTTTTCGTTACCGATGGTCTGTTAGTTAGTTTGTCCGTGTGCGAAATAACTCAAAAAGGAGTTAATGGATTTGGATGAAACTTGCAGGAAAGGTTTAGAATGACACAAGTAACAGATGATTAAGTTTTGGTAGTGATCCAAGAATTTTGGGAGAATTTATGAAGGATTTTTGATATTTTGGCAGGTAAGGTCAATGAACTTTGGAGTTCAAGCTGCGCATTTTTGAGGTTTTAAATGCGCACTAAAATGCGTGCTCTAGTTTCTGCTAGCGCGAAGCTCGCCGCGCAGCTGAGGGTTTATGACGTAACAAAGGTTTTTATATTGGGAAATCGAGCGATTTTTCAGCATGTATACCTATGGGTAGAAATCACTGATCTCTATGGAAGAGCCCAAAGAGCTTTTTCCCTAGTGGTGGACAGGAGAAAAATCTCTTTGGGAAGAGCAAGATCGTCAGTGGAAAGTAGCTGCCTGGCGGAGGTCTGCGCTCCCAGAGTGTTTTTGTAGTTAATGTTATTCTATGAAGTTGAGGTTAAAGGCAAACATAGTTCTCATTCACCTGCAGAAACTGTTAGAATTTTTGTCTGGAAAGGAGACATAATCATAAGGAATGTGTGAAATGATGCTATGATAATATTATTTCAGTTGGGTAACAGTGAACATTTTTAATAAATGTCTTACCCAAACAGGTACAGTTGTATGCTGGATGTATTTCATTCTCAGAGCATGTCCGATCATAGTTGCTACATGTACATGATGTTTTATATTTGTTTACAGTATATCAGACCATCCCATAGCAGTATCCATAGCACGAGAGTTGAGAGCAATCACAGCTTGTTACTACTGCTAGGACATGATTCGATTATCGCGTACTAGTAATTTTCCACATACCCACCGCTAAACTGGGGCCAGGGATGGTGGGGGGGGGGGGGGGATTAATGAAAGCCATGTACTGTGTACTCCAATCAAAATTATATTACACTTATGATCTCGAAACCCTCCAGAACATTATATTTTTGTATTTATGTCATACACCCTCCCTTTTTTTTATGCAGCATTTTAGCAGCATTTTTGCCCATTTTCATTGCTCCAGGTTGGCCCAGAGACTGGAAAGGATAAAGTGAAGAAAGGAGGCTCATACATGTGTCACAAGGTATGTTTCACTGATCAACAGATTGATCAACAGACTGAAATTTCCTCCTCGAGTAACTCAGTATGATATATGGGATATAAACAAAGGAATATGAAAGGAGGGTGACCTGCAAAATTGCTTGTTATAGGAATCTTACAATATATAGATGATGACTGGCGGGGGAGGGAACATACCAAATGTTTTTCCCCAAAGGGTTTGAAATGCAATTGAGGGACTTATAGCCTCCTGAAATAGCATTTCAAACCCTGAGGGTGGAACGTTTGGTACATGTTCCCGACAACAAAAGTCATCATCTGTTATGTTATATGGGTTTAATAGTCAAATCTACTTTTTCACATTGTATGGAATAGACAAATCTATCCTATCGATTGCGTGAAAAATATGATCGTTCAATCGTTTGGTATCGTTTGTCATTTGTTACGCGAAAATGTTCGCCCATGGGAGAACATGAGAAAATGTTCTCCCATGGGCGAACATAACCAATGTTCCTCCATCACATGACTGTGTTTAGCCAATCACTAACCCGTATTTGCCTAACACATTTAATATTAATATAGTGTCCTCACTGTAACAAGGCTCACCTTTAAGAGTACTATCCTGCAGAAATATAACAGTACTCAGCAGTCATGTGTGCACAGAATAAACAGAATTATTCATCCATCTAAGATGTGCATAGCTTGGCAAATGGTATGTTTTGCTTTATTTCTTGATCAGCACTGTTGTAAGTACTGTAACCCATTGAAGATGGACTGATTTTGCTACAAGCATTTCCTACAGACACTTGCCCAAGTATATTTGGGACTTGTCCCAAACACAATAATGTTATTCCATTGTCAACAATTTTGTATATCTATGTAATGCATACTGGAGTAGTTAAATTCTCGTATAGATTTCATGGCAGTTGTGAAGTACAGTGATTCATATGCATGGAATGTCAAATTCAATTATCTTAACCTTTTCTTTATGTGTGAATTGGATGAAGGCATATACATAGTTAAAGCAATTACGCAGCGCAAAATATAAGAACATGTGAATATGTTTTGAAACCTCTCAGCATGAACTTTGCAGTGCACTGTACTTGATGTCTGCACCTAGACATGCCGCTGTTCATACTGTGACAAGTAATTCCACTGTCTCTTCTGCCTTTAACACATCCCCCGCCCCTGCCCCCACTCCACCCCCATCCCCACAGTCCTACTGCTACAGATACCGCTGTGAGGCAAGGAGTCAGAACAGCCCAGATAGCTCTGCCTGCAATCTGGGCTTTCGATGTGCTGCATCCTCCCTCCCTGAAGGCATTCCATGTCTCAACTGCTGATTGGTGACCAGCTGATGATCATGAAGACATCCATTACATCCACTAGCATTAATACCAAGAAGCCTGGCCATTCCCCCATCCTCTCCCACTAAGAAACATGTATAAGAAATGCAAAATTCAATCTTCCAGGAGGATTAAGATAAAATAAAAATCCAGTGGGATAATCCTGACAGCACTGACTGATTTGAAATCATACTCTATTGCATTGTTTTAACTAGCAGTGATGTCATTGTTGCTGTTATAAATGCTACTTTTCCATCTATAGGCCTATGCTGTAATTTTTTATTATTATCTTTCTTTTTTTTTTAGTATATGCTGTCCAATTGTAAAGGTAAGGAGAACATGAGCATTTTGAAATGTAAATGTCTCAATTCACTTTTTTAATACTTTACTTTTGTTTTGTAGATAACTATAGCCCACCTGTTGTACTTGGGTTCAAAAATTGATTGTGAGCTGGCTATCAAAATTGCAGCAAATAAAGTAGCTATTTAAATCTAGGAGTTTATACTATGTGAAGCAGTACTCTTCTCAATCATAGATATCTTGAGGCAGTTTGCCACTAATGCGCATCAGGCCAAAGTTGACTTGAATGTACACATATAGAAGAGAAGATATGAAAGAAGAAAGTGCTACTATCCAGGACACTGCAATCCCTCAATCAAATACCTGTTGAATAGTAGAACTTGAAAATGAAGACTGCTAGCAAAACTGCTAGCTTTGTATCATCTTCTGACAACTCAAGATAATGAAAGAGAAATAAGATAATAAAAAAATGTTTTTTTTTTTTGTGGACAATACAATAAGTACAGAACACCTAAGACCACATTAAGGAGTATGACATTTGAAAAAAGGAATTGAATGTGAATAATCTTGCTTTTACCATAAAATCACCCATATTTTATTTGCAAAACAAAACTAAGCTTAATGAGTTGGATGTCGGTGACAGATTTAATGAGGTATTTTTTAGTCATATTTTTGTGGATGGTATATGTTCATTTTCTCATTTGGTAAGGTATTTGGTAAGGAATCCTGGAATGGTTTTGCATATGGGGAGAGCTATATGTGACCGTGCACCACAAAACGAACATAAAGTCGCACACACTGATTTTGCGTGAGGACTAAAAATAAGTGAAATGGGTCAACCTAGCCTATCTTGACTTTTTCATATTTTCTGAAAGAGCAGGTCTTCTTTTACATTATGCTTAATTTTGGTATCATGAAAAGGGCGGGAAAGTGTGTTTTTTAGCAGTTTATCTCGAATATTTTTGGTGGAATAGTGTGATTAGGTGTGTCTATAGAGACCCCTTTTCATTTCTGAAAAACCTTGTACACGCTCTTCACTTTCAACTCTAATAACTTTTGAAAGGATAGTGCTACTGCTTTGAAAGTTTGCTTTAACTCATTATGTGCCACGTTCGCACGTCCGGCTCAGTTGTCGGCGTGCCAACTTCGCATATTCTGCTCAACAAACAAAGCTGACAAAACCGATCGATAAATCGCTAATCCCGCGGTACAATCAAAGCGTTTATCGCGCTTTTGTTCCTCTCACATACGGATTGCATTCTATTGGGTGATTGACTATCAAGTGGTGTTCCCAACTAGATTTGCGTGTACATTCTAAGTTTCTGTCACTATTTTATGTGCAAAAGTCATGCCTTTACAGTAATGTAGCAACTGGTAATGCAAAAGAAATATTGAAATAGAATTGTTATACATTGTAATGGAAGCAAAGTTTGGCATTCCTCTTTAACTTTGCTCACTATAATGTCCAGCTTAATAGAAATTTGTAGAAGTTATGCAAATTGGAAAAACAGAATTCTTTCTCAAAGCATGACTATACTTTCCTGTCTCAGAATAACGTGGCACACAGGGGGTTTTCACCATGGCACATAAAGAGTTAATTATGGACAGAATGTGTTAATGAGGCATGCTTAATTTCAGTTTAATCTGATAATTCCTTCATTGTTGTTACTTTGGTGGTTTACTTCCTGTTTTTTGTCCCATTCATCACACAGCCAGCACGGTTTGGTAAAGATTAAGCGCTTGAATAGACACTGTACTTCAGAGCCTCTTTTCTCAGTTCACACTTTTCCTGAGTTTGTGCTTTCTTTCCAATATTTAGATAAGTTAGGAGAGTCCATTTGATTTGAGTTATACATCATTTTAAAGCTTAAGGTCTGCCCTTTCAGAATATGGTCTTAACTAAAAATTCATGTCCGGTGACTTTTTGTTTGTTTTGTGGTGCATGGTCACATATATTAGTAGAAATATTTGCTTCTGATAAATATAATAGATTCTATGTTTGCACCACCTTGATATTTGTATGTGGTGAAGGGTACCATTGTTTGTTGTTTTTTCTTACATTTTTGGAGAGTGTCCTTTCATCATTTTTTGAGAGTAGATGGTTTATTGGCATATGGGGCAATATATTTGAGTGTTGGTATACTTGTCTGAATAACCAGGAATATTATTTGTATATGTACTGTGGTGGAAACAAACTTGTCCCAATTCTGATATCAATTCGGATACTGGTGTACCCAACAACTGTCTATTGATTATCTCTCAGCAAGTTATCTATTAAATACGGTATGTAACTCCTAATTGAAGATCAAGATATGTACATATTGTTGCATGCAAGCTAAGCTGTCCTCCCTTTAACAGATTGAATACTGATAGTGTACATACACATATCTCTCCATTTGGACATCAAGATATAATTTTTACATATTTATGGGAACCTTCATGAGACTGAAGACGTAAAAGCCATGAAAACTCCACTTAGTGCCTTTCTATTTATGTGAATGTATCTGTCAATGTTCATTTTTACAAAGTGTATGTTGAGTACAGTTAATGTTTTGTATGATGCTGAAGTGAATTGCTGAAGGTGAAACAGCTTATTAGTGTTTATTTAATTTTATGTAAAATTAACTTAAAGAGGAATTTCCTTAAAGTTTATTCTGAAATTTGATTTTATATTCTGGAGACTGAAACAGGCAAGATGAACAAATCTGCAAAAACTTCAGATTAAAAAAAAAAATCAGTATGTACAACCAACTTAGAAATAGATGTGGAGTAGGTGACTCACTGTATCATAAAGTTATACATGTATGTGCACTGTTTTTTTTTCTCTTATTTCCTCTGTTTTGGGTCAGAGACAACTAGTAAAGCAGGAAAGTTGTCATATTGGTTGAATTTCAAATTGACTTCAGTCAAGATTCTTGTGTAAACCTCACTTGGAGGTAGTCTGTGTGCTACAGTCTCTCTTGCGGTCATGCAAGCAGATATTTTGGTTTTCATTTTGAAGCCTCACAACTGAACAGGGACTTGTCAAGTACACCTTTCCTCAAGCTATATTATCTTGAACCAAAAATGTGCATTTCACAATCTGTAAAAGTAGTCATGTAGCTCTTGATCCATTAAGTTTAAATGGACCATTAAGTTTAAATGGACAAACCTGCAGAAGTCTTGTAATTGTTATCAGTGTATGTTACTATGCATGCCATTTCAGCATGGATGGTAGTCTTAAATTCCATTCAAATGGTGATCCTTAACTTCACAGATAAGCTCAAAGTTCAGTATGGGGTGCTAAGTGTTGTATGGTGTTTTTTTTTTTCGTCATGATGAACACTAATTGTCATTTCGTTGATGAATTGTCATTTTGTGATGAAGGAGACCTTGTGACACTTGGCACCCCAAATATCAAGCTTTTCCTCGAAGTTAGGGATCACCGTCTGAACGTTACTTAATAGATTTATCCAAGAGTGTTTGAAAAAAGGAATTTAATGATTACTGCTTGCCTCTGTTTTAGTTATTCACAAACTTGTGCTCTGTTATTGCAATAGCTGTCGTTTCCAAAATCTACGCTTTGTACACATACTGTACCGATATGCATTTAAAATCACAATACATCAGTATGTCACATTCTTTTACTGTGAAGTACTAGATGTAAGAGGTTGTAGAAGGATCAATAAAAACAACAAGATGACTGTACAATATAAAGAGAAGGTAAATTGGTACAAGTGAACTTTACCTTTTTCTTAAAAATATTTAACAATAATCATGTTTTGTCCTGTTCAGTTCTTGATGCCCTAGCCTTTTTCAAAGGCAGCTTGCAATAATTTGTGGATGTGAACAGTCACAGCTAGTGTAGTGACCTGTGAGCACAGCTGAGCGAGCTCCAATCGCTGTATGCAAGTCCACCACTCAATGTGCGTATGCCAGTCCATTGTGAGCTGCCTTTGTAAGGGGCTATTAAAGTATGTTATACTAAAAGGGTTAGTCAAATACCGGTTAGTGATAGGCTAAACACAGTCATGTGATGGAGGCACATTCATTATGTTTGCCCATGGGCAAAACATTTTTGTAATGTTCTCCCTAGAAAGAAGGCCTATGACTGCGCGCACAGTGAATTTGGCCCTGCGCGAGCGATCGAGTCGTTGTGCTTGTGGTTGCAGACGTGGACGTATTTGACTAACCCATATAGAATATAACAGATGATGACTTTTGTTGTCGGGAACATGTACCAAACGTTCCACCCTCAGGGTTTGAAATGCCATTTTGGGAGGCTATAACTTCTAACCTCCCTCAATAGCATTTCAAACCCTTCGGGTGGAATATTCGGCACGTTCCCTCCCCCGCCAGCCATCATCTATATAATGTTGCAGTAGATTTGTGTATAATTTATCACATTCATTGTATTTCAATCTTAAGTCATTCATAATAATGGTGCAAATGTACATTCCATCTTGGTAGTTTTGTCATGATTTTTGATGTGTGTGTAACACTGCATTGCTAGTATTGACTTCCAGTCCTGTATAATGTGGGAGATGATTGCAATTTCTAACTCAATTGATTTTTATTATGTACTATTCATTTGGTGTATGGTAAAGTAATTATGCACGTATGAAGCAGCAAAGCTCTGATACATGCACCTTTGAATGGAATGGAAACTAAAACTCATTGACTATTAAAAACATGATAATTATGCTGAAACTGAAGTATTTTTGTGTCTTTCTTTTACCGTGTTCACGACGTGATTATGTCTAAGTTTAGTATGAAAATGTCAGTGTCATGATATGGTCAGCTACGACTCGACCATGATGTTGCTCACAAATACGTGATCTTTCCAATGTTTTTATTCTGGACAGATTCTGCCTTTGGATGTTTGAACGACGTTGGCAATTTCGAGGGAGTACAAACACACTTTTTTCCTGTGACCCATAATAACTGAAAACAAGTCTAAATGCAGTACTGTATATTAAAGCAATGTTTATGCTCGATTTCACTACTCTCCTCTCTGTAAATACCTCCCATGACAATTCAAGTGTATTACACACACACACACACACACACACACACAACCTTCAAGCAAGACAGAAGCATGAATAGACAAGGACTGAAGAGAATATATTGTGGCAATTCAGCTGCACTTTTTTTTATTTGAATCTTGTGACTACAAAAATGCTAAAAAAACAAACTTGAAAGTGACGTTACTAGCGTCTCTTTCTCTTCAAACTGTTTTGTGTACCATTGTTTCAGCTCACACTCTACCAAACTGTACCCAAGTTATTAAATATGCAGTGAAATGTTAGTTTAATGTGAACCTTTATTATCTCATTATCTGGTCATACCATTGGCATCAATTACTGGCTTTATACCCACAATCTCCTCTAAAGCAAACTTTGTGTGTATAGTCTTGTGGCACTTCTCTTTAAAATCTAGTGGGATAATTTTAATTGCATGAGATATTTGTTTCGAGTCATCTTTGGTACTGTACCTTGATAACTTGATCTGTGATATCTTTGGTAGGGCCTTTATACTTCTCTGCCATCTTTCAGTATATTTGTATAGTACATGATGTATAAAAAAAGTAAGGTCATACACACACACAAACGGCAGACGTACAGTGTAGTAGCAACACCAGTTTTGCATACTTAATATTGCAAAAGAGAAAAAAAAATGTAGCTTATGTTAAACTGTATTTTACTTGAACGAACAAAAGTGCATGGCTCTGATCATGGGTACCCTTCATCCTGCAATATTTTTAACATCCATAGAATTTTGCTGACCGCACCAAGGCGCTATTTTCTGATAAAGATTTAACAAAATAAAGCTAAGGAAGCTGTAAGACTAGTTTTGTATTATTTAGAAAAATATTTTTGTATTTACAGCCATTTTCAGATTTAAAAATGCAGTTTTTTGGCTTTTCAAACGTAACATTAAAAACAGCACAATTTCATGCCAATCATTAAAAGGAAGGATTGTGCTTTTGTTGGGCATTTGATGAATGAAATGTATGAAGTAGTATAGTACAAAAAAAAAAAAAATTATATTGAGAGCAAGCCATGTGCTCTTCAAATAAGAATATATGGATGAATTAATATTTAGGGTTTTGTTCATAACTTTTGGTGTCCACCAAACATATATAGATAAATCACACAATTGCAGTTGATATTGCAATAGCTGTTTTGTAATATAGCATTCAAAAGAGATCAGAGTAACAGTCCAACAATTAAAAAGGTTTATTATTCCCCATTACTCTGATATTAAAAATATACTATCACTTGCAACATCACTTGAATTTTTAGTGTCCACAGTTATGAACATAATACTGCCCTATTCTGAAGTAATGGAAAATCATTTTCTAAACTTTTGTATCACCAGGGATTGCTTTCATAAAAATATAAGAAAATAAAATTATTACTTTACATAAGCATTTTACATCTTTTTAAAAATTTTTCATCGATTACGAAGGCGGACATGGTTATGAACAAAAGAGTTATGAACGTAAGATTCAGTTTTTATTTAATATAAATGTTATGTAGCTATTTCTTAACAATTCTGAGCTATTCTGTCTTTTTCAGTATAAAAACACAAACAACTAATGATTTCATCTGTTGTATACTACATATTGTTGTACTTCCTTTCATCTCTTCCTTATGTTCATAACTTGGACACTGTATCTTATGCATCCAACAGTTAAGAACAAAATGACAACTTCATAAAATTAACACATTAATTTTATCTTAAAATTAATCTTGTAAAATTAATTTGGTTTTAAGTCATTATTTCTTTAGTCTTAACTAGTTCCTTGTAAGTTTTGATGCATAAGAGTAATCTGTTTCTTTAAAATAACCATCAGTAGTGTCCTACAGCTATGAACACAATCTTTTTTGACAACAGCAAATACTTACATTGAAAAAGAATAAGAATGATACAACTTTAGTTATGTTATATGTTGGTCCACTCCATTGCCTTTGTTTATTGAAATGTTATTAATGGGGATATGATATCAATTCAGGGATGTTTGCTAAATTTCTTCAGCACAGGTCACAAAATCTTATGTTCATAACTATTGTCCATAATGGATTCAATCACTATGCTTTGGTGAAGATGCAAATCCCTGAATTTCTGGTATATGATGATAGTCATAGCAAATTATCAACTAATATATCACTGAAGTTTTTCTGAAACTGCTTCCATAAATGAATTAAAAAAAAAAAAAAGGAAATGGACATGGAGTTATGAACAAAAGACACTTGATGTTTTGATGTTTGATTACATGTGCACTGCCCATGGAAGAGCTCTTAAAATTGGTGTGTGAGTAATACAGGGTGTAAGGAAGATTGTAAGGAGAGAATCAGTTTCATTCCACGAACTTCATTTTTGACCCTGGTGTTACACTTTGGGTACCCATGATTGGAGCCATGCACAAAAGCAAATATCAATCTCACATTGTAAAAAATCCTATTAAAACCACTGGAAACTAGAAATTGCATTGTATGAATATCTATAGGATGGGGTTGCTGTCTTGCCACTTGATTTTTGGCATTTTTTTGTTTTTGTCACTTGATGACAGACATTATTATGGTACATCGAACGACAGTCAAGGGCATAACCTTGCTCATAACTAATATTCTGCAGATAATGCACCGATTCACAAACAAAAACGAAACAAACTAAGATAGTACACTGTAATACATTATTCTGAAAAAACAAAAACAACACATAAGGCAGGGCTCAACACTAACAGTGGCCTGGTGGCCCGGTGCCACCAAAAATGAAAGTCGGGCCACCAAATTTCAAAAAAAGGGCAAATTTGGTGGCCCGCCTCGGGCCACCAAAAGTTTTTGAAAAGTATGTCAATGAATTTAAAACTTTTTGCGCCGGAAATTAGCAGTTAAATTTGTTTAAAGGATGGATGAAAAGGACTGAATGAGTGCCTGAGAGTGAGTGCTGCAAGTTTGTTGAAGTTTATTTATGAGTAGATATGTCCAACTTCTAATTCTCACTATCATAAAACTTAAATATTTGACTCATTAAAAAAAAAGGACTTTTAATGTTTTTTATTAGTTTTTTGGGGGGACACCAAATTTTTCTCTCGGGCCACCAAAAATGTGAAATTTAGGATTTTGGTGGCCCCATCGGGCCACCAAACAAAAAAGTTAGTGTCGAGCCATGTATAAGGATTCAGCAAGGGGCAAACTGCTAACTGCACATATCAAATAATATGTAGAAATCAAATTGAGATAACAGGTAGTTTTTATTTCAAAATACATAGCAATGCTTTCTCAAGGGGCAACAAAATTGAATACATGTACTATATACTGAAAATATTTTGATTTGGCTGTTCTACGTGTGTGTCAATCCCTACTTTTTCTCATTGGCTGAACTTGGGATTAAAATGCTTATTACATTAAATATAATTATATCTATGTCTGTTATGTTAGATATTGCACTTTCCATCTCTACCAGAATTGTTTAGGTGAAAAGGTGGCAAGACTAGAAATAGACTACACTCAACCTCAGGACAGTAAATGCCCCATGCACAATGAGTTGTGTAATCATTAGAAATTATGATGCGCGTCACAGCACTGGATTCAGATGGACACATCACGTGGAAGAAATTTCTTGCAAGATGGGCTTTCACACATGCATGGCGTCCATGATAACCCTCCTTCATTTGCAGCCATCTCCCGACTGCTCTGTGGATTCTCAGAGCAACCACAGTAATGGTAGGTCAGCTCCTGGCCTGGACTGATTTCCCTCAGGGCAAACATAGCCACGTGGGGTATCTCGTTGTGTATGCGGACAGCTACCAAATAGAGGTTTGGTTCACAGGAATGGTTGATGAAGCGTGCGATGTTCCCCTTGTACCTTGCATCTATGCATGTCCTGCTGGCTTGACCACCTCCAAACGTCTCATTTAGCACAAAGACAAAGTTCATGTCACCAGCTTGCATGGCGCCCACTCGTTCTCTTGCCTCTTCAGTCGTCAACACCTCTCCTGCATACTCGCACACAAACGAGTCTTTTGGTATCGTTTCCAAGGTCCGCAGTCCCCAGCCCTTGCTCTTTGTCCGAAAAACCTCCATCTTGTGCCGGATCCCATTCTGCACCAGCCTATTCTCACATCGCTCCCCACACAAGCAAGAGGCGTTGCACTCAAAGATGGGCATTGAAATTCTGTACATCTCACAGTCACCATTCTTTACATCCCATTTAATAGATCTCTCCTCTCCATCCTTTCGCAAGAGCTGACCTGATGAGGTGTAGTTTGGACCAAATCTATTGATGCATTCACACGATGAATGCTCACAGGTTGGATGACTACAGGAGCAGCCAGAATACTGTATTTCTCGAGGATCCATCCCACACGTATGAGAACCTGGTACATTGTCTGGGGTATACTATTGTGAGTGAGAGATAAAGAGAGAGATGTTGATCTGATTGATTTTTTTTTTTAATATACACTGTAGAAGGAAAACAATGGAAGTTTCTGGTGTTTTGTGCTCATCATAGAATGAACTTATAATGCTATGTTCAACAAAATTTCTTTAAATGAAGGTCAACTGGTCCCAATCCTGCATTTCTTATACAAACATGGACACGTGCAATGATCAGCAAAGAAGCCAGGTCCTATCTAAGTGCATTTACCTGAAGCCAGTAGTATAGCAGACAGCACACTATTAAAATCAACAGTGCTCACAACATATTCCATGCATCTCAGTTACTTAATTTTAAAGCTGTATCAGATAAATTTTTTTTCCATAACGTTTTTTTTCAAACCCATAACTATTCATGTTTTCATTGTGTAGTTCATTGTGGTCTGCAAAATTTCTGTTAGTCGGCCAAATAAATTCTTTCCAGGACTGAAATGCATATTTTCCACTCTATCTCGAAAATTAAGACTTAGTTTAATGTTTTTGTTTCCAGTACACCTGTTACATGGGTTTGTAACACATTCACTTTAAGTTATCAGATATATTGATTAATAGGCTGATAGTCAGCGAATTAAAGGTAAATTTGAATTCAATCTATTATAATTATCATGATGGCAGGAGTGGACCTCTATGGACTATACAGGGATAGTTTAAAGTGTCAATCCTGGGTGTTAGGGGGCTAAATTATTCTCAATTGTGCACTTAAATACCTCCCTGCACAGTGGACTCCCACTATAATGAAGTGCTCAGCCTCATTACCGGCAGTTTTCTTTCGTCAATTTGTTATAACTGAGCAAATAAACAATAAAAATACATAGAGTGGATAATGTGCTGGCCCAGATTTTTACTTCGTTGTAACAGGAATTTCATTATAAATTTAACAGTGTTCGCTTTAAAGTGCACTGTATTATCAGTACCTTATTCGCTGTATTATTTTAGGCTTCTAACTTCAGCACAGCCATAATGTAATTTACCCACACGAAAATGGGGAAAAAATAAGTAAATTTGTAGGCCTCAAAGTGATATATAATGAAGTTTATATTAAGGTGGCCTTCGCTTAAGGTTTTAAAACAGGGTTAGAGTTTAGGATTGGGGTTAACTCTCTATGTGCCATGTTCGCACGTCCAACTCAGTTGACGGCGTGCCAACTTCGCATATTCTGCTCAAACGCACAAACCAGCCCAAACCGATCGATAAATCGCCAAATGCCGCAGTACAGTGAGCATTTCTCGCAATATCGCTCCTCTAGCTCACACATAGCTTGCATTTTATATTATGATATTGACTGAGAGGCGGCATTCCCTACAGGATTTGCGTGTAAATTCTAAGTTTCTCTCACTGTTTTGCGTGCAAAGTCATGCCTTTACAGTTGTCTAGCTCCAAGTCAATTGAAAGAAAACTAGTCATAGATTAGCCATACAATACATCAAAGGCTAGACAGAAAGATCCGTCTGTCCGGAGGACTTTTTTATATTTTGCCATTAACGCTGTCCTCCGAGGGGATCCGTGAAGCCAGACGCAGTCTCCCGCGGAACATTCCCCGACGCACAGATACATGTACAGACCGATCTTTCGGTCAAATCAAAGGCCAGCAAGCTTGGCATTTTCTCTACAACTTTTCTCTCACTATACATCTATGGAAGTGACGTAGATTTGAAAAACAGAATGTTTTCTCTAAGCATGACAACGTCGATGGCTCAGCATAATGTGGCACACAGGGGGTTTCCATCATATGGCACATACAAATTTAATACTTTTTGATAAGGGACTGTGCTGATGAAGTTAGAACTCAAAGAAGTCTAAAATGATTTAGCCCCCTAAAATCCTGGATTGCCAGTTTGGCAGTTTAGAATCATCCCTAAAGTATGCTATATGCCTGGGTCTAACATACTTATTCAGTTATTATGTGGCTGTCAAGTATGAAGTAGGCCTAAACTATTTAATTTAAAACGGTTAGACCCTACAATTTACAAATATTTCTTGGACGTAGCGCCGTACTGCATTTCACTGTTTGTACCAAAAATTGTAGCAATCTCCGAAAGCCAAAACTTCGAAGTTCATTTATAGTTGGATTAACGCTAGAAGTTGCATGGCAATGGAGTAGAACCTTAAATACCATAATTACCGGTGTAACAGTTGGTAAATTTACTTTGTTGAAAAGAAACAGGCATGCAGCAGCCAGACAGTGCCAATTAGTGGTGATAGCAGTGTGGCCAGTGCAGTGCAGTGCATGCATAATGGGTTAATGTATCATTCATGTTAACCCCGGCGTGTTTTTTTTAGACGGCGCAGATTGGGGACCCTAAAAATCTATTTGGGACCCTATCCCTAAACCTAACCAAAAACCCTAACCCAACGTTTTTCCCATAGGTTTAACACGCGCCATGCCCCAATCTGTGCCGTCTTAAAAAAAACCGCCCCCGGCGCGGGGCGCGTGTTTTTTTTAGACGGCACAGATTGGGGAAACTAAAAATCTATCGGGGACCCTATCCCTAAACCTAACCCTAACCCTAACCCTAACCCTAACCCTAACCCTAACCCTAACCATAACCATAACCGAAAACCCTAACCCAACGTTTTTCCCATAGGTTTAACACGCGCCATGCCCCAATCTGTGCCGTCTTAAAAAAAAACGCGCGCGGGGCGCTGTAATGTCAATGGGTTACACAGTAAACGTAGACTATGGGGTCGCTGCTGCATGCGCATGCTGCGGTTACATTCATATTGTAAGGTAAGATGATGCGCCGCCTACCTGAAAATCCAAATGATCAAGATCGGCTTGTTCCGAGTTGATGGCAACAACAATATTTTCTTTGCCACAGCAAATATCACGTACCCCTCGTTCTATCGTTCTCTTAGAATTTTGAACAAAAGTTGACACAGAACACGACAACGACATCTTTGGCTTGGATCAGCACACATTTACTAGCAGACAGAATTTCGCAAGCGGATGTTGTCATCACGATCATATTGCAAACTGCATTATGGGACGGTACTTCAGATTGATGGAGCGTCGCGTCCGTTGCCAAGTTATGATGACTTCACCGAAGAAAATTTTTACTCATGGTATGGCTTTATCTATTAAGTAGTTGTTCTAATTTTATTGTTAAAAGAGTTTGAGAAGGTCAAACATAAAAGTTAGCGTAGCAGCAAATGAAGGGGCAAGAAGATAGTGTAGAATGGACATCATTGCCCAACTGTTTTCTGCCAGGTCAGGCTAGCATACTGTGTGTAGTCCCATGTCTTAGTATTTACGTAGTGTTAGTGATGACTAAGAGTGTTTAATGTTTAACACTGAAGTTCATGTAATCCAGCAGTGGCAGCACTATCAAAATGAAATGTTGAGAGTTTTGGTTCGCTTTTCGAGTCGAAGTTTCAGCGCAAACATATTGCCGTCCCTTTGATTTTCCTTCGAACTTAGTAGTCTCTTTTCAGCTCCCCGCGGTGCCGCTCCGTGTTTAGAATCTAGATCGACCGCTGTTTTTGCGTTGACAATGCGCACAAAACCGAGTTGTATTGAACAACGTGTTCTGGATCTGGATCAATACGCTGCTGGACCGGATGCCATGGTATAGATCGAGACTATATAAGTGCAGCGGGGAGAGAGGGCTGAACTAAATAATGTACTAATCGTAATGAAGGTGGCTTTTTTTTTCTATCTTCTGAATTCTGAATTGAAGACTTAACTGGGTTCTGGACATGAGCTGTTGATTACTGTTGCTGGGAGGTGATTCCAGGCAAGGGGGGTGCTCACAAAAAATAAGTATTTATATTGCTCTGTGTTTCAATGAAAACTTTAACTTAAACTTTAAACCCTTTAGGTCTATCGTGGTTTATCACTTGTCTTTCAAGAATATTCTGACTAATCAGAGCTCAGAGTTTGATGATCTTTGAACTGTTTAACTTTGATATTTTGTTGTACGAAACTTTTTAGAAAATGCATTGACATATTGTTTACATTGCGATTTGGTTGAAATATTATTAAGTATATAAATTCATTCGAAATTTTGTCCTTGATTAATACCATTAATGAACGCTGAGTTTTCGTGTTTTCTTTACATCCTCATCAACGGTCAAAGCCAATGCAATTCATTTTTATGAAATTATGTGCTCTGCGCGCAGTGCAATGCATACTAAGGCAAAGCGTTCTGTGCGCTAAAACTAAGCGGTCGGTTTCAAAAAGGGTGGTCCATAAGTAGTAGAGCTACCATGCAACCATACTATGTAATTTTATAGTGTATGTGATCCTGCATCATACAGTAAACCAACAAAAAGTCGCCAGAAATTAATTTTTAGTTAAAAGCAGATTTTGAAAGAGTAACAGTTAGACTTCAGCTTTAAAATGATGTATTAATTCAATTCAAATTGGCTCTGCTAACCTAGATCTACCCCAAAACTAAGGCCTAAGCTTAAAGACCAAGTTAGTAACCCTGGGACGCTCCTTGACCTTGGACACAGTTACACTGTATACTGTGGGAGCGCTGGGGCTGATCGCAGTTAAAGGACAAGTTCACCTTCATAAACATAAGGATTGAGAGAATGTAGCAATATTAGTAGAACACATCATTGAAAGTTTGAGGAAAATTGGACAATCCGTTCAAAAGTTATGAATTTTTGAAGTTTTTGTTCAGTAACCACTGGATGAGAAGACTACTGCAGTGTGTGAATAACTTAGATGTCACATGCGTACAACAATATAAGGAAAATATAAAGAGAATTTCACAAAATTTCATCTTTTGCAAAAAGTACACATTCCCTCGACTCGTTACCGACAAATGTTATGGGTAATATTATTCCCCCTTTAGAAAGAGTCAAGTCAAGTGCTCTTTTATTATGCGAAAAAAGTGAAAATATGTTGAATTTTCTTTACATTTTCTTTATACTGTTGTACGCATATGACTCACAAGCTGTAGTAGTCTCCTCATCCAGCGGTTCCAACACAAAAATTTTAAAAATTCATAACTTTTGCATCGATTGTCCAATTTTCCTCAAACTTTCACTGATGTGTTCTACTAATATTGTTGCATTCTCTCAATCCTTATGTTTATGAAGGTGAACTTGTCCTTTAAAGACCAAGTAAATTAAATCATGTGAATTTAGTGTCTGCTAGTTCTAGATGTACTGTAGATGGCTACGCACGAGAATGTCAAGTATGTAAATTATAAAATAGATCTGCAGTGTTGAATCCCATGTCCGCCCTGTTAGTGTTGATTCTCATTCTCCATTGGCATTGACTATTTAGTGCGTGTAATGTTGTTCCTCGCATGGCTTACAAGGTCGGCGCTGCGCCCTCATACACGTGAATTTCAAAGTCATGCAGCATGTTTGTTACAGTTTACTAAAATATAGATCTAGAATCTACAGATTGTAGGCCCGGCCCCAAAGCCGATTTAGAAATTATGATTGAATACAGTTTCTTACCTGTTTTTGCTTCATTTCTAATCAATTTATTGGTCAGGCCAGTACATTTTCATAGCATGTGGATAGTACTTTAATAGTCCCACACATACTTTTTTGTTCTATCTAAAATGTGCCCTGCTAACCCGTAATACCCTTAGGCCTTACTGAGAAAAGAGTCTCCGAAGTATACACATTGTACACTGTAGGTTCTATTCAAGCACTTTATCTGACTGTGAGCTGTGCTTTGAGCATGGCAGGGATAAAAACGGGATGTAAAACTTCATAGCAACAATAATAAAGGAATAATCAAATTGAGCTGAAATTGATTTTGCTCTAGTCTATTCACTCATTCCCTTCATGACTAATACCAACTTTCAAAGCAGTAAAATCAGCCTTGTAAAATTTATTAGAGTTAAGAATCACGTGTGTACAGGATTCTTAAGAAATGAAATGGGGACTCTAAGACACACCTACAAATGTACTCACACTTTTCTTTAAAAAAAAGTTCTAGAAAAACTGCTGAGAACACAATTTCCCGTTTGGTTCATGATCCCAAATTTAAACATTTAGAAAATTTGAAAAATTCAAGATTGACTTGGTTGACCCATTTCATCTATTTTAAGTCCCTACACATAATCAATATGTCTGACTTCATGTTGATTTTGTGATGCATGGTCACATGTGATGCACTGCCTCGCCAGCCACCTCATCATCATCATTCTCCATCTTCTTCTCCTCCTCCTTCATTTTCTCTGTCTTCTTCATCGGAATAGATGAAGACTAAGTTAAGTCGACAGGATGTTGTCCGTTGGAATATATCATCCGTGATTTAATGGAGCTCGGAGCTTGATTTTGAGTCAAATCTACCTGAATACCTTTCTCTTGAACTTCCAGGTTGACAGAAAGGCATGTACTCAATTGCAGTTGTTGGTGCCACTACTTTACAGTATGTGTGTATATGATTTAGGCTCTTGCAGTAGTTTATGGGAAGTTTGAGACTTATTTGATTCAAAGTATGGAGGGGGGAAAAAAAATCATGTCTGGAGGGATGCATGAAATTTATTCCGTAACACATCTGTAATATCTTTCTCTCTCTCTCTTTAATAGATTATCAGGAAAAAGCTAAAATTTCTCAAAACAACAAAGAAACAAACAAACCCAATAAGCTCAATTCACAAGAGAGACTCTATTAAATGGGTGAGGAGTATTTTTTATGCAGGCAGATTCATGTGACCATTGTGACTGATATTTAGTATCCCACTTAACAGTATTACTTTTTTGTTTTTCAAATGACATTGCTTAACATATTGGGCAATTAATTCCCAATTCCTGTATTTTTTCTCATTTAATAGAGGAAACTGCATTAGTTATTCGCTGTTTTGTTTCATAAATGACAACATTGATATTGTATACAGTACTGTGATGAATTAAAGGTATCACGATACTAAAAACTTCTTAAAATTTCAGAAGCCTTTCCATCTCACGTCTAATCTTGTCTTTGATAGAGAACGGATCATGATGGATGACGATCTGGAGATTCAGAGATGGTGATACACATGATCCATGTCTCACTGTTAGTGTGCTTTCAAGTACCATGTGGATATGCCTTGTTACCAGGACTGGAAGACTTAGTGGTGTGTGCCGCAGCAATAGAGTGATGAAAGTCTGCGTGTACCAGGAACATCATTTTCTCCTTCTGTTTCTGTTTGCTGTCATCTTGATACAATGTCCTGCCCATGTTGAAGTTGTGGAAGGAGCTGAGCAACCACTCCCAGGGAGGCTGCAACTTCATGACACTCAAGCAGTTATTGGGAAGTACTTCAGCTTCTCTATTAACCTGCTGGAACCGGCTCCTGAAGAATATGGAGGTATACAGCATCAGGTATGTTGCCACTTTACGTAACTTGTGGTTTCTTGAAGACTCACTTCGCTTTTTATCTCTCTCTCTCTCTCTGTTGCTGCTGTGTAAGTCTGTACAACAACAACAATGGGAGAAAAGAACTTACAAATATTGCATCAGTCTAGCTTGCAATGTATATTCACAGATGACCAGTGAATAGTTTCATGTTATTATATGCTATGCTAACATATGTAGATATTTAGTTGATTATGTCTACTTTATAATTGCTCAAATGATAGTAGACGCAACAAGTATACACTAACTACAAATATCCTGTATTATTCCACATATACCATAGATGACAAACCTGGAATACACATGAAACTTGAAATTTGCCATAAAAATTACACCCCTCAAAGCTTTTAAAATCTAATCTTCAAGAACCTATTTGTTTATATAGAGACATTTTTTTTTTTTTTTTGAGGATGGAATACAATGTAGATCACTAGTGTGGTAACAATCTGATGGACAGTTTGACATGTTTTGTTCAGAAGCAGGATTATGCATGCCTTGTTATTGTTTTATTTGTTTTGGTATTTATTTCCCAAACGATTTCAGGTATCGGAGGTCGGGGCTGGCAGTATTCCAAGCTGGCTTGTGCTTGATCAATCCACAAGCACATTGCAAGGAGTACCTCTCATCAGTGATGAGGGGTTTTATCTGATCAAGGTAGCAGCAGTGAACAGGACATCAGAGTCTTCAGTAGTTCTTGCTGAGGATGTGTTTGCCATAGATGTGCTATTGGAATCACAGGCACGTGTTAGTCAGGATGTACTCTATGGTTGGGAAGCAAGGCCGCAGCAAGCGCACAAGGTGGCCCATTCATCCAGAAGCAGCAACTGGTGTAAGAGAGATGAAGTCAGTGCACAGGTGTCGGTGATATTTGAGGCCAGAATCAACAGTTTGGATGCATGTGGAAGGATTGATTTGCTCTCCAACCTGTCATCCTTTATAGCCCTGCCTGTCCATGAGCTTAGTATGAGTGCAAGGCACAGCAAAACAATCAATAGACTTCAAGGGAATGACATGATTGCAGCTGGTCCCGGAAATGTGGAACACACTGATATGACTGGAGAAGGTCTTACTGTGTCATGGCCATTACCTTGTGCCACACAAGCACTTCTCAATCAGTTCTCAAAAGTACTAACCAGAAATGTGGCTTCCGGCCACTTTGTTTCTGCGACCAGCTATAACGTCCTTGGTTGGTATGTTGTGAGGCTGGCCAAAAGTGGAAGGGAATCCCGAGGGCGCCAGAAACGAGATGCTGGTGGGACTGTCGTACCAACTCCACATCCTTCCCGTACTGCAACAGTAGTAACTGCAACATCAATCATTACTGCCACCGACTCTTTGCCCAGCGTTTCCTTCCCAACTCAGCTCATGTCCATGTCCTCAGCAGTGCTCCCAGCATCTTCAAGTTTAGAACTGAGTCGAACAATTGCTTCTCAAACCTTTCCGCCATCATTTAGTTTCCCCATGTCCTCATTGTCAGCTCTTTTGGTGTTAGAGACTGTCTCCTCTTCAATATCGAGCTTGATGGTGATGTCATTGTCCAGCCAGACAATTTCTTCACTGAGTATGACCAGCACATCCTCAAGAAACACATATTCCCCTATGATGCAGACAGAACCAGTAACAACTGTCACATCAGGGTATACGGTAGGGTCGCTGCTGGTGACATTGTCTGAGTCAGCGTATGTTGACATATCAGGAAGCTCCCAACTCGAACCATCAACACCACTGGTGCAAACATCTGGAGATGGTATGTCATTGATGTCATTCACAAGTGTCATCTCAACATTTCAGACAGCATTTACCTCTGATGCATCCGAGGACATAGTCGTGTCATCTTCAGATTTTACTGATCTCTCTATTGGATCTTCCCAAAGCGTAGAAACTCAAAGCAGGATTTTCTCCACCAGCAGTGTCAGCATTCCCACTTTCACCACTGTGGAGAGATCAACACCAAACACTTTCCTTGTAAATTCATCACCTGTGACCACCTCAGTGATGCCATCTCGGCTAATGACTGAAACATTTCACAGGTCATCTGAGGTTATATCACAATCCAAAAGCATTTCAGCTTCAAAGCCAACTAGTATACAAAGTTCTCAATTTAGTGCATTCACAGAGATGAGTTCAGTGCTACTAAGGCAGTCATCTTCTATTGTGCTTTCCACGGAAAAAACTGTTAGCATTCAAACTACCAGATCTTTTACTGCCATCATGACACCAATGACAGACTTTTTGACATCGCTCACTGCAGTGAACTCAAGCTCCTCTCTATTCATGGCTTCATCAGGAATAACACAGATATCTGACATTAGCATGATGGCCAGTGCATCTCTTACCAGTAGTCAGAGTTTTGCAAGTTTGGGATCATCATCACTTTCAGCATACCCAACAGCAGTGCCAACTGTACTCACAGAACATCTTTCCAGCCTTGCTACCTACATCCCTTCATCCTTTCCAACTCAAAGCTCTTTGTTGATGTCACCTACTGTGCTGCCCACTTCTTCTCGTATGGATACATCGCATGCAAGTGTCCCAAGTCTGGCTAGCTCTCCTAGGTCTTTCTCTGAAGAACTTACAGCTAATGTGCCATCGACATTAAGTGCCGTTGTGTCCTCGATGGAAGTCACGAGTCGGATGCAATCATTTGATGTGCAAAGCAGTCCTCTTGCCTCAAGGAGTTTCATGATTTCTCCTTCAGCCCCTTCTTCTGACACCTTGAGTGCCTTTTCCTATTCCATCAGTGAAACTTTCCAGACCCACAGTGGATTGGTGTCAACAAGGGATTTTATGTCATCATTCTCCGTGATCACTGAGCCTACATCAGGTATGCCCTCTTCACATACTTTTGAACCCAGCAGCGTGGTAACTCCTGACATTGCTGTGTCCTCGTTTGCCACTTCTCCTCAAGTTTTCTCAGCTTTTAGTTCTACTTCTGGTGTCTTAAGTGCCTTTTCCTCTGACATAAGTGGATTGTTCTCAACGAGTGATTTTATGTTGTCATCTTCCATGCTCACAGAGCCTACATCAGGTTTGCCCTCTGCACCTACATTTGCACCCAGCAGCTTGGTAACTTCTGACAATGCTGTGTCCTCGTTTACCACTTCACCTCACATTTCCTCAGTTTTTACTTATATGTTCTCAAGTTTTCCGGTGTCTGTGGAGACTACTTCTGAAAGGAGCACTGCTGACCTATCTGCCCATTCAATGTTTTTTACAACAGCAAGTTCGCCCTTCAGCAGGGCATCTGTTTTGACACCTCGCACTTCACCTGTGGTCATGACCAGACCTTTTACTGTGACAGGGGTGTACACACAGTCTACGTCATTCTTTGAAGCTTTCTCAACTCACAGTGCTGTCACAACTCTTCAGTCTGACTTGACATCTTCTTTAATGCCGTCAATCATCTCAACCAGCCTCCCTGGTTCTGTGTCACATTTCTCTCCTGCTTCATCACGTTACACATCGGTTGGGACTGTAGGTCTTACAACAAGCTTAAATGGAACCTTGAGTGGACATATCACCACAGTGGGGGGCACTGCTTACACGCCTCACATTTCGTCTGAGACTGACACACTGCTTCTGTCTTCATTGTTTTCATATTTACAATCAACATCAGATGTAATGCAGCCTTCGTCTGCCATTACTCCATCTTCCCCAGGTGAGTATACTTTGTTGACCTCTTTACTGCACTTTGGTAAAGTGCTTCAGTTGACCTTTAATGCATTCACTGCTGCATGTATTGGATGCTTCAGCACACATCAATAGCATGTACAGTGTATGTAAATCTGCAGGTATAGGTCTACACAGGATTGAAAAATTGAGAAACTGTGTGGGTAAAACAACTACAGAAACTGGTGCTTGGGTTAATTTTCAGTCATTTGGATAACAGTAATGGCCTGCCTCACTGGAGTTCCGGAATCTCAGCTGAAAGGACTCAAACATTTATACAAAACTCAGCTGCAAGGCTTGTAACTCACAGAAGGAAATTTGACCATATACTCCTATACTTCGTAGTCTTCATTGGTTGCCGCTATTCCCAAGGACTCATATTAAGTTTAAGGTTCTGACACGTGTACACTGTATTCAAATGTTTTCATGGAAATATCCCCGCATACCTCAGTGAACTCATCAAGCCATATATCATTCCAGAAATAATCTACATTCAAAGTAAAAAAATCTCTCTGAAATGTTGTTCAATTTAAGATATTTGGTGATAGGGCTTTTGGAAAGATGGCACCATCACTATGGAACAATCTCCCCCTCAGCATTAGATGTAATACAGATTTCAATATAGTCAGTTTTGGGTTGAAAACTTGTCTTTTTGATAAAATTGTTAATTGTAATATTGTATGTGAACATGTGTACAGACATAGATACTATCCAATGGTATGAATTCTAAGAACTGATTATTATTATTATTATTGTTATTGTTATTATTATTATTATTATTACTATTGTTATTGTTATTGTTATTATTATTATTATTATCATTATTATTATTTAAGGTGTGTCAACCTCAATGACTGAACCGTTGTGAGAAATATTGAGTAAATCGTCCAAAAGGACATTTTGTGAAAGCTCATTGAGAATCTGTTTTGTTGTACAGAAAGCAAACTTCTTCATATTGAGTGACAAGAACCACATAGCTGTCTTCAGAATCCATGCTTGATTCACTGTTTTTATCTGCTGCAGGTTCATCAGTCACAGTTTTCTCCAGTTCTCCACTCAGCCTGGCACCAGAGATAACATCTTCCCTGTCAATAGCATCAGCAACAATAGCAATGTCTGCAACAACCATCTCAGCACTTGTTGGTAGTAGCAGTAGTGTTAGGACAGTATCAGAACTGCAGACAGCTACATCACCAATGCAGCCAGAGCCAACATCCTCATTGTTCAGCATGTCTTTGTCGTCTGTTATCCGCACTCCAAGTTTGAGCACAATACAGAGTCTGCAGTCACAATCTCCTGATGTCACAAGTTCCTCAGACCAAATGGAGTCAACAGGAGACGTACCAACTTCCTCCCCTGGGCTTCCCTCTCCAGGGCTCTCATCACTTCCTGTGTTGTCATCTTCACTTCCCATGTCATCCAGTTTTGTTGAACCACTTTCTACGTTAGATGCAACAGCGACATTGAGTTCTGTGCCAATGCCTAGCTCAAGGATGCCTACCTCTGCAATGGCTAGCGAGACAATGCCTGATTTGTCACCAGTTATGTCATCAACACCATCTTTGCCATCTCTGCCGACCAGTGTTTTGCCCATGGTTTCTTCTACCGAGATGATTTCATCCCAAATTTTGCTGTCTCCATCATCCAGCGATAATGACATGACATCCACACTATCAGTGACATCTGCACTGCCTACTACACCTCCTTCAGATATCACAACAGGTGTGTTTGACTTCTCAAAAATTTGCAAGAAAGTATTTGAAAATGCTCAGTTATTTTGTATATATGAAATGATTGCGTGGTCTTCAGTATAATGTATACAGTTGATGTTGTAATTGAGAATGAGCAGTCATGTTTACCGCTACAAAATTCTGACTTTTTTTTCTTTACAATATGCACAGATTTTTCTACTAAGGGTAATACTATATCACATATGCTTATAATCACTTCAAGGTTGTTCGAGATGCTAAGAATGATCCTGTTTGTCACTTTATGTGGTTTGTATTTAGCTCACAGCAGGATACTTCAAATTTGTGATGGAAATGTGAGGCCAGACATTCACATTTGAAAAAGAAAGGAATCTTGAGTAAAAATCCTAAAAAATGGAATGTAAAAAATATTTGAGCTTTAACTCTTCTGTCAAAAATTGTCTTTGTATCTCAAGTCTGATCCTTTCCTAGCATCATGTTTCCTTGTATTTACAGCAAGAGTAGATTTTGCTATTCATCACCATTCCTTGAATCTGGGTTGATGGCAAAGCACACTGATCATGTATCTGCTTCTTTTGTTTAAGACTAATGTATGGTTTCTTTCCACTACACAGAGCCCCAGAATCAACCACCTTACCTTCAGTATCCTGTAGATGAGATAGTCACAACATCAGGAGATGTTCTCCTGTTCTCAATCCCTGAGAACACGTTTATGGATATCGAGGATGGTTCTACAAGAAACCTTCATCTAAATTTGTTGGATGCTGAGGGCAATCCTGTCAGTCAGTCCAACTGGCTGCAGCTGGATGAAGATCAGCAAATTCTGTTGGGAGTTCCTCTGGGTAACAATGTCACGAGGGTGAGCAACAGCTATTTTCTGTCTGCTACAGACACTGGTGGTTTAGTTGGGTATGATGCCTTTGTTGTTGATGTCCTGGAACGACCAACAGATTTCACCCATGAGTACATTGTCACCCTCGCAAATGACTTCAATGATTTTGTTGATGATGGTTTAAACATAGTTAGTCTCTGTCAGAGGATTGCAAGCTTTGTTGGTGACTCTGGTGCAGATGCTATCAGTGTGGAATCTGTGAGAGATGGTTCGGTTGTCATCACCTATTCCAACAAGACCATTTCCAGGAGCGGATGCGACTCTGAGGCCATCAATGCAGTGTTCTACCAGCTGGTTGATGGCAATGGGTCTCTCAGTGAGGACTTCCGGGAGAGTCTCAAACCCGAATTCTCTGTGACCAGTGTGGAGAGGATATTCCTGGGTCCATGCTTGGTAAGTACGACACCAATGACTACTTATGTCACGCTCCTACCTGTAGGGCCGTCAAAGCATCTACTAATGACTGTTGTGCCAGCTGTCGTCATTGCTCTCTCTTTCCTGCTGTTCTGCATCATCATCCTCTTCTGTCTGTACAAACGCAAGCGTGGTGGTGAGGAGTTCCTTTTGCGAGATGAGAAGAAGATCTATGCCAAAAACCGCAAGCCCATCTACCTGGATGGAGAGCTGGAGGACACAGAGCCGACTGGTATCGCCAATCCTGTAGTGTTGCCCGAGGACTTTGAACCAGTGAAAAGCTTTAGACCTCCGAAAAAGGCCACTAGCACCCATCTACCAAAGCCACAGTACCGCCAACCTCCACCGGAGTACAGACTTCCAGACTTTGCCAAAGTGAATCTTGAGATGGACAAGCCAGACCTGCTGGCAGCTGCTTCTGAACCTCCCAAGTACTCATCGTGGCCTGCTCATAATGATATGCCCCTCAGTGAATTTCATGGTACAAAGCCCCCTCCTCTGTACAGACTTCCTCCTCCATACCAGTCACGAGATTCTGGGTTATTCAATGAGTCTGATATATGAGAACAATTCAACATTCATATTTACCGTATTAATAATTGTGTCTTCATTCAGGAGTGTAGCTCCCATGTGTAATGGTCTTGATTGTACTTCTGTAACTCTCCTACAGCACTGTGTATGCATGTATACTGTAGTTTTATGAATCCAGAAAAATGCATTGATGATTGTAAAAGATTCAGAGTGTTACATGTAAGTGTTTTATGTCTTCTGCTCAAAAGAGAAAAAAATCTGAGGGTTTTTTTTTTTTTTTTTTTTTTTTTTTTCAATGTAGGATGTAAGTTGACATGTGGAAGGCTGCCCCAACAATTATTGGATGTATGTAGCATTGCTGTACAATTCACCCTAAGGTTTCTGGACATGCTGCTTTGCATGCTGGTATGACACTCTGTCATACTACAGTGCACTCTCGTTATAACGAAATGCTCGGTACCGGCCGTTTTTCAATATATAACAAAAACGAGGTAACCACCATGCATATATCATGTCTGTTGAATACTCATTATACACTGGAAAGCTATGTGAAATGGGATGGTATACCTTTTTAATTTCGTTTGGATATTACATTTAAAAGAGAGTATAAAGTTGTTTTTGTCACACAATAAGTCGTATAGAAAATAATAGTTTAGGATTCCGTTACAGTTCGCTATTCCAAAGATTCGTTTCTTACTAAAGTTCGTTACTCCGAAAGACTCTTTGTTCCCAAGTTTCGCCATTCCCGGGAATCCAAAGGTTTGTTCATTATTTTGAAGCTTTGCTCTTCTGACGATTCGTTATTCCGAAAGTTCATAATTTAGATATAAATATGTTGTTCGTTTTCCGAAGGCTCGTTGATCGGAAAATATTCGTCATTCATTTCTTAGGTTCGGTTATCTTAAGACAAATTTTATAAAGTTTGCAATTCCAAAGTTTTGTTACTGGACACACCTATTTCACCTTTGGATTAACGAAACTTTTTTTTAATGTTCCGATTAACGAAAGTTTAGAATTCCTATCATTATCTGACAAATGAACCGTTGTAAAAAGAACCATATATCATTGACGGTTTAACGAACTTTAGTGATAACGAACTGTTTGAATAATGCCAAAATGTTTGTAATAACAAACCCTATTTCATTTCTGAACCAACGGACATTTAGGTGTACATGTGTAAGAATCTGTGTGTTTTGTAATAAAGTACCTTCGAAACAATGAAACGAACCTTGTTTAATTTCAGATTATTGTATTACAATAATGCAAGTCCCCCTCGGAAACTATGCAGGACACAAGGAGCGAACATGTACACAGTGATGTGAAGCGTTCACCCACATTTCTTTTGTTTTTCTTTGTCAGTGGTGCTCAGAAAGATTTCGTTGTAACGAAAATTTTGTTATAACCGTGTTCGTTATAAGCGAATTTTGTACCATAGACATCAATGGCGATAATTTTGGGACCAGAAGTTTTACTTCGTTATAACGAAATTTCGTTATAACCTTGTTCGTTTTAACGGGAGTCCACTGCAGTGTGTAAGGACAGGACACCTTCAACATCCAGGTTAGGATATGCAAGAAGTACAAGTATTTATAATTGACAGAATAATCTCGACCAATGTATAGACTACGTACAACTTGTAGGAATACAGGTAGATGCACATGTATTTATTCCATTGTGTGGTGCGAGACAGAAAGGCTATTGAATATTTTATGCAAGTGTATCGATAAGGATCAAATACAAAATACACTGTCATTGGTATCAATCATAATAATTTGAGAAGTATAAAATGACAAATAATGCATAAATCACTCTAGCATAAGCTTTTCATGCGTACTAATTAGGTAGTGAATACTTGTAACTGTGTGTCACTTCATTGCCATATTCTATGAAAATGTACAGTACATGTATATACAAGATGTAATTGTCAAAACAGTCCTACTTTTTCTTGCAAATTGTAAGCTATAACATTAAACATGTAATGTGGACCTCGTATTTGCAACTTATTTTTTTGACAAAATAGGATCATTTTTCTGGAACAAAAACAAAAACAAAAACAAAATGAAACAAAGCACAATTGATATGGCAGGTCCATTCATTGACTGAATTGCTAGAAATACATCGTATACTCCATTTTGCTATCACTCAATGATCTCTATGTTGAAGTTTTACAAAATCTAAGGTTGTAACATGTGTGTCATACAGTTGTACTGTGCGTAAATTGTATACACTGTGTCATGGTACATGTATTCGTTTATGAGTTCCATGAATGGCAAATTGAAAAACACTTCTCTTGCCAATATCAAATTGTTTTTCTCTTGAATAGCCTACGTTGTATACATTGTACATGTTTTAATGGTACCCATTTGACATGAGTGAGGAATGTCAACAAGCACATTTTGTGTATACATCTTACAAATGTATTGAATGTTTTGTTTGTTTTTTGTTTTCTAATGCAAGGTTTACATCATGATTGAATATGAAATGTTATGTACTTGAGTTGTCTTTCATCACTAAATTACATTACAGGTCATTACAGACACGTGAACCATTTCTAGTACATGTATCATGATTTATTTGAACAATCATTTTTGTGTGACACAACTTCACACGTGGTAATGTTGAATCTTCTGTTTATTTTTAAGCTCCACGAACAGTACGTCCTTTTGTACGTCACTCTGAGCCAGTACAAAAAAGAATGTAACAGTCTGATATCCTGTGTAAATCTCCTCCCCTTCCAAAGTAAATGTAGTACCGGTAGTATTTGCATGGAGCATTCACTTTAGTGTGCATCAAAGATACTTTTGGTTTTTGTATGTGTTTTTGCTTGTTTATGTATTCCTTGCTGTCACATCACTGCAATTTCACACACTCTTTTATATGCGTGTACGTGTGCATTCTACACCATTGAAAATATTGTGTGTGTGTGTGTGTTTTTTAAAAGAAATGTGTACACGTGTATTTTTTATGTTTTATCGAGGAGTTTCTCTCCCTCTCTCTACACGTGCATGTATCTCAATTTATGCTTCAACTACCATGTCGCAATCGGCACGCTTGTGTGTGTAATGTATGCATGTGTATGGGCAAGTGTGAATTGTGTCTGCGCTTGTGCATGTGCAGACGTAGGCAGAAGTTACGTAACATCTTATTCTGAAATGCCTTTTATACATGTACCACTTGTTTGTTGTTCAAATTCATGGATTTCACTTCAGGGTCTGTTTTATTTCATGACTGTGCTGCGCTACATAACTATACAACCACTGACCAAATACATGTATTTTTCAGAAACTGTCGTTTATGTTTGCAGCTCTCATGACATGTTTGATAATGAAATACACGTACAAGCAGAATATTGCCCACAGGAGTATGATGTTCTCATTTACTGATGTTGAAAGTGTCAATGTGTAAAGCACTTTGAGCCATGTAGCAATTTCGGTGATGAGGAAGACTGATATAATGCACATAAGCCATGTAAAGCTTCGGGAAATGATAATGAATGGAATAATGAAAGCACCTTTCTCTTTGATATGAACTCTATTGACCTGCGTGTGTAACATGTTATTTCAGGTATTTTGGTGCTCACTGCGTGTTGCGGGGCTCCAACTCCACTACACAGAGAATGATATAAAACAAGAGATTTTGCACTCGTTGACTGCAAGGAACACAACTGTCTGGATTTTGTCATTTGAGCTCCAGAGATTTAAAGGGATGGTATGTTTTTGGCTGAGATGGGGACATCAGGTTTCCAACTCTTTTTGTAAGATAATGAGAAACCTCTAACGAAATATGAAAGAACATGTAATTCTTAGAGGGATTCAAAGTTTATTTGATGAAAATAATTGGTTTTGAAATGGCCGAGATACCCGAAATAAAGGGATCCTAATAAGAGATGGAAACCACCTTTTGTTAGGATTGCTTGTTTTACTTTGCTTTTGGATATCTCAGCCATTTCAAAACCGATTTTCATCAAATATATTTTAAATCCCACTTTGAATTGTGTGCTCTGTAGCATTTCATAAGTGGTTTTTTAGTACATCTCGCTAAAATTTTGAAGCTCAATCCTCATCTCAACCAATACGATACCATCCCTTTAACCCTATCTTTTAGGAGGGTCAAATCCCCCCCCCCCCGACATTATTAATGTAATGATTCCGCAACGCGCAAATATTTAATGGCGCCGTGTCATGATTTTTTTTTTATGCCTCCGCCACGAAATGGTGCCGAAGGCATTATTTTTTCGGGTTGTCCGTCTATCTGTTCGTCCGTCCTTCCGTCCGTCCTTACGTCTGTCCGTCCTTCCGTCCGTCCGTAATGAATTTTGTGGCAAGCGTGACTAAAAAACCATTTGAGGTATCCTAATGAAACTTAGCATACTGTATGTGTATTAGGGGGTGAAGTTGTGCCTATCAACTTTTGGGTTCACATGCTCAAGGTCAAAGGTCAAAAGGTCAAGGTCAAATATGTAAAATTTCACTATTTCCTCCATATCTATGTATTGCCTGAAGATATTTTCTTGAAACTTTGTTTATACATGTATTACTCAATTAAGATTCTCTGATGAAAGTTTCAGGTCATGAGGTCAAAGTTCAGAGGTCAAAAGGTCAATTAAAATATTAAAATTTCACTTTTTTTTTCTGTACCTTGGAAATTTTTCAAGGTATCTTCATGGAACATAGTTATATACATGTACTGACTGGCAGTGATTATCTAGAGAATTTAGGGTTCATGGGGTCAACCGTCAGGGGTCAAAGGTCAAGGGCAACACTTCAAAATTTTACTATTTCCCTCATATTTATGCAATGCCAGCAGGATTATTTTTTTAACACTTGGTGTATGCATGTATAACCCAATAGAGATTCTCTGGGATGTTTTTTCTTTTTCTTTTTCTTTCTTTGCCTCAAAGGTCAAATGGACAAAGATTAAGTGAAAGTGCTGAACTAACTGTTTCCTCCATATCTAGGAAATGATTCAAGTTATCTTGAAACTTACTACATACATATTTATGCATGTTCTGCCTGACAGTGATTATCTTAATGAATTCTAGGGTCAAAGGCCACATGAACATGGCAACAATTTACTATACAGAAAGTGCACTTTTTCTCCATACCTTGAAAATTACTCAGTGCATAAACTTATTAATGGATCAAAGTCAAGCTAAAGTTCTTAAATCTCCAAATACATGCTCTCCTATTCATCCAATTAAACCTAGGTCAAGGAAGGTGAACATTCAACACATTTGTGACAAACTTGTCATTTTCATATTTTGCCAATTTTATGAAAATGTAATCACACATTTTCCACATGTACTTTAGACCTATTAGGAGAACCATGCATTATGGCGGAGGCATACCAGTCGCCATAGCGACATTTCTAGTTTATCTAAGTCTACCGCGTATTGTGAGACCAAATTGTGACGTTCGGGTAGGCCTACTCCGTTCTGAAGTTACGTAATGTTTTTACATGCATATCCGCCCGAAAACAGCTCAAATTTGTGATATTGTATGCAAATTGATTGCAAATTATGTTTTTTTTTTCGTTTCAATTGCTAGAAATCAAATTGAAAAAGTGTCTGCAACAAATTCCCCCCCAAAAAAACACAAACAAACAAACAAACAAACAAACCCAATAGAACGCAAAAGGTCGCAAAAACATTAAAATACATAAGAATGAACAACTATAAAAACGAAAGAAGTTACGTAACTTTCATTGTGCTTTTTTTTTTCCAAGAAAAGTTGATGTGTCTTGAGGAGTTCTGGCACTAATAGCCTTTTTAATGGAGTTGAATACCCAACATTCGTTATTCCGAAGGTTTGCTGACCCAAAGATTATAGATATTCGTTATTTAGGTCAAAATTAGTTATTATTAAGGTTTGTTATCCAAAATTATAAAAAAGTTCGTTATTCTAGGTTTTGTAAATTCGAAAATGAAAGGTTTGTAATTCTGTTGGTTTGTTATTAAACTCATATTTTTCCTACTTTTGAATGAACGAACCTTCCTAATAACGAACCTTATTTCATTTCGGATGAACATACATTGAACAATAAACCAACATCTTGGAAATGGATAGTCACACAGGGAGCGAACGCGGAGCGAAATGTGAAGTGACAATTTAGAATATGATATAAACTGAATATTTGTTCAGCAATTTAATTTCCTTAGGGATCCACATTCCTTTTTATATCAGCGCACATATCTTCTGTTTTTCTCTATCGATGAAAATGTAGGCCCTAGATGGGATCTGAATTTTTACTTCGTCGTAACGAACTTCCGTTCTAACAGAATGGTGATGATGATTGTGCCGCGCTCTAGATACACATCATTAAATCATGCAGAGTTAAATTAACAGTTGTATCTGCCGACATCACGATGTACTTTGATTGAATGTAAGTTCTAATTGTCTCAATATTTAGATATCTATGTAATCTCTGTTATGTGATAATTTTGTAATCTTGCTGTTATCATACATAAAATGATCAGACACGAAAATGCATCGGTTGGGCTGCTGCAGTAACCCGAATCAAGACTCTTAATTTCACATCCCCAATGTGCAAACGTGAAGGGCTATAAGAGAGCATGTATTATTATGACGACTGACAAACTGATGCGGGGGTTCAACATGAGCTCCGACGACTATACACCATCTCAACATTCCAGCATTAACCGACTGCTTATTTTCATTGCCATGTCCTTCTTCAACTATGTCTCATTCTGTACAGTATTAGAAAGATAAGCCTCCAACACAATACATTTTTGTGTGCCTTCCTGCATTAAATTTCTGAGATCGACATTACACACACGCTTCAATGATCAGAAGCCATTCTGGAGACATGAACTGGACAATATATTGTCCATCATGACATTGATGAAAGAATCATCGCATAGGCATAATGTCAGTATGCAAAATAATCATGGTAGCGTGTCCAGCGAGAATTTCGCGCAAACAACCCTCCTCTATCCCCCCCCCCCCCAAGGGCGTACCGAGGGGGGGGGGGGGGTGTTTTGGGTGTTCAAACACCCCCCCCCCTTTGCCAAAAGGGGGGTGTTTGAGGTGTTCAAACACCTCCCTTGGGCAAAAGAGAGGTGTTTGAGCTATTCAACACCCCTCTTCAGCAATGTTTAGATGTTGACAAATGAAACAAAAGCTGTCTTTACCGCTTTTATTTCCGTTTTGAATTCCGCCTTTCCTTTCTTTTGCGTTCATTTTCTCTCTCTCTCTCTCTCTTCCTTGTTTTAATGTTTGTGTGGATGATGATACATTATGGAGTTACATAATATCATACGCACTAAAGGACTCGTGTACAGTACGTGTTAATACTAAATTGTACACTGCAAAAAGTCCGGTGTTAAATAGTGAACACCGAGCTGGTGTTAAATTTTCGGTGCTCATTTATGGTGTTAAATTAACACATACGGGTGTCATTTCCAAATTTTAAACTGTTTTTTGAAGAGTTTCTTAGTAACTGCACTTCTTGTTGATTTTTAATTTAAACAATACGATCAAGAATTTTACATTAAAATACTAGATTTTTGAAAAAATGTGAAAATGAATTTACACCAAAGTAACACCAGCTGGTGTGGTCCCTTATTGAAGCTGGACGGGTGTTAAACCATTGATATTAACACCAGCAAATATCAAATCAACACCATGTGGTGTCATTTTTGAATTAACACCAGTACAGTGTCAAAATAACACCAGGTACAGTGTCAAATTAACACCACGAAGTGTCAGGTGAACACTTTTCAACACCATCACAGTGCACTTTTAACACCTGTGGGTGTGGTCCTTTACTGAAGTTTGATCGGTGTTAGATTTAACACCTGTGGTGTTAAATCTAACACCGATGTTTTTACAGTGTACGTTACTGCACCGCGCGCGAAGCTGACGCGCAAACAGTAGACATTCCCGATCCCTGCTTTGCTTTCTGACCGAATCGCGAAGATACATTGCGCATAATGTTCACCGTTTACCGGTATTACTAGTATACCGTACGCGGTACCGTAAATTGTGTATGATGCATAATATTATGTGTGTATTATAGGCACATTGCATGCTAAGTTAGTAGTATCAACTACCAACAGTGGCGTATCTAGGGGGGGGGGGGCAAGGGGGGCACGTGAAAAAAAAAAACGAGAAAAAAAAAACCTCGCCCGGACGGGGGAAGGAGAACTGGGGGGGGGGGGGGGCAGAAAACCAAATCAAACAAGATAAAAACAAAACATGAATTCCATGTTTTGTAACGCTGAAATATAAAAATTTTCGGCTCGCTCGCTGCGCCCGCTCACCAAAATTTATCCAAAAAAAAAAAAAAAAAAGAAGAAGAAGAACAAAACGTAATGATGACGTGGAAATATAAACATTTCGGCTCACTCACTCGTAGTAATTTAGAGTATTTTTCCAAGTCCTTAGTTTGTTGGCATAAATCGTTATCTATGAAGCCGTCACTATATCTTGATTAGAATTGTAAGATTTAATAACCAAAAAATGACAAGAATTCCATGTTTTGTAAGGTGAAATACAAAAATTGTCGGCTCGCTCGCTGCGCTCGCTCGCCAAAATTTATCAAAATTTATCGGATTTTTTTCAACCTCAAAAAAAACCCTTTTAAGTGCTCGAAAAAGCATATCAAGTGGACTTTTTTTAAGTTCCTACCGGGATGGGATTGGGGTTGAACACTGTTGGTATAAATCGTTATCTATAAGACCGTCACTATATCTTGATTAGAATTGTCATTCGAAGATTTAATAACCAAAAATGACAAGAATTCCATGTTTTGTAAGCTCAAATACAAAAATTTTCGGCTCGCTCGCTGCACTCGCTCGCCAAAATTCTTCAATATCTATTACATTTAAATCACCCTCAAAAGACCCCTTCTAAGTGCTTGAAAAAGCATATCATGTGGACTTTTTTTAAGTCCCTACCGGGATGGGGTTGGACACTGTTGGTATAAATCGTTATCTATAAGGCCGTCACTATGATTAGAATTGTAATTCTGACAAGAATTCCATGTTATGTATAAAGCTGAAATATAAAAATTTTCGGCTCGCTCGCTGCGCTCGCTCGCCAAAATATATCAAAATTTAGGGTTGCCTATTACATTTAAATCACCGTCAAAAGACCCCTCTTAAGTGCTTCAGAAAGCATATCATGAGGACTTTTTTAAAGTCCCTACCGGGATGGGGTTGGGGTTGAACACTTTTTCAGAAATTAGGGGCACAATTTTCGCGCTTGCCACGGGCGCCGTTTTCCCTAGATACGCCACTGACTACCAAGTACAGTCAGTATAGTAGCCTACTGGAAGCAGCAAGCTCTGGAAGCTCTGGGAGTAGCAAGTTACTTGCTACTCAATGTAATTAGTAATAGCACATGGACTTGGTAATCTTTAGTAATAGTAGATATGAATATTTTCAATGACTGAAAGTTAAAACTGAAAGATAACTGAGTGTGAGTCTACAAATTGTGGTTGGATGATTTTATTGCGCCTAAAATTCACTAGATATCTAGGTCTAGGAACAGTGGCGTAACTACGGGGGCATGGGGGGGGGGGGGGCACGTGCCCCCCCCCCCCCCCAATCCGCTGGTTTAAAAAAAAAGGAAAAAAAAAGAAAAAAAACCTACGAAAATGGTAATTCAAGGGTTAGTAAACTGCTTTTGAAATCGACATGAAAGGATGATCAAGAAAAAAAGATATTTTTCTAAGATTTCTTTTAACCATATAATTAGGAGGTATAGATAAATAAATAAATAAATAAATAAATAAATAAATAAAGAGGTATAACATTGTTCAAAAAGCCCGGAGACGACAAAAGATTGTGATTCAGCGTGATTCCTGGTTGGCATTTTGAATACAAGCAGGATGTGCGCAGTGTACTCAGAATATCGGAATGGCAAAAAGAGTCGCTGCAATGTTGCGCAATGTTTGATAGGTTGTACACATTTTCTATCAAAGCTTGATCATTGATTTTGCAGTGTTGCTTTACATACTAGTCTATATTAAAATGCCTTGCATTGCCAATAATAAGATTGACCTTGGCTATTTCCTAACTTTTCCATCTATATGAAACACACACACTCACAAACACAAACAAATTAGGGGATGCTCTATATAAAGTGCAGATTTTGGACATCCTTCTCCCGCTTGGTCACTTCGACGCCCCCTCGCTGGTCATACCTCCCCCAATCATGAACATAAACCGACACCCTTGACTACCAGTGGCGGATCCAGGGGGCGCACCGGGCGCCCCCTCCCTCCAATGCGAAAAAAATATACATGTAGCTACAAACGACAGTTTTTGGACGGTAAAATGTCAAAATTTTCAAGCTCGCTCGCTTCGCTCTCTCGCATTTAACCGTTATATGCCATTCTCCTGATGTTACTGCCAGTAATTGCCAACAGTTGCGCCCGGTGCGCCCCCCCCCCCCCCCCCCGAATTTCCAAAGCGAAAAAATATAGCTACAAACGGCAGTTTCGGGACTGTAAAATGTCAAAATTTTCAAGCTCGCTCGCTTCGCTCGCTCGCATTGAATCGTTATGCAATTCTCCTGATGTTGCTGTCAGTAATTGCCAGCAGTTGCGCCCGGTGCGCCCCCTCCCCTTAATTTCCAAAGCGAAAAAATATAGCTACAAACGGCAGTTTGGGGACTGTAAAATGTCAAAATTTTCAAGCTCGCTCGCATTTAATCGTTATGCAATTCTCCTGATGTTGCTGTCAGTAATTGCCAGCAGTTGCGCCCGGTGCGCCCCCTCCCCTTAATTTCTAAAGCGAAAAAATATGGCGACAAACGGCAGTTTGGGGACTGTAAAATGTCAAAATTTTCAAGCTCGCTCGCTTCGCTCGCTCGCATTTAATCATTATGCAATTCTCCTGATGTTGCTGTCAGTAATTGCCAGCAGTTACGCCCGGTGCGCCCCCTCCCCTTAATTTCCAAAGCGAAAAAATATAGCTACAAACGGCAGTTTTGGGACTGTAAAATGTTAAAATTTTCAAGCTCGCTCGCTTCGCTCGCTCGCATTTAATCGTTATGCAATTCTCCTGATGTTGCTGTCAGTAATTACCAGTAGTTGCGCCCGGTGCGCCCCCTCCCCTTAATTTCCAAAGCGAAAAAATATAGCTACAAACGGCAGTTTCGGGACTGTAAAATGTCAAAATTTTCAAGCTCGCTCGCTCGCATTGAATCGTTATGCAATTCTCCTGATGTTGCTGTCAGTAATTGCCAGCAGTTGCGCCCGGTGCGCCCCCTCCCCTTAATTTCCAAAGCGAAAAAATATAGCTACAAACGGCAGTTTGGGGACTGTAAAATGTCAAAACTTTCAAGCTCGCTCGCATTTAATCGTTATGCAATTCTCCTGATGTTGCTGTCAGTAATTGCCAGCAGTTGCGCCCGGTGCGCCCCCTCCCCTTAATTTCTAAAGCGAAAAAATATGGCGACAAACGGCAGTTTTGGGACTGTAAAATGTCAAAATTTTCAAGCTCGCTCGCTTCGCTCGCTCGTATTTAATCATTATGCAATTCTCCTGATGTTGCTGTCAGTAATTGCCAGCAGTTACGCCCGGTGCGCCCCCTCCCCTTAATTTCCAAAGCGAAAAAATATAGCTACAAACGGCAGTTTTGGGGCTGTAAAATGTTAAAATTTTCAAGCTCGCTCGCTCGCATTCAATCGTTATGCAATTCTCCTGATGTTGCTGTCAGTAATTACCAGTAGTTGCGCCCGGTGCGCCCCCTCCCCTTAATTTCCAAAGCGAAAAAATATAGCTACAAACGGCAGTTTCGGGACTGTAAAATGTCAAAATTTTCAAGCACGCTCGCTTCGCTCGCTCGCATTGAATCGTTATGCAATTCTCCTGATGTTGCTGTCAGTAATTGCCAGCAGTTGCGCCCGGTGCGCCCCCTCCCCTTAATTTCCAAAGCGAAAAAATATAGCTACAAACGGCAGTTTGGGGACTGTAAAATGTCAAAATTTTCAAGCTCGCTCGCATTTAATCGTTATGCAATTCTCCTGATGTTGCTGTCAGTAATTGCCAGCAGTTGCGCCCGGTGCGCCCCCTCCCCTTAATTTCTAAAGCGAAAAAATATGGCGACAAACGGCAGTTTGGGGACTGTAAAATGTCAAAATTTTCAAGCTCGCTCGCTCGCATTGAATCGTTATGCAATTCTCCTGATGTTGCTGTCAGTAATTGCCAGCAGTTACGCCCGGTGCGCCCCCTCCCCTTAATTTCCAAAGCGAAAAAATATAGCTACAAACGGCAGTTTGGGGACTGTAAAATGTCAAAATTTTCAAGCTCGCTCGCATTTAATCGTTATGCAATTCTCCTGATGTTGCTGTCAGTAATTGCCAGCAGTTGCGCCCGGTGCACCCCCTCCCCTTAATTTCTAAAGCGAAAAAATATGGCGACAAACGGCAGTTTTGGGACTGTAAATAATGTCAAAATTTTCAAGCTCGCTCGCTTCGCTCGCTCGCATTTAATCATTATGCAATTCTCCTGATGTTGCTGTCAGTAATTGCCAGCAGTTGCGCCCGGTGCGCCCCCTCCCCTTAATTTCTAAAGCGAAAAAATATGGCGACAAACGGCAGTTTGGGGACTGTAAAATGTCAAAATTTTCAAGCTCGCTCGCTTCGCTCGCTCTCATTTAATCATTATGCAATTCTCCTGATGTTGCTGTCAGTAATTGCCAGCAGTTACGCCCGGTGCGCCCCCTCCCCTTAATTTCCAAAGCGAAAAAATATAGCTACAAACGGCAGTTTTGGGACTGTAAAATGTTAAAATTTTCAAGCTCGCTCGCTTCGCTCGCTCGCATTTAATCGTTATGCAATTCTCCTGATGTTGCTGTCAGTAATTACCAGTAGTTGCGCCCGGTGCGCCCCCTCCCCTTAATTTCTAAAGCGAAAAAATATAGCTACAAACGGCAGTTTGGGGACTTAAAATGTCAAAATTTTCAAGCTCGCTCGCTTCGCTCGCTCGCATTTAATCGTTAATGCCATTCTCCTGATGTTACTGCCAGCAACTGCCAGCAGTTGCACCCGGTGCAACCCCCTTAATTTCCAAAGCAAATATATATATATATACATATATTATCATATATAGCTACAAACGGCAGTTTGGGGACTGTAAAATGTCAACATTTTCAAGCTCGCTCGCATTTAATTGTACCGTTATGCAATTCTGATGTTGCTTCCATGAGGTGCGCCCCCCCCCCCCCAATGTCTTGACCCACGGTACGCCACTGAACACCCCCCTCTAAAAAATCCTGGGTACGCCTATGATCCCCCCCTTTCCCCCCCCCCCCCCCCCCCCCCGAGAGATCTGGTAAACCGTATTAAAGGTAACCGTAGGATCTGGTTCAAGACATGGCAACTCATTTACAGACCATGTCCGTGGTACAGAGTCAATAACGCTGTGAAGACAATATTGCATCAATGATTCTAATATTATTGTACAATAATGTAAATCGAAGTAGGCTACACAGGACAATGACAAAGGGAAAAAAAAAAGTAGTCGTGGGGTCAGGTTCGGACTGACGTGGCACAGAGATCAACCCCCGGATCACGTTTATTCACGATAATGGTGAATGACTTCCCAAAAATGTTATTACTACAGAAGTAAAAAGGTATAATGTATGCGCAGATGACGAGTTTATAGTGCTACTTATATGTTAATGAAATTGAATGCTGATTTGAAGCATATAAACAACTGAATGAGAAGTTATGTTTTGAGTTAAATACCACCAACACACAATTCATGACATTACTGCTAAAAACTTATCATGTATGGACAAGTCTCTGTTTTTGAGAGTTGACAAACATTTAATAAATCAGTATCTAGGCACACATATCGATCCTATGTTTAATTGGAAAGAGCATGTAGACTACATTGGTAGTAAATATCACAAAGACTAGCCGTCTTGATTCGTCTGAAAGAATCCCTCCTATACATAATGTCAAACTTCTTGCAAATACCTTAGTGTTGTCTGTCTCTATAATGGCCTGGCCATGCATGTTGTAACAAGGCAGACATGCAGAGAAACTGTGCAAAAGAATAGCAAGGACTGTGTTGGGAGTAGATACCCGTGCCTTCCCAAGCGAAGTATTATCACAGTTGAAAAAGAAGAATGACAATAAATGAATTGAACTGAATTACTCCGAAATGAATAAGTCTATAGAGGTCTAAATGATCAGGCTCCATGATGCATCGTGATACATAGCAGAACTTTTTCTCAAGTCAAAACAAGCCCGTTCTTACAGAATCCGATCCCCAAAAACACATAGTTTTATCATCCCAAAAGATACATGTGTAGATCGAACACGGAAAGAGGTGTTCTGTATGTTTCATATTCATGTTATTGCCAATGTACCTATTAAGGTACAAGCTTTGCTTTTTAGGTCCCCCGCATTTCGTGTTTGTAAAATTGTCTTCTCTTGTCTTCTCTTTTCAATAACGACGTTATGTCTAGATTTGTGTTCTATCGATTGTATATCATAGTATTTGTGTTTGAGATGTGGGACAATAAAACAGAATCAAATCAAATCAAATCAAAATGGTACTACGTGTATTGGTTACACTGAAGAAGTCCCCCTCTTCAAATAACACAAATAGATAAGTATAAATAAACACTGACTGTTTCATCAATTTTATCATAAATCATTTATTTAGCTGTTTTTGTCGATTTTTTCTGCTTTGAATTCGATGTTTTTTTTTTTGTTTCATTGGGATAGGACCTTTTGTATGAAATACTAAGACTGTTATATTTTATTCGTATTTTGTTATAAATTAATTTATGGATATGTCGATGACAAGACAGAATTACTATTCACACACGCAAATGAATAAGTAGTACAAAAACAGAACAGGGAGATTCCAAATTTCAAAGGGAACTTTAATTTTGAATCAATATTATTATTTCAAGTATTTTTCAAGTACATTGGAAGAACGGATCTGCTCTACAATCTATCACAAAATTTTCAAGAAACTTAGGCGAACTTAACTACGAGTTACCATGCAGAAACAAATTCAACCTCTCGTAAACTTAATAAGGTATCATCAACAGTCGATTAATATTGGTGGAGTATATTCTTGATAAAAGTACACGTTGTAAGTCGTGAAACTTATGCAATTAAGTGCATAATGAAAGAAGAGGTAGGTACTATCGATTGTACATTAGAACGTATTCTTATAACTGATTTCGTTGAAGTATCAAAAAACCATTATACTTTTGTAAATAATTTCCTAAATACATGTAGGCTTTATACTTACATACGCTGTCACAATCGTTTCAATTACTAATATATGCAAATAACAATGAATTTCAGAACAGAGAAAGATTCGTTTCTACTTAACCCACGAAAATGAAAAGAACTTTGGCGAAATTACTGGCAAAGTAGGCCTATACCGAACTGCCCTCAGCCATTCTGTTTCCTGTACGAATTTACACACACACACACACACACACACACACACACACACACAAACACAATTTAAGTCATATACGAATGTACTTTGAAACGATTGTAATTCACAAAATGAGACAAAAGGATTACAGCTACTTCTGCGTACTCGGGAGGACTAAATCTCCTTCACTCACTCGCACTCTACCTCCCCCTCCCTTTCTCTGTTCTTTTGCTCGACGACTCTCTGTAACGGTGTCGTTATTTACATCGAATGATCCGAATAATCATCATCATATTCAAACTCACATTATTCACTTCAACCTAAAGAGAAATGCTGGTGCATCAGACTTTACTCACTATAGGTTTGCAGCAAGACCAACGGGTGACTGTGTATAATAGTAATGATACACCGTTTTTCATGTAGCGCAAGTCACAACAATATTATATTGACGTCTCTATGCTCGAACAGGGGGAGGGTGTAGAAGGGGGATAGCCCCCTCCCACGCGAGGGAGATTTTTCGTTTTCAGATCCGATGCCTCTGGTTCACTTTTGGCGAATGTTGAAAATCAAAAAGAAAAAAAATTAGGAAAATAAATATTCTTGTGAAATTAGAATGGCTAAATCGTGGTATTTCAGCTCTAGTCCGCGTGTCATCACTGCGTACTAAGTGTATGGAAGGTGGGGGAGGGTGTGGAAAGGGGTATCCGTCTCCCACACGGCGGAGCTTTTGTTTTATTTTTAGAATGGTAATAGAACGATCTGATGCACAGTTTTTGTGGAATGTTTCATGTATTAAGAAATTTGTACATCCCGAAGTGTACCGGGTCTATGAGGGGGGAGGGTATCCCCTCCAATTCGAGGGAGATTTTGCATTAACTATAATTGAAATTCAACGATCTGGACCACATTTTAGTGGGATATAAATTTGTATCAGAGCAGTGTAGTAAATCTGTCACCTATGGAGGGACACCAAGCGGTCGAAGGATGTTGGAAGAGGCATCCCTCTCCTACAAGAGGGATAGCTCATTAACATATTTTTGACGAAATTTGGGGAAAAAGGCAATCCCTAAAGTGCACCAATCTATGGCGGGTAACCAAGTGGGGATATGGTTAATTGAAAGGAGATATTCCATCCTACACAAGGGAACTTTTGCATTTTTGGAATTAAAGTGACAGAACTGGTGCATGCTTTTGATGAGATACGCGAAAAACAATGTCAATCTCAAATCTGTGCTAAGTGTATTAAAGGGGACGTACAAACGGGTGCGAGGGAGATTTTACGCTTTTCAGAATTGAAATCAAGCAATCTGGTGCACACTTTGAGTGAAATACGTGGACAATTATTCCATATAAGAAAAACAAAAAATTCAAGATCTGGAGAATCATTGTTGGTGGGGGCAAAGTTATCGTTTGTCCTCTTAATATTTTCATTACATTTTTTTTTTTTTTTTTATGGGGATGGGGGACTGCCCGCCCCTAGGATCGACGCTCCTGCGATCATCTGACTTATTTGTAATTATCAGTTATCACGACACGTGTCATTCTCAAAATATGATTTACTGGAGCTTGAAAAAGGGGACATGTTGATCTGCCTTCTGCGATACAGAGCAGGGCTCGACATAAGTCTGTAAGTGGTGGCCCGGTGGCCCGGTGGCCCGGGCACCCTAAACAATTATGTCGGGCCACCAAAAAAAAAAACACAAAAAAACAGACACGACACACACATGCGTTTTGGTGGCTAGATCTGGCATATCACAATAAATGGATTGTTTTGTTTCGGTTTACTCCGGATCACTACATTTCTTTTTTTTTTCTTTTTTCCTCTTTTTTTTTTTGGGGGGGGGGGGGGCAACATTATTTCAGATGTAATGACTTTAGTAGATCAAACGGGCCACCAGAGGAAAATGTTTATGTCAAGTCCTGCATTAAGGATTAAATCAAGCTGCTGAGAGTAGCTTTAAACGAGCAACTTTCTGTCGCATGTGATCTCCTGAATGTCTACGATATGTCACACCATTGAAACATCTCGCTACAGCCACTTGGGGTTAACACCCGCTGGCATCCTCTGAGACAGCATAAAAGAGACCAATCACGCGCTGACACTTGGCGCGTTGGTACTAAGGGTCCCGCCACTTGTCAGCTGGATACTCTCGGGATCCAAAGAACTGCCGTTGGTTGACTTCTCTGACGTCACACGCGTGCCGGAAGCTGCGCCGGATCCCGTTCCTGATCCCGGTGTCGGCTTGGCCTTGACTTTCTCTCCGCGGAATTGTCCTGGCTTCTCCTCTCCAAACTGGCAGTGGAGCCAGCGCCGCCACTGGTCGCGGATCTCCTGCTGCCGAAGGCAGAACATGACGAAAACGAAGAAGCCCTGTAGCGAGTTAAAGATGAGGAAGAGGATGTTGAAGACGATTCGAGCGCCCCCTATAGCCAGGAAGCCGAAGACCCAGGTCAGACCCAGCAGCGCCGAGATGGCCACGGCGTTTTGAACTCGTCTCCACGTCTCCCCTTGGTCGGCCTTGTGTGCTGCAACAGTCTTGCGACAAGTCAACCGCTGTAGCACCAACGCGAAGATAACAAAATTTATGAGGAGGAGCACGGCCACCAAGAGAAGGACACCGTAATACAGAGCCGGGCCAGGACTGACGAAGCAACTGAAAAAGGAACACGTCCACACATCAAACAGCGTGAATAAAGGATATAATATATGTAGGCCTACCCCGTGAAATCATGTTGTACAAACACAGAAAACAAAAAAACAAAAACAAATAATGCATATTATGAGAATATCGCTAAATTGATATAATATTCTAGTCTATCATGGTATCACGAAGGCACTTACAAATAACTGTCGTTGTTGCATGACAGCGACTTGATTGTACAGATAAAATGAAAGTAGGACTTTTGTACATTATCTCGACTGATAATCCAGCTACTTTTATAATAATCTATATCAGCTATTACAGTTAGCAAGAAATATATTATCTATAGTGACATGTACATCTTACTTATGCATTCTTATGACAAAGTATTCTCATTCGATATACTCATCCGTATGCATTCAAGAATTACCAAGGTTTTGTTTGCACCTCCTGCATTCCAAACGAATGAATTTTATCCAACTCTTAACACAGCAAGAGAAGAAAGACGGTTGTTTATGGCAAAATAATATGATACTGCAAAAAAAAAAAAAAAAAAAACCGTATACGATGACATTGGCTGATCTAACAATATATATCGCTTTGAAAGACTTAAGTTTTGAAAGGGATTACAAACTTACTAAGTGTTGTCACCCAAGTACATGGAATGGTCCGAAGCTACAATTATGATGCACACGACAAGGGGCAAACCTATGTGGAATCAAGAACGTATGATACAGTAGATATGGGGTTAGAAACTGACACGGCGAGCATGTGTTTGAAACTCACCAGGTTCGTGCGAGCTTTCTTGAATGATACCGCTACTACTACGTCAACTACTACTACTACTAAGACGACGACGACTACTACTATTACTATTTCTGATAATGATAATGACAGCAAAAAATGATGATATTGGTAAAGATAGTATCAGTTATAGTAATGGTGTTTAGAATAATGATAATAATAATAACAACGACAAATGCAGCAACTACAGTAAAAAATAATTATCATTCAGTATGCAATTAGGCCTATTATCTCCCATTTTAATTATAACTATTATAAAAATCATACATGCTATCACTAATAAAGAGTATTGTAAGATTGTCAATCATTTATATCATTATCATGCGTATTAGAATTATTTTGCTATTACACTGTACCACTATCATTACTACTACTACTCTTACTACTACTACTACTACTACTACTACTACCTACTACTATTAGTAGTGGTCCTAACACTTTTACTGCAAGTATTACCAGTAGTAATAGTAGTACAAATTGTAGTATTCGTGTTGGAAGTAGTAGTAGAAGCTAGTATTAGTATAGGACGTCATAGCCTTATTTCTCATTCCATGGTCCGCTCACAAGGTCAACCATATCTGCATTGTCGTTGATATCTTCATATCAAATTGAAATTTCATAATTGTACTACTGCTTACAGAGGAATATTCATGTTAATGATATAGTCTAGTGGACGTTCAGTAAGGAATTTTCGTACAATTAACTAATAATCATATTCATTAACTCAATAATCTGCAAGGTGTCATCAAGGGGTTCATCCGATAATTCAAAAAAAGAAGAAGAAGAAAGTATTATAGATGCGTTCAGTTTTCAGTTATTCCAAAATGCGAGCAGATATTCTTCGAATATCAGATTTTGAAGAGTTTATTGTGATGATTTATTTTCTTTCGTGAAAAACGTAATCCCAAAGAAGGTACCTTTAATAGAGGCATATTGGATTATGCGTAATTTCGGTTCACGACCACTCTCGAACAGTCGCGTCCGGTAGAGAGAAGAGTCCCGACCATTTTCAGTTGATATCTATCATATACTTTCGATGAGACAAATGTATCGTTTGTATTTCAATACCAGTCTAGCACAATTACTAGGGCCTACAGTTATATTCTGCAAGAATTAATAGCAACTAAAGTATTGAGTGCCACATGATACTTAGCTCGCATCATTGGGAAAACAAACTTCACCCCTCTTGATGCAGTCCGCGTTAAAAGCGACAGTAATAAATCTCTTTTCAGAGAAACGAGCAAAACGTTCCCGAGGTACGAAAGAAGAGATAGCTTTGCTGCGATATATGTTACAATCGCTCGCTCTTTTAAACAAGTGAGTTCAGACGGTGGCAATACATGATAATTTATTGTAAACCATGATCGTTGACTTGTACTTGTGTAAAATTAGCTTCAGATTGCAGACAGTATAATGGATACAGGTAAGGAGACGGACTGCGTAACTTACCCCACGCACAGAAACAGGCCTTCAGCATAAACTTCGACACGTGGGTGTTGAAAACCTTAACGAATTGGAGATACATGATGGCGGCCTCGACTGCCATCCAGCACATGGAAGCAAGGAGGAAGTAGTGGATGAGCAGGCCAACGATCACGCAACCCGCCGTAGGGTATCGTCGGTCGATTCCGATGACGAAGACGAAGTAGAGACCGAATAAAGCGAGACAGAGGTTGAGTAGAATCTGCTGAGGCTGATTGGAGCGGAGTTTCCTGACAGGTAAGATATAAGAATAAAGTGCAAGATGGCATTGAAATCGATATTGCAAATTCGAGATTATTACCCAGATTAAACGTGTTTAACTCCCTTTGCTTTTGTAACAGTATTTGCTGACGAACTGCAAATCCAGCCAAAATAACTAGCCTATTTATTACCTGTGACATTTTGTTCCTTCACACTTAATGCTTTACAGCGCTCACATTTTCAATGTTCATTAATTCTTGCATACGTCTACCACAACATACGACGACAAAAAATAACAACAAGAAAAGAATAAAGATATATTGTGTATCTAAGACCAAAAAGGTTGATCACCCACACCGAGATCGCCGAAAACCTACTTCATGCTCAGATATGTGACGATTGTGATGGCGAGACATACGATAGAGATAACGCAACCGATGATGCCGAGTAAGTCGAGAGCACGGTGCCCGATATCCCCAGAAATGTCCTATACAACAAAATAGATAGACAGATATTTAGATGTATAGATAGATCATGAACGAATAGATAGACTAATCAATCAATCAATCAATCAATCAATCAATGAAATGAAAGATAAATAAATACATAAACACATAATACATTATAATACAAATATATAACACCAAGATACAAGCAAGTTAAAGATGACTCTATCCTCATCAATCATTAGGCTCCATGGAAACTTTCTCACCACTGTAAAACATTACTGTATGGATGGCCACAGGTAAAAGGAAGAGCTGAATCTGACTACACTCACTAATAAGGATAGCTGATTATTATAGTAATGATGGCTGATAATGATGACGGCGTTGACAATGACAATAGTAACCATGATTCTTTACAACGCGAATTGTTTGGGATGTCTCGTGTATAGACATTTTCCTTCTGTAATACAGCATTACGTCATTAGCGTTTACTATCAACTATTAATTAATCAGTCACTTAATAATCAAAGAAAAATTGAATAGATATGACGTGAATTTATTCGGATGGCTGTTGCGTCTTAGTGTAATGCAAAGGGATGTAAAAAAAAACTTTAAAAAAATTATTATCAAACTGCGATTATTGTATTATATTGCATCGTATTGTATTGTAGTGTATCACCGGCACTATCATTACAGAACTAGTAAATGAAAAATACACAGCACCACCTAGACTTTTATGATGTTTAGATGATCAACTAATTTAGCAAAAATCTTTGTATCAAACATGTGATCTCGTGCAACAAAATAATACATCCAGAACTACATCAGCACTAAACTCAGTAATGACAGAAATCACCAACTATTAAATTGCTTCAGTCATGACCTACTTTAGGTTGATTTGATTCATCTAAGTGGCATGTACTGACAAAATTCATCCTGATTGAAATTCAGATTCGTATCGATACATAGCCACATAATAACGGCGTAAGATGCCCCCTCCCCCCTCAAAAAAAAGTCGATCTTACCAGAAGCACAGCGAAACTGGTGAGATGATCACAGAGACAACGAATGCCGTCAACGTCGGGTAGATCCTCTCTTCGACACCCTTCGGATGACCATCGTCCTCCCAAACTCGTCTCCTCCCAAAACACACACGTCCGACTGTCCACCTGTTCGCCTTGCAGTGTGACCTGCGTTACACCGTCATATGAACAGAGTAATACTTAGTAGATCTGGACCAGCAAGCCCTCTGCAGAGTACTACTTTAATGACGCCTCTGCCATCGGAATGCATCGCAATTAACAGTGTAGTAGGTAGTGATCACAGACTTGATCTATTTCTATTTCTTTCCTGACAATTTGTGCATATCCAATGCACCACAGCGCGGCATCCTTTCACCAGTGAGTATGATTGGTTGTTTCCGAAAAAAGGGCAAATGGTAAAAAATAAGAGATACATCTTTAGCAGTAATATTCTACTTAGCGGAGCATCATGGGAAATCTTTGCACACGAAATAATGAATAAAGAACAATGTCTATGATATATACAATTATATATTCATGTATGTTAAAAAATATCAAGTGCACACATTTGTGTACGTATTTCCAAACTTATTTGGGTTGCTGTGAAAGCAGAAAATATAATTAAGTGTCTACGTCGTACATAAATAATAAATCAAATCTATAGTAAACTACTAGTACCTCGTTGTTCTCGACTGGGTATGACAATCATTACATGCAAAAGGTGCTGTAGGGACAATGGGCAGTAAATAAGAACAGAGAAAATATATTGTTCGTCCTTGTATGTGAATTCTGACTGTCTGACGTGTAATGTTCCAACTAAAAATGTAACTGTACATTAACAATTACCCCGAGGAAACAAGTATCGGCTGGATGGGTAAATATGTCGGGATAAGTAACGAAGTTTGTTGTTTCTGTATCTAATTCAGCCTGATTGTCATGACACAAGACTGTGTCATCGTCCAACGTCAATATTTTATTACAATAGGTAGCGCACTACAAGGCCATCAGGCCATACTTCTTCAACTTGATCTGAAGTACACTCTATATTACGCGCATACACCTTACTGAAAATATGTTTCAGTGAATGACTGTTAATGCCTTCCGTGATTAGTTTTACTCACATTACGTTCCAAGAATACGGTTTCCACTTCTTGGCCGGCTGGTAGCCCCTTGATTATGACACCCTCAACTGTAGCCGAAATTACACTCGTGCCAACAGTCAGGCGACGCCCCGGACCAATATCGTACTGTTGAAACAACTTACTTTGCTTGAAAACAAAGAAACTGATGGGGACGTTGTCTTTGTCTGTATAGGAACAGAGTGAGAAGATTTAGTTTGGTACATAGAATGATGATTGGTACTCTGGAAATATTACTTTGTAAAGAAGGCTAGTTGACTCCTGGCCTGCACGTGACTCACGTAAGTCTATTTAATTTGGTAACGATGTCTTATCATCGGGCATTCTTTGTTGGACACAATGGCTCGATATCATACACCCGTTTCAGGGAAGTGTGTTAAACAGACTTATGCATTTCGCAAAGAGTGAAGTTGGATCTTTAACTCGTGGAAGCTATGAATCACTTATATTCTGGAAGTCTAATAATCCGTTCCTATGATGTAGACGGATGTGCTTGATTTCCATTGGCACAAAAGAAAGCGAACAATTCTCGTCTGTCGACCTTTTCATACTCTAATCTTAAACACAAGACTACATCACAAATAAACAAGGAAAAGTAGAAATTACGCGGTGCGTAATATATATGTCCCCGCCGGAAGTAGCATTTTGTAGCAAAATGTACAATATAGGTAAAAAATCAAGGTCAAAGGTCAAAGTCAAAGGTCAAAATTCTGTGTAGGAGTTTTGGAGCCCTCACCTAGTGTCATGACATAAAGTAAACGGAATCGAAATCGGGTTAGAAATGGCGAAGGAGTAGCATTTTGTAGCAGAATGTACAATACAGGTCGAAAATCAAGGTGAAAGGTCAAAGAAGTCAAAGGTCAAAATTCTGTGTAGAAGTTTTGAAGCCCTCACCTAGAGCCATCACATAAAGCGAACGGAATCGAAATCGGGTTAGAAATGGCGAAGGAGTAGCATTTTGTAGCAAAATGTACAATATACGTAAAAAATCAAGGTCAAAGGTCAAAGAAGTCAAAGGTCAAAATTCTGTGAAGACGTTTTGAAGCCCTCACCTAGTGCCATTATATAAAGCAAACGGAATCAAAATCGGGTTAGAAATGGCGAAGGAGTAGCATTTTGTAGCAAAATGTACAATATAGGTCAAAGGTCAAGGTCAAAGGTCACAACTGAAATTCTGTGTAGAAGTTTCAAAGCTCCCATGTAGTGCTATCATATAAAGCAAACAGAATCAAAATTGGCTCATAAATGACAGAGAAGTAGCAAATTGAACATTTTGATCACACACGGACACACACACGGGCGGACGGACGGACGCACGGACGCACGGACACATGGACACACACACGTACGGAGCCCGTTTCATAGTCCCCTGCTCGAACTCGTTCGGCGGGGACAATAAGACACAAATAAATCCTCCAAACATAAAGACCATAGCGTTTCCCTTGAGTTTTGTTGCTTATCATCATCGATACACAATCATCATTTCATGAACAGCAGCAATAGATGAGTTTCTTCCGAAAACTAACGATATCAATTAAGGAATTACTGAAAACCACCAATCGTTAATCCATTGAAGATGACAAGACAGTATAAGGAGAAGATTTACCTTGCGGAAGAAAGTCCAATATGCCCTCTGGGAGGTAAATGGAGGCGTCAGTCTCAGGTCTCGGGATATCTTCCGTGTCGAAGTAAATCATAGTCCCGTTTTCTACCACTTTTTCGAAATACCGACTATCTCCTCTGAAACCATCGGCCGAGAAAGCAGCAAAACCGAGACCCAGCACCAGCGACTCCTTGGGGAGTTGTAGCGCCACCACCGTCAAGTTCTTACCAATGACAGTGAGATTGTTGCCAGGTCCCTCTGTCAGAAAGAGGGTAACCTGGTCCTCCAAGGCGTACAGGATTTGAATTGGCGCTTCGAATTCAACCGAATGCACGAACTCATCGTTGTCGACAGTGAGCACATTGTCCACCACTCGTATTACGTTTGCGGTCAACTAAAATGTTGCCAGTGACGGGAGAAAAAGAAAAGAAAAGAATGTGGTCTAGTCAACAGCTTTTCCTATTTTTTCGTAGTTGGGATACAACATCAACAACAACAACAACAACAAAAAAAAAAAATGCCAGGAGAATACAATGGTTAGATTACAAATAAATTGTAACAGTTCTATTCCGAAACTGCAGAAATATTAAGGATGTAAACGGGCTCACAAAATGTAACCAAGAGATGGAAATAAAATTGACAAACTGTAGATAATATCCATGATGGATCTTGGGTAAGCATTGCCATATATACCTCCGACGATGAGTTGCGAATGGCTACAATGCTGGAGAGAGCAGTTGCTATGGCAACAAGCCCAGAGGCGTCTATCTCGTTGCCATCTTCAGTTGCTTCCGCCAAATCACTGGAATACGCCTTCACGTTCTCCGGAGTAACTGCAGCCTGTGAGAGAAGACAGATATTAACTCCAGTCATCGATCAATATTCGACATCAGGTGATTCATGATACTTCTGGCAGGCGCTACCCACTTCACTATACATGTCACATGCTACATGCTACACATTGCACGCTGTATACTACACGTTATGAGCAAGCGCATGCTTGTATGTTTCACCATGACATTTCAACAGGAATTAGACCCGCAAAATGAAGGATCATAGGTTTTGACGCATAGACTGAAAGCACAACTACACGATTTAAATCTCACCAGCGCTAAGTCTTGAAGAACGTCGTTCACGTCATCGTTGTCGGTGAAGCAATCGCTTATCATTAGTTCTCCCCACATGGCTGGCGAGAGGAGATCGCCCATACACTGTCGTCTGGCGCGTGGCAAATAGGCTGAAAACAGACGTCAAAAAAAAACAAACAAACAATGAACAAGGTCAAGCCCACGCTGTATATAACAATATCTATTGGAACAGTTGGCAAAACTCTGGACTTTTTAAAAGGGAATCGTGAATTAAAAACCTGGATGTTTTACCCATGAACTCGTTCATGGTTTATAAGCTACGTTATACCTTGAAATGCAATGTCCAAGGAAATGGCGTCTATTTGAGGGGACATTACTTATTTGAAAGAACCTAAATAAGACCGTGACTATTCATAACATTCGGAAAAAGAATGATGATTTAATGTTCAAGGAGTTACAGAGGGCTAAAAGAATGTAAATATTATGGTTTGCGATGGAGGCCTACATTTAGAATCACTGGCATCTGTTATTTATATCTTCTTCTTTTTTTTTGACAAACCGTCATATTTATCACTATTGTAGTTGTAGACCTTCCATACTGGAGAGAACACGGTCCCACAGTGTGTTCACAATGTAGTCAAATTAATTGTCTAGATGAAAACGATCGAATTCAGCAGTGTGAAGATGATTTCGCACTGCGCTGTGGTTTTTAACACAGAGTTCACATGGGATAGTAATGCTGCATTTCACAAGGTAAATTTATGATTCACAATGTTTTCACAATGTTAAACATTTCGGATTTGACAGTGTGTAGATACTTTACACTGTGTTCACAATGTGTTCACACTGTGTTTCACATTGTGATTTACACTGTGGGACACTGTTTTGTTCCAGCAGGATTGCTGTCATTTATTATGGTTGGATTCAGGTAGGGCCCACGCTTCCAATTTCTGTGAACGTTGTTGTAATATGTCATCATCGCTTTGAATTCAGATGAAAATCATTTCTACTGTTGCTATTACTGTATTTAATTTCTATTTCCCATTATACCAGCTATACCGTGAATTGCGTATCTACAATCGCCTTTCTCGCTACACAGCCAAATGTGTTACTTGGCGCCTGATCACGTAATCTTTGCGCTGCTTTACACGAAGCACTGAACAATGATACTAAATTGTTCATGTAATAACGTCCGTACTTTCACATGCCCTGGCAATTGAATGGCATGTTTAAAGACCCTTCTTCCTTGCTCTTTTGCCCCTTATCCCTCCTCTTTGACATTCATTGTGTCGTAATGTCTTCGCGTTTCTTTTTTTTTCCTTGCTTCTTTTTTGTGTGTGATCAACTGTTGGTTGTGTGTGTGCTTGTGTTTTTTTTTTTGCACTGTTGTTGTTGTTTTTTACACTATATTACCTTTGTCCATAAGGCTCAGAGTATTGTCTGTGATGCAACATACATTTCATTTAAATAATGCAGTAATCTTTTCACACAGCGATCCATTACCAAAACCTTTTTAAAATTCGTAACTATTTATTCATTTATCAACTTACCTATTTACTTATTTAATTATTTTTTGCTAATAAGGTCTTCTAAAATGGCTGCATTCGCTCAGTTCACATAATTCATACATTTAATTTGCATTCCATTTTAAGGATGAAACCATTGCTCAAAAAGGTACACAATTATTGAATATGAAGTGTCATTGTGACTTACTATTTCTGCTGTAATCTTGACACGATTCGAGGCTGTCCGCAGTCTCGCCAATTGGGGTAGATTCAAAGGTCAAGGTACCAAATGCCCCACTCACTTCCGAACGCAGGCAGGAAGCTGTAACCAATCACCAGTAGTAGCATTATGTGGTATATGGTGTTTATCACATCAAATCCATGGTTGAAGAAGCCAATAGATATATCAAGTAGGCTCATCATAAAGTAAAATGCACAATGGTGAATAAGTAACTTCTGACTACTATAAACTTATTGACATGTCCGTTGACTGGCGACCACAGTTGAAGGGCAATAAATCATTATCTATGTGTGTAACCACTTTAATGGGGGTAAGTGGAATAAGGAAATGATAAAATGATCCTCACGCTGTTAAGTTATGATATGTATTTGTCAAAATGTTGTCCCAGTTTCGACCATTATTAAGCGAAGATGTGTATAATTTGTTTCCGGTTACTCACAGTATTAATCAAAGTGTAAATATGTTCCATTGTTCAAGTTGTAGATTCAAGATTTCATTGGAATCTCAGTGTTCCCAGCACCCAATTTCAAGTGCCGTCTATTTCTTTCCCTCCTCGCGAAAGTTTATGACATCAGTTTCTAAACCACTGCATCAATAATCTATCAAGAGGACCGAAGAGGAAACAAAGAGCGAAATGAAATCTTGGAAACTTGAACCTGGGCCCCGTTGCATAAAAGTTACTATTGCGGTAACTTTGCCATCCATTGGTAACTTCCATGGAATTCTTGATTGTGATTGGCTGTTGAGTATTGTTGCCATGGTAGTTACCACTGGATGGCAAAGTTACCACAATAGTAACTTTTATGCAACGGGGCACTGAGCAACACAAATAATAGCATTCAATACTGATAAGGTTATAACTGTAATCGCTTCCTTCAAGACGTCGCCACTTTGCATTTGTAAAGATCCCGTAAAAACGTCTTTTTGGTAACAAGAGAGTGCCGTCATCTCAGTTTAGTTTTGGATCATTGTCTGAGTAATTCCGAACTCAAACCGTGCAAACTGTTTTACTCATTTCATTAAGTGAAGAAAACAAAATATCTGGACGACGGTGTGGGACCACAACTTAGTTGCCGATAATCTTAATTCAGCAGTAAATGAACTGCCCTATGATTTTACTAATGATTTAAATTTGAATATGTCATGTAATTACATAACAGTAAATCAATGTAGTGATATGTATTTTAGTTTCTCTAAAGACACGTTTTCTCTGTTGCATTTAAATATAAGAAGTTTGAATAAGCATTTCGATGAGTTAAAGTTTTTATTAGAATCCGATGCTAGCCAATCACTTTCTGTCATTAAACTTAGCGAAACCTGGTTGACTTCCACTACGGAAGATTCCTTTGCAATGACGGATACAATATGTTTGTCAGTAATAGATCGGACAGAAGTGGAGGCGGTGTGGCATTTTACGTATCAAGTATTTACAAATGTATTGTTAACAACGACATATCTAGAATGGATAACACTGTAGAATCTCTTTTCGTAGAAATTTATATCCCAGGATGTAGGAAAGTGTTATTGGGCATAATATACAGACCTCCAAATTCAGATATTTTAGATTTTCTGACTTATCTTTCTGACCTATTAAAAAACCAAGTTTTTCGAAATAAGGATTGCTTTCTTCTGGGTGATTATAATATTGATTTGCTAAAATCTGGAAATGATCATATCCCCAACGAGTTTCTCGAAACACTTTTGTCTTTATCCTTTCTGCCACTCATTTCCAAATCGACTCGCATCACGGATCACTCTGCTACTCTAATTGACAACTTGTTTTGCAATATCTTACCCCTTCCCGAATCTTTTATAGTTCTTTCAGATGTGACCGACCATTTCCCAATCATGACTCACTTTACTTTGAAAACTTTAGTCAATGACGCAAAACCTTCATCTCCTTTATTCAAACACAGAATTTCATGTGAAAAGTTAGCCAGTTTTGATGCCGCTCTTGATAATGCTGATTGGTCACGAGTGTATGAAAGTGATGATGTTAATGAGTCTTTTGATAATTTTATGGAATTGTTTAATTTTCTTTTGGATGTTATTATTCCAAAGCAAAAAAGTAAAATGGATTATAAAAAGACACCTAGGTTACCATGGATTTCAAAATCAATTCTTCGTTCAATTAATAGAAAAAAATCGATTGAACTATAAATACAAAATGGAAAAAACTGAACGAACAAAGAACAGATATACATCATATAAAAACACATTAACCAGGATTTTACGTTTGGAAAAGAAAAGGTATTATTCTCAGCAGCTGTTTAGGATCAAGTCTGATATCAAGAATACCTGGAAAGTTTTAAAACAGGCCATGAATATTTCGAACAAAAAAAAAAAAACAGAAATTGGTGAAATAAAGTGGGATGACGAAATAATTCATGACCCTGTTGATATTGCAAATGTTTTTAATTCATATTTTTCAAAAATAGGTGAAACGTTTGCTCATGGTATTCCGGCTACAGAACAGAATTTTACTGAATTTTTAGACCAGTGTAACCCCAATTCTATTTTTTTTTAAACTCCAACAAATAGATAAGAGATTATCGACATTGTATCCTCCTTAACAAACAAACGTAGTTCCGGTTATGATGATATAGATAATTGTATCCTTAAAGGTGTCATATCATCAGTTGCAGATCCCTTGGCTCACATTTTTAATCTGTCAATTTATAATGGTATGTTTCCTGATAAAAATGAAATTGGCTTAAGTAATTCCAATATTTAAGAAAGGTAATAATTTGGATGTCAGCAATTATCGTCCAATTTCTTTATTATCTTCGTTGTCGAAAGTTTTAGAAAAAATAATATACACCAGAATTATCAATTTTTTTAATGTGCACAAAATATTCACAAATTGCCAGTTTGGTTTTCGAGAAAAACATAGTACCATCCACGCAGTTCTTCATTTTATTGATAAAGTTGTTAATGCAACTGATAACCATTCTAATTTAATTAGTATATTTTTGGACTTCTCCAAGGCCTTCGAAACAATTAATCATAACATATTACTCCATAAGTTATCGCACTATGGAATACGCGGGAAGGCCTTGGAGTGGTTCAAGAGTCATTTAGCTAACAGAAAACAGTTTGTTTCAATGAAAGATAAGAATTCAGTTATAAGAGATGTTAAGTGTGGCGTTCCACAGGGAAGTCTTTTAGGGCCGCTGTTATTCATGATTTATATCAATGATTTTTCCTCTGTTTCAGAGTTACTTTCTTTTATACACTTTGCTGATGATACCATTGTTTTTCTTGCCCATAACGATATCGATGTCCTTGTTCAACAAGTTAATACGGAATTGAAAAAAAGTGACCAACTGGGTCAGAGCTAACAAGTTATCATTGAATGTTCAAAAAACAAAATAATGCTTTTCAGCAATACTGTTGATTCTTTGAATTCAGAAATAGTTCTGAATGATTGTAATTTAGAAAGTGTGTCATATTCTAAATTTCTTGGTATTTTTGTAGATAAACTTTCTTGGAAAATACATATTGATCATATCTGCAAAATTATTTCTCGCAATATAGGTGTTATGAACAGACTGAAATTTTATATTCCTGAACAGACCTTACTAGTGTTGTACTCCTCTTTGATACTCCCTTACCTTAATTATGGAATTTTAGTTTGGGGGCCATACTCATCAGACGCTGCTGAATAGAGTGTTATTACTGCAAAAGAAAGCCCTTGTAGAGCCCACTAATGTCAAAACAACCACTAATGTCATAACACGTCGACGACAAATGTCAAAACAACCACTAATGTCATAACACGTCGACGACAAATGTCAAAACAACCACCTATGTCATAACACGTCGACGACAAATGTCAAAATCGGATCAACCACTAATGTCATAACGCGTCGACGACAAATGTCAAAATTTCCATTTTTACTGCAAATGTCATAACACGTCGACGACAAATGTCAAAATCGGATTAACCACTAATGTCATAACACGTCGACGACAAATGTCAAAATTTCCAAATTTACTGCAATGTCATGACGCGTCACAAGGGCGGATCCAGGAATTCCACAAAGGGGAGGCGCCTTTACAAAATCAAAGGCTGGCGCGACCCTCGCCCCCTCCCCAATTTTCTTCTTTTTATTTCTGTTGTGTTGACACAATAAAGAGAGGGGGCACTTAAGGAGGATGCGCCCCCTCTAAATCTGCGATTGTGTCAATCACAAATATCAGTATTGGATTAACCACAAATGTCATAACCCGTCGACCACAAATGTCATATCGCGTCACAGGGGTGAATCCAGGAATGCCGTCAAGGGGGAAGGGGGGGGGGGCGCCTTTACAAAATTAAAGGCTGGCGCGACACCCCCGCCCCCCAATTTCTTATTTTTGTTTATGTTGTTTTAACATACTAATTACATTGAGGGTGCACCAGAGGGGGATGCGGCCCCTCTCGATCCATCATTGCGTCAACCATAAATGGAAAAACCCATTGCTTCCAATAGAGGGGCGGATCCAGGAATTCCGTAAAGGGTAGGGGCGCCTTTACAACATGAAAGGCTGGCGCGACCCTCCCCGTTTTCTTCTTTTTATTTTTGTTGTGTTGACGAAATAAAGAGAGGGGGCTCTAAGGAGGGGGGGGGGGGTTCGCCTCCTCTAAATCCGCGATTGCGTCAACCGCAAATGTCAATATTTGATTAACCACAAATGTTGAAATCTTTGAAGGCTTCCGTGGTGGCAGAACGTTGAGTGGAAGAAGGCTTCACGGTGCACCACGTATTCTTTCTGGAGTATGTGAGTGGCGCCGAGAACGGCGAGAACATGCCGAAACGTCGGGATTGGGTAGGCCCTTTTCAGGGCCACTCAGATACTCCAGAAAGAATACGTGGTGCACCGTGAAACCTTCTACCACCTAACCACAAATGTCATAACACTTCGACCACAAATGTCATAACGCGTCACAGGGCCGGATCCAGGAATTCCGTAAATGGGGGGGGGGGGGGGGGGGGGGGGGGGGGGAGGGCTTTACAAAATCAAAGGCTGGCGCGACCCCCCCCCCCCCCCCCCCACCTTTTCTTATTTTTTTTCTGTTTGTTTAAGTTAATATAGTGAGGGTGCGCCAGAGGGGGAAGCGCCCCCTCTCGATCCATCGTTGCGGTAATGGGAAGACTCATTTCTTGAAATTATGGGGGCGGATCTACGATTTTTGTAAAGGGGAGGCGTACGCCTTTACAAGAAAGTGAAAGGCTGGCGTGACCTTCCCCCCTCCCCATTTTCTTCTATTTATTTCTGTTGTGTTGACAAATTAAAGAGAGGGGAACTGAAGGGGGATGCGCCCCCTCATAATCCGCGATTGCGTCAACCAAAAGTCAAAATCGGGAATTAGCCACAAATGTCATAACGTCATTATCATTATTATTATTTATTCGGCTTTCATTCAGAAATTTCATAATACATATTTCGAAATCAGAACATACACTGGAGTGGTAAGGGTGCACCAGGTTGGGCAGCCCGGGTCTGGAAAGAGCCAACTAAATGACTTGGGCCCTCAGGCCATCCTCCCCAACCCACCTGGTGCACCCAAAACAGTCAGTTTACAATATAAAAAAATACAAATTTCATTAACAGGCATACATTTAAACAAAAACAAAAACAAAACAACCGTTTCTTTGTAAGTGTCAATTAAGATACAATTTATATGTATAACTACCAATCTTTCTTATTCCATTCAAATATCAGAGGCCATTTTCTACATAACAAAACTGAGAAAGAATATTAATAATACATTGCACATATGTTTGTCAACTCTTGAATGGCTACAGACATCAAAACCTGACTTACTTAAAAATACATGCAGTTAACGCACAATGCATAAATTTAAAGTTTCCATATAAACCATATATATTCCCTTACAGCATTTCATTTTGACTTCATTATATTTGGACAATTAACAAAACAGAACTGCAAAATAGAGAGAGAGAGAGAGAGAAAGAAAGAGAAGAAGATAAAAAGAAAAAAAATCATAAATAACTAAATATCTAACTCAACGTACCCAACCCAACCCAATACCCAGGGAGCCAGCCCAACCAGCAACGATTATACTGCATGCTTTCTTTTGGGGAAAAAAAAAAAAAAACAAAGCAAAAAACGACCATGGCAATGTACCGCTGCGGCTGCTCAACATTGAACAACTGTACACTCTGCTCACTAATAGTCACATGTGCCATATCCCAAATCAAACGCCCATATCCCGAGTAAGGTATTGGAATAAACAATCTCCATGATTATCGTTAAAGAATGCTATTACCATGGCAATACAATGTTTGACATGAAGAAAAAATATGGGAAAAATATGGGAAAAAAGATGAAATATGCACAACTATATAGGGACTATCACAAATGTCATATCGCGTCACAGGGGCGGGTCCAGGAATTCCGTAAAGGGGGAGGGGGCGCCTTCACAAAACCAAAGGCTGGCGCGACACTCCCCCCCCCCCCCCCCCCCCATTCCTTATTTTTGTTTCTGCTGTTTTAACCGAATAACTATAGTGAGGGTGCACCAGAGGGGGATGCGGCCCCTCTCGATCCATCATTGCGTCAACCACAAATGGAAAAACTCATTGCTTGCATTACAGGGGCGGATCCAGGCATTCCACAAAGGGGAGGGGCGCCTTTACAAAATGAAATGCTGGCGCGACCCTCCCCGTTTTCTTCTTTTTATTTCTGTTGTGTTGACAAAATAAAGACACGGGCAATAAGGGGGTGGGGGGGGGGGGGGGAGTGCGCCTCCTCTAAATCCGCGATTGCGTCAACCGCAAATGTAAATACTGGATTAACCACAAATGTCATAACACTTTGAACACAAATGTCATAACGCGTCACAGGGGCGGATCCAGTAATTTCGTAAAGAGAGAGAGAGAGAAGGGGGGGGGGAGCTTTACAAAATCAAAGGCTGGCGCGACCCCCCTTTTCTTATTTTTGTTTCTGTTGTTTTAACCTAATGTAGTGAGGGTGCACCAGAAGGGGAAGCGCCCCCTCTCGATTCATCATTGCGTCAACCACATATGGAAAAACTCATTGCTTGCATAAACAGGGGCGGATCCAGGAATTTTGTAAAGGGGAGGCGTCTTTACAAAGTCAAAGGCTGGCGCGACCCTCCCCCTCCCCATTTTCTTCTTCTTATTTCTTTGTGTTGACGAAATAAAGAGAGGGGCACTAAAGGGGGTTGCGCCTCCTCTCAATCCGCGATTGCGTCAACCACAAATGTCAAAATCGGGGATTAACCACAATGTCAAAACACGTCGACCACAAAATGTCATAACGCGTCACAGGGGTGGATCCAGGAATTCCGTAAAGGGGGGAGGGGCGCTTTCACAAAATCAAAGGCTGGCGAAACCCCCCCCCCCCCATTTTCTTATTTTTGTTTCTGTTGGTTTAACCTAATATAGTGAGGGTGCATTAGACGGGGAAGCGCCCCCTCTCGATCCATCGTTGCGTCAACGACAAATGGGAAAATTCATTGCTTGAAATTATGGGGGCGGATCCAGGAATTTTGTAAAGGGGAGGCGTAATTCTTTACAAGAAAGTTAAAGAGTGGCGTGACCTTCCCCCCTCCCCATTTGCTTCTTTTTATTTCTGTTTTGTTGACAAAATAGAGAGAGGGGCACTAAAGGGGGATGCGCCCCCTCATAATCCGCGATTGCGTTAACCAAAAGTCAAAATCGGGAATTAACCACAAATGTCATAACACGTCGACCACAATATCATATCGCGTCACAGGGGCGGATCCAGGAATTCCGTAAAGGGGGGGGGGGGGGGTTGTCGCCTTTACAAAATCAAAGGCTGGCGCGACACTTCCTCCCCCCCCCCATTTCTCATTTTTGTTTCTGATGTTTTAATCGAATAATTATAGTGAGGGTGCACCAGAGGGGGATGCGGCCTCTTTCGATCCATCATTGCGTCAACCACAAATGGAAAAACTCATTGCTTGCATTACAGGGGCGGATCCAGGAATTCCACAAAGGGAGGGGCGCCTTTACAAAATGAAAGGCTGGCGCGACCCTCCCCCTTTTCTTCTTTTTATTTGTTGTGTTGACAAAATAAAGACAGGGGGCACTAAGGGGGGGGGGGTGAGCCTCCTCTAAATCCGCGATTGCGTCAACCGCAAATGTCAATATTGGATTAACCACAAATGTCATAACACTTCGAACACAAAATAATGTCATAACGCGTCACAGGGGCGGATCCAGTAATTCCATAAAGGGGGGGGGGGGGCTTTACAAAATCAAAGGCTGGCGCGACCCCCCTTTTCTTATTTTTGTTTCTGTTGTTTTAACTTAACATAGTGAGGGTGAACCAGAGGGGGAAGCGCCCCCTCTCGATCCATCATTGCGTCAACTACACATGGAAAAATTCATTGCTTGCATTACAGGGTCGTATCCAGGAATTCCGTGAAGGGGAGGCGCCTTTACAAAATCAAAGGCTCACACGACATCACCCCATTTTCTTCTTTTCGGGCACCATGGGGGATGCGCCCCCTCTCGATCCATGATTGCGTCAACAACAAATGACCAAACCCATTGCTTACATTACAGGGGCGTATCCAGGAATTCCGTGACAGGGAGGCGCCTTTACAAAATCAAAGGCTCACGCGACACCACCCCATTTTCTTCTTTTCATTTTCTCTTGTTTTAATAAAATATATAGAGGGGGCACCATGAGGAATGCGCCCCCTCTCGATCCATGATTGCGTCAACAACAAATGACCAAACTCATTGCTTGCATTACAGGCGCGTATCCAGGAATTCCGTGGAGGGGAGGTGCCTTTATAAAATCTATCAAAAGCTCACGAGACACCACCCCATTTTCTTCTTTTCGGGCACCATGGGGGATGCGCCCCCTCTCGATCCATCATTGCGTCAACAACAAATGAACAAACTCATTGCTTACATTACAGGGGCGTATCCAGGAATTCCGTGACAGGGAGGCGCCTTTACAAAATCAAAGGCTCACGCGACACCACCCCATTTTCTTCTTTTCATTTTCTCTTGTTTTAATAAAATATATAGAGGGGGCACCATGAGGGATGCGCCCCCTCTCGATCCATGATTGCGTCAACAACAAATGACCAAACTCATTGCTTGCATTACAGGCGCGTATCCAGGAATTCCGTGGAGGGGAGGTGCCTTTACAAAATCTATCAATGATTATTATGATTATTAGGTTAAAACAACAGAAACAAAAATAAGAAATGGGGGGGGGGGGAGTTTCTCGCCAGCCTTTGATCTTGTAAAGGCCCCCCCCCCTACCCCCGAACGGAATTCCTGGATCCACCCCTGTGACGGGTTATGACATTTGTGGTCGACGTGTTATGACATTTGTGGCTAATCCCCGATTTTGACTTGTGGTTGACGCAATTGTGGATTGAGAGGGGGCTCATCCCCCTTTAGTGCCAATCTCTTTATTTGGACAAGACAACAGAAATAAAAAGAAGAAAATGGGGAGGGGAAGGTCGCGCCAGCCTTTGACTTTGTAAAGACGCCTCCTCTTTACAAAATTTCTGGATACGCCCCTGTAATGCAAGCAATGAGTTTTTCCATATGTGGTTGAAGCAATGATGGATCGAGAGGGGGCGCTTCCCCCTCTCGTGCACCCTCAATATATTAGGTTAAACTACCAGAAACAAAAAAAAAAAGAAAAAGGGGTCGCGCCAGCCTTTGATTTTGAACAGGCGCCTCCCCCCCTTTACGGATTTCCTGGATCCGCCCCTGTGACGTGTTATGACATTTGTGGTTAATCCATAGAACTGTAAATGCAGCTCTATGGGTGAATCCAATATTGATATTTGTGGTTGACGCAATCGCGGATTTAGAGGGAGCGCATCCCCCTTTAGTGCCCCCTCTCTTGATCTTTTCAACACAAGAGAAATAAAAATAAGAAAATGGGGGGGGGGGGGGCGAAGGTCGCGCCAGCCTTTTATTTTGTAAAGCCGCCTCCCCTTTACGGAATTCCTGGATCCGCCCCCGTAAGGCAAGCAATGAGTTTTGATATTTGTGGTTGACGCAATGATGGATCGAGAGGGGGCGCATCCCCCTCTGGTGCACCCTCACTATAATTATTCGGTTAAAACAACAGAAACAAAAATAAGAAATAGGGGGGGGGTGTCGCGCCATCCTTTGATTTTGTAAAGCCCCCCCCCCCCCCCCTTTACGGATTTCCTGGATCCGCCCCTGTGACGTGATATGACATTTGTGGTCGACATGTTATGACATTTGTGGTTAATCCCCGATTTTGACTTGTGGTTGACGCAATCGTGGATTGAGAGGGGGCGCATCCCCCTTTAGTGCCCATCTCTTTATTTGGTCAACACAACAGAAATAAAAAGAAGAAAATGGGAAGGGGGAGGGTCGCGCCAGCCTTTGACTTTGTAACGGCGCCTCCCCTTTACAAAATTTCTGGATCCGCCCCTGTAATGCAAGGAATGAGTTTTACCATAAGTGGTTGAAGCAATGATGGATCCAGAGGGGGCGTTTCCCCCTCTCGTGCACCATCACTATATTAGGTTAAAACAACAGAAACAAAAATAAGAAAATGTGGGTCGCGCCAGCCTTTGATTTTGTACAGACGCCCCCCCCCCCCCTTTACGGATTTCCTGGATCCGCCCCTGTGACGCGTTATTTGTGGTCGACGTGTTAATGTGGTTGACGCAATCGCGGATTTAGAGGGGGCGCATCCCCATTTAGTGCCCCCTCTCTTTATTTTTTCAACACAACAAAAATAAAAATAAGAAAATGGGGGGGGGGGGGGGGCAAAGGTCGCGCCAGCCTTTTATTTAGTAAAGCCGCCTCCCCTTTACGAAATTCATGGATCTGCCCCCGTAATGCAAGCAATGAGTTTTGATATTTGTGGTTGACGCAATGATGGGTCGAGAGGGGGCGCATCCTCCTCTGGTGCACCCTCACTGTAATTATTAGGTTAAAACAACAGAAACAAAAATAAGAAATGGGGGGATGGGAGTGTCGCGCCAGCCTTGGATTTTGTAAAGCCCCCCCCCCCCCCCCTTTACGGAATTCCTGGATCCACCCCTGTGACGCGTTATGACATTTGTGGTCGACGTGTTATTGCATTTGTGGTTAATCCCCGATTTTGATTTGTGGTTGACGCAATCGTTGATTGAGAGAGGGCGCATCCCCCTTTAGAGCCCCTCTCTTAATTCCGTCAACACAACAAAAATAAAAAAGAAGAAAATGGGGAGGGGGGAAGGTCGCGCCAGCCTTTGACTTTGTAAAGACCCCTCCCCTTTACAAAATTCCTAAATCCGCCCCTGTAATGCAAGCAATGAGTTTTTCCATTTATGTGGTTGACGCAATGATGACTCGAGAGGGGGGTGGGGGGGGGGGCTTCCCCCTCTCGTGCACCCTCACTATATTAGGTTAAACCGACAGAAACAAAAATAAGAAAAGGGGGTCGCGCCAGCCTTTGAATTTGTAAAGCCCCCCCCCCCCCCCCTTCCTTTACGGAATTCATGGATCCGGCCCTGTGTCGCGTTATGACATTTGTTGTCGACGTGTTATGACATTTGTGGTTAATCCAATATTGATATTTGTGGTTGACGCAATCGCGGATTTAGAGGGGGCGCATCCCCCTTTAGTGTCCCCCTCTCTTTATTTTGTCAACACAACAGAAATGAAAATAAGAAAATGGGGGGGGGGGGCGAGGGTCGCGCCAGCCTTTGATTTTGTAAAGGCGCCTCCCCTTTATGGAATTCCTCGATCCGCCCTTGTGACGCGTCATGACATTTTGCAGAAAATTTGGAAATTTTGACATTTGTCGTCGACGTGTTATGACATTAGTGGTTGTTTTGACATTTGTCGTCGACGTGTTATGACATTAGTGGTTGTTATGACATTTGTCGTCGACGTGATATGACATTAGTGGTTGTTTTGACATTTGTTGTCGACGTGTTATGACATTAGTGGTTGTTTTGACATTAGTGGGCGATTTTGACATTAGTGGGCTCTACAGCCCTCCGTATCATTTCTAATTCTCCTACACCTAGTGTACACATTCACATACAAATGCATTGTTTGACTGTTATAAGCTATTAAAAATCAACGAATTATTTTTATTTAATTTAGGTCAATTTATGTACATGTATGATAACAGTTTACTCCCACCTATCTTTGGTTCTACGTTTCAAAAAATCAATTTTTCCATAATTAGCCCACCCGACGCTCTAACGAGTTTCATTTACCACTTCTTCGAACGATTCTAGCAAAGAATACACTTATCTATACTGGGCCAAATTATTGGAATTCCCTGAGTCATGATTCAAAATCTGCTCCTTCTATATACTCATTTAAAAGGAGATTAAAGTCTTTTCTTTTACAATCTTATGACGACTCCCAGAATCAGATTAGTTTATAGGCTTACTTTGTTACTCGTCCGCAATATCTGTATTGCCGTTCTCTTTATTATTGTTACTATTGCTTAAACCTTGACTATAAGATCTTCTTTAACCTATACTTCGCAGTAGAAGGGTTTGTTCTATAGTTTTTTTTTCTTCTTCTTTTTCTTCTTCTCTTTCTTCCTCAAACCTCCGAGGATCGTTGTCTTTGTTGCATATTCCTGTCTATTATGTTACCTCTTTATCACGCTATAGTCTTGTTTCCTCTTGTGTCGTCTAGTCAGTTTTTTTTCTCTATAAGTAGTCTTGTTGCTGTCCCAGTCCTGTTTTATGCTCAATACTCTGTTTGTTGTTGTTTTATGTATAACTGTTTGTTCGTCTGTCTCTTAGTGGGCTGCCAAACTTTTTTTTTGTGACAAAACTTTTTGTGCCGATTTGTTGTTGTTTTCAATTCAATTTTTGCATCGGGCTTTTAATACAAGAGGGACCCACAGTCTACAAGCTTTGTCTTTTTAGCGGGTCCCTCCGTTTTATTTCACACAGTGCATATATTGAAAACTATTTCACTTTCGTTATCTTAGCAATTATTGCAATGTATCGCTACAGTTAGTTTTTTCTTTTATTGTTGTCTTCTTTGTACAATTGTATGCATTGTTTCTGTCACTCAAGAAAGTGAGATTTACGTTTATGTTTGTATTTTGTGGAAAAAAACGAATAAATATGAACTTGAACTTGAATTTGAACAATGAATTAATAAAATCATAAAAAACACACATACAAACATGGGAAAAACAACAATAGAATATGTAAAATGATTTGAGCACAAATAATAACATCATTTCAAATGGGCAATTGCAAAATGCAACAGTCCTACAGTCCTACTGCCGAGCAGTCATATCTTTGACATTTTATTACTATTACGATTACAGTTCACAGGGTATAGCCTTCATGAGACAGAAAAGTGCATCTTGTAAAAGGATTTACGTGGATTGTATAAAACTTATTAGACTTTCCTGCTCTCTTCAAAATTACATTTCTCACCTCTCGCCGTTACATGCACCTGCGCAGAAGCCATACCGGCCAGGTTTGTTGCAGAGCAGGTAAATCTGAAGTAGAAGAAGAAATGACAAGATACCATATTAAAGGTTATTTAATTGGCTATCAACCTGGTAGGTTTATATAAAGGGAAATTTCACGCATGAGTGAACACATTCGTTTGTTTCTTCAGACAAAAAGGCAGAAGAGTAAAAATTGCAGAAGTTGACATATTGAAATTCGTTTGCAAATGCCCCTCAAGACCGAAATGAAAACAAATGACCAATTAAAAGCAATGAGAGACATGAATGAAATAGCAGAAATATGTTTCCGTTCCCTTGTTTCCCTTTATATTCTCAAACAAAACCATAGTGGGGAAACTGAAGGGGGGGGGAACATGAGATTTTTTTGTCAACTCAAACTTTAAATGACACAGGGAATACGCAACAAAGGTGATAAAATGAACAGAATTTATCAGACAAAAAAAAATTCTTAATTTGGAATATTTCAAATTTCTACCATCTTTGTTACCATTGCTTCTTCTCCATTGTGTTTTAACTATGAATTTGACTGAAGATTCTAGATTTTTTTCCATTATTGTTTGTTATTCTTTATCTTTTGCGGGTTACAGAGATATTGTAGAGATTGCAAACTAATTTTCATTCTTATTGTGATAAATTAGTTTTTTTTTTCTCATTGTTAATGGAAGAACACATATACATTCGCTTGAATAACAGCTTGTCCTTGTTTGCAATTTTTACTTTTGTGCCTTGGAAGAGAAAAATGAATGTGTTTACTCACGCTTAAAGTTTCCCTTTTTGACCTACTAGGTTAATAGCCAATTACATTTCCTTTAACATGGTATATAAAACATTATTATTAGCCAAATAATCTATGAAAAAGATGAAGTTGAAAAAAAAGTGTTTACTTTCTTCTTTTTTTTCTTTCTTCTTTTGCTGTGTGTATGGATCACATATACCCTTAAAAAGAGGGACATGACTTTAAACTCACGTGGTATCAGTGCCATTCTGCAGAGTAAACGAGAGTGTCGTGATAGGTTCGTCCTGGCTACCTTGAGAGATTCCCATCTGGGGTTGCCATGACACGATGGGGCTAGGGGAACCAGAAGTCTCACAAAATAGCAGAACTGGGTCTCCGGGGTCCCCGGTCTGATTGCCGGATACATGTACAATGCTTGGAGCAGCTAGAGAGATTGAAAGAAATATTCTAGAAGAAATGTAGCATACAGCAGGATAAATAAACAACAACAACAAACAAAAAAGGCTCTAAATAGATCGGTGTTCAAAACATGATAGTCGATCACTCAATAAACAGTTGGACATGTCTACACCTGCCAACGGTGCAGTGTATGATTACAATCTTGTGTGTTGGGTCATGGGTGACGCAGAGAAGGCATCCATACACGATATCATAATTATGTATACTCACAGAAGCAAGCTCCGTATTCATCCTGGTAGACTCCTTCAAGTCTCTGCGATTCGCAACTCTCTCCCTTCATCACGGCATTCTCTAAAGCTGTTTGAAAGTTTGACGCAGCCAAAAGACACGTGTTGTTGTTTGTAAACGTTAATGCTTCCACGGAAGGTTCCACTTCTAAGGCGCAGTCCGGATAAAAACTGCAACACCCACACACATACACACACCAAATTAAGTAAATATAAACAAACATTCTTAATCAATCATCTAGTGAGTAGTGGATATCAATTATAACCCGGATTTTAAGAGACAGACACTAAATGCAGGCGTCACACTGTCCAGAAACTGAGCAAAACTGGACACACGATAAAGGAACGTTTCAAACTAAACCATCCTCGTGTAAACTTTTTTCTTGTCATTCGTGAGGCAATCTTAATAAAGCCATGGATTGACCGCGATAGGTTTTCTCAGGCTCCGGCAGCAACTTGGTGGGCGGAGCAAAATATTTGGGAAGCCAAAAAGTAGTCCAAAGATGTAAAATGGCTGATTTAAATATCAAAGATTCCAATCTTCGTGTGGTCTTCTATCATAGTGTATGTGGTTCAGGTGTCATAATGTGACCTTGTATAAGCACCGTGCTTCGGCTCGTGCTTCGGCTTTAACCAAGTTAGGAGCGACTTTGGACGAAATTTACCATTTCATAATCGTTCGGCCATCTTGCGTGACTTTCGGGACAATGTGACATCAATCAAATAGTGACGGCACAAACGTTCTTTGAGTTCTATAACAATAGATTTGTTTCCACCTGTTCTTATGTCTACAAGAAGATAACGGAAGATAATAATAATGAAAATAAAACAAACCAAGAACTTGCGTTCCCCTTGGATAGATTGTATCCATTTCAGTATGATAATTATCATGTATGTCAGGTCCAAATTATGGTATCCGTTTGAAAAACAAGTGTTGAGAACCTGAAATCAATATAAACGATGTCTTGATCAGGATATTTATATATATATATATATATATATATATATATATATATATGTTCCTAGTAATGGTCTTTCTTTTTCTTTCGTTCATCAAAGGAAGAGTAGTTTACTTTTTTCCTACGTTTGTACTCAAGAGAAGGATGCTTCTATTGAATTGTGAAAGAACGCAATTATCCTTGATATTTAATGACGAGGAAAAGAATCAAAATATTCAAAAATCTTCTTAAAACTCGTCGATCCTAGGAAAGTTTTCCATAGCCATGTTGCAACACACCTCGGCCTACTTCACAGATATTTTGTTTTTGTGAATTAGATTGATTTATGTCATTATCAGTTACTTTAAACTTAATGTATTGTAAGATTTTGGGTTAAGAATTAATTCATGTTATTTGTTTACTACAATATCATCTGTTTGTCATTCTGTGATTTCTATCATATTGTTATGGGCAGTAGAGTATATATTCCTATAGACGCTGCACAATATAAATTCACACTTACTAAGTATTATCAAGAGAAAATGGAATGGACGCCACTTACGTTCGCAAACCGAGGAGAACACTGTCAAGATCCAAGAAGACTGGGCGTCTATACGGGTTCGAATCGCTCGGAGGAGCGTCGGGCGCGTAAAGAACTTCGACAATCACAGAATCGGTTAACTCGGGGTCGACTGGAATTGGTCTTTGAAGTTTTGTGCCAGCTGCACTGTTTAGATCCTGATATGTTTGAAATTTAGTGGGATGATGTGAACAGGAATGGGACGTATCGTCAAGATTAAAGGGAAATTTACTTCGACTATGATATTATGCATGTACTCTCTAAAAAAATCGAGTGAAAATTTTCACTCTAAAAAGAGTGAATACAAAAAAGAGTGAATTTCGAGTGAAATTGGAGTGAATTTTGAGTGAAAATGCTCATTTTCACTCATTTTTGGAGTGACGTCAGGGATCACTCCCAAATCTTCGAGTGATCCCTGACGTCACTCCAAAATGAGTGAAAATGAGCATTTCCACTCAAAATTCATTCCGATTTCACTCGAAATTCACTCTTTTTTGTATTCACTCTTTTTAGAGTGAAAATTTTCACTCGATTTTTTTTAGAGAGTATATTCAATCGATAGGTATTGTAGTATTACAAACTATTGAAGCTTGAGGAAAATCGCACAGTCCGTTTGAATGTTATGAATTGATAAAATTTAGGTTAAATTCATGACCGTCATGAAAGAAGGCTAAATAAGACTATACCAGTTGCGTAAATATTCATCAACGAATGATACACGCCTAAAATTAAAATAACAACAACAGTTGGTGATGCCACAGAAGAGCAATGATGAATAGACATAATGAGAAGTATTAAAACAAAATCTTCATTTCTTAATAAAAAGTTCAAATTCCTTCTACTTGTTACTGACATATGACAAGGTCAATATTACTCCCCTGCCTTCCCTATATAAGTGTTCTTTCAATGTGGTAGAAAAATGAAAATAAGTTGAATTCTCTTTATATTTTCTCTAGATGTTCATCCCACAGTCCTGCTGTGTTATCACATATTGTAACCCTCATACCCAGAAATATAAACTGAACAGATTCAAACCTTTCAAAGGGCTTTCCGATTTTCCTCAAAGTTCACTGACGAGTAAAGCCACCATTTCAATCGAAGATATTACATATATGGGGTAAATTCCACTTAAACTTGTCTCGGTGTCCAGTGAATTGTCAAACAATCGAAGTTTCTTTACAAAATGTTATACTATTTTTTTTTCATCAGATTGACTTTTTGACATTTTTTTTTTTTGGTATTCATTTTAGTAGTTCGATACAGTAAACTCTTAAAGTAATGAAATTCCAGTGAAAAGCAAAACAAAACAGAGGCATCATTCAATGAAAATTGAGTTTGGTTCCATAAGGTGCGAAATTCACAAAGATCCCCTTCAAAACATTGCTTCTTTAGAAATTAGCGTATAGACTCGTAGATATTTCCGAGACACACTAATTTCTTTCTGCTATCATAAGGTACTTCTAAAACGGGACGTAATGTCATTGCCAAAAAGGGACTCTTCGTTTAACTATTATCTTTAATATCTATGTTGAAAAAAAATGAGAAAAAATACCAGAAATAGATATTCTGTTCCTGCCTGCCTGAGGTTCAATATCTAACCTTCAGATATGTCATCACATATTCGATGTTTTCAGTCGTCTGCGTTGTGGCGGACATGGTGGATATATTGAAGATGAAGTAGGCGCTCTCGTTCAGGCTGATACCACCGAATAGAATGCTTATCCCAGGGGTGAAATACACCTACATTTTGACGCAAATTGAAGGTACTGCCGTTAAGAAATTTCATTATTTCTTGTTTGTAGATATCGAAACAGATTTCAAGCTCTGTGTCCACAATGGAGAAATCTCCCGACCTCGACACCATACAGCTCACAGAGCTCGGCAAGTTTTTGTCTGTTTGTTTGTTTTTTCTTTTAAAGGTTTACGAGTCATACAGGTCAAGAATCATACAGTAATAGGCCTACGGCCCATGAGCTCGTTACGAGCAAAAAAACAAAACAAAACAAAACAAAACAAAACAAAACAAAACAAAACAAAACAAAACAAAAAAAGGTCCACCAGCAAGACACTAACTAAATATTTTTTCTCTTTTTATTCCTTAATGCAACCATAAAACAAACTAAACACACAATATAAACAATGTACAAATGACCAGCCTATAGCAATAAAAAGGGTTCAGTAAACAAATCACATTAAAATATCTGCCATAATGGAATAACAAAAGAAGATGGATGTCTATGAGATATATAAAAGTAGAGGATCAACCATTACAAAAGCATGGACCACTTCCTCAAATGACATTGCAATTTACCTTTCTTTTGTGCTATAGCATATTCAGTTTTCTGTTTATACTTTACTAAAGCCATAAATGCATCAAAATTCAAAGTTGAACCTTGAAATCTACATCTATAAATATAGAACTTAAGACAAAGAAATACAAAAAAAAATTATACATGCACGAAATTCTAAGTCATTATTTACACCAAACATCATATCAAAAGGCGAAAAGGTGTATACTTTGTTGGTCTTTTCCGCTATAAAATCCAACAATTTTTTCCATAAAGGTAGTGTTTTACGTTATTGTACAAATAAATGAACAGTAGTTTCCTGTTCTACAAAACATACACTCTGGGTGTTCTATTTTTAAAATCTTGAATAAGAATGCATTTAAACCAACAATATCATGAAAAACCTTACAATAAAATGAACGAAGTTGCGTTTTAACGGTACATTTATATAGTTATTCATATGAGTAACATCCCACTGAACTGTTTCATCATTAGTGGAGAAAAGGTCTTTCCATTTACCTATTCTTTTCTCACATGAGGAGTCATAATGTACATTTTTTATTACCGGATAAGCATGTTTGAAATTTTCTTTTTTTTTCACCAGCTCTGACACCATTTTATCAAACATATCTTCATTGGTATCGAAGGAAAAATCAAACCATGAAAGATAAATACCAATCATTGAAGAATTATATTTTCTCCTATCCTTAATTGCAATATCAAATTCTAGAACTAGCTCTTCAAAGGTTTTGACACGACCCCCTATGTGCAAATCATTAATAAAATGAATTCCTTTCTCAAACCAGTCATGGTAATAAAAAAAGGTCTATGTTTCAAACTAACTTTCTTTTTCCACCATAATAGTCCTGTAAATGAACATTTGAAAGGCCAAGGTCTTTCAAAATACCTTCTCTGTAAATGTACCATACTTTTAAGGTTTCAACTAATTGAGAATTCTTAAGCTTGTTCAAAACACAACCTGGGGCGTTTGCTCTCCACAAATCTAAGCTATGTTTATGAAAATTCAATAGCATTATCTGTTCAACATCTTTCCATGTATCTAAATAATTAGGATCTAAGAATTCTGAAACCCATGTCATCTTCTGAGCCTGTGCATAAACAGAAGGATCAATCATACGCAAACCGCCTGAATCATAATCATTACGTATTAACTCTCTTTTCACTCTATCTCAACTCCTTTCCATATAAATTTAAAGAGCATACTAATCAGTCGTTTAAAGAACGACCGAGGTATTTTCAAACAAAGAACAGTGAACATAAAAGTCAGCTGAGATAAGAGCAGTGCTTTGACCACAGCTATCTTTACTAGTAGTGACACATTTCTTTGTTTCCAACAATTAAGTGTATGCTCTAATTTTACTACCTTGGGTACATAATTCAATTCATACAAAGATTTCGTATTCAGCGAAAAGAGAACACCCAATGCTTTAAATGAATTCTCCTTCCATTGTAAAACCTCAACTGAAGATGAAAGGTAGACCCCTTTTACGGATTCAATGTGTATAGCTTCAGATTTTGATAAATTTATTTTCCATCCTGAGAATATTGCAAATTTGTGTAACAACTCAAATAGATTTTGAAAAGACTCTGCATCACCATTCAAAAATAATGTTGTATCATCTGCATACATACTCAACTTTTTTTCATATTTTTTTAATATGTCTACTGCTACGAATAGCAATACCCAGAACTTTTTTGGCTAAAATGAAAAGTAGTATGGATATTGGACAACCTTGGAAAATACCTCTAGACAATGAAATTTGATCGGTGAAAAAAAAAAAAACATTATTCATCACAAAACTACTCCTCTCATTATATAAAAAAGTTTTTATCCACTGAATGAAGTTGTTTCCAAGGTTAAATTTCTTAAGAATTTCAAATAAAAAATTATGTTCAACCCTGTCAAATACTTTTTGAAAATATAGAAGCAAAATCGTTCCTGGTAACTTCAATATGTCCGTATATTCAATCATGTCCACAATGGTCCGAATATTGGCACTTAGATTTCTACCTGGCATGAAACCTTGTTGATCTTCCTTAATTATGGTATGTAAACTCAATTTTTATCTATTTGCAAAAAGCTTTGCCATCATTTTATAATCTACATTCAGTAGTGATATAGGTCTATAATTTGTCTATAAAGGATCCTTATCTTTCTTTGGTAGCAACGTTATGACACCATGTCTCAGATATTGCGGTAACAAAGAATTTATAAATGAGAAGTTATACATAATTATCTAACAATAAATCAATAATGTCGTTAAAGAAAACAATGTAAAATTCGACCGGAAGCCCACCCAGTCCTGGTGTTTTATTGGAACTCATTGCTTTCAAAATAGCCCAAATTTCTGATTTTATCACTGGGGCATTTAATTTAGTTTTATCTGTCTCTGCTATCTGGGGAATATCTATATTGTTCAAAAATTCTGACATCTTTTCAAACGAGTTCTGATCATTTTCAGAAGTGTAGAGGTGAAAATAAAAATTTTGTAATTCTAACAATATCTTATCTTTTCCCCCTATTATTTTGTTATTCTGCAACCTTAGTTGACGAATTACCTTCTTTTCACCAACCCTTTTCTCCAAATTACAAAAGTATTTTGTGCTTCGTTCTCCTTCCTCTATCCACTTCACTCTTGATCTCACTATCAGACCTGCTGTTTATTTATCTTCCATTTCCTTGATAACATTTTCATAACTCGCTTGAGCTCCATCCCTATAAATAATATCTGAAATTCTTTTTTTTCACATATTCAATTTCATCTTTACTTCCTTCTTAATTTTATCATATTTTTGTCGTTTTTTTCTAGCACTATATTCTATACAATATCCTCTGATTGTGCATTTAAACGCATTCCAAATAATATTTGGATTGCAATCCGAATCTTTATGATTTTCTATAAATTCTTAAATTTTTCCTTTATAAACAAACCAAATCTGAGTCATGTTTAAAGAGCATAGTAATACACTTCCAATATCCTTTACCACGAATAGACTCATTACACAATAATTGCAAGGAAACCGCTGAATGGTCTGACCCTACACCAGAAACAATATCACTATTCTTAGCATTATTAATCAAGTCTGTAGAAATTAGTATGTAATCCAAACGTGAGGAAGCAACAGGGTTTGACTGGTATCGGGTAAAAATCCTCTTGTTTGGGTGATCTTCCCGCCATATATCTACCAAATTAAAGTCTTCCATGAAGAGTCTACAGGCTCTTTGAGACTGAGTATTAGAGTGGTGTGGTTTAGAACCATAATAATCAAATGGGTCTAATACCAGATTCAGGTCTCCTGCTACTACCAGGTGGGAAGATCCTATCTCTTCTAGTTTACCATGTAAGTCCCCCAAAAATTCAGGACAGTCCTTATTTGGCCCATAAATATTAACTAAAACTAAAATAAAACTATCTATCACAACTTCTAGAACAAGAAATCTCCCCTCTGGGTCCTCACAAGAAGAATATATTTGTACTTTTTAGAGGGTTTAACTAATATTCCTACTCCCCTACTATTGGAGGTGTAACTCGCAAAACATGCATTACCTCCTTATTGTGTAGACCAAATATTTTCATCTCTTTTATGAGAATGAGTCTCTTGTAAAAAATGTAATAATTATCATCACCTCTCTTATGAAAATGATTAAATAAGCTTTTCCTTTTAAAAAAAACCTGGATTCCTCTACAGTAAAAAGAACTGATTTTCAATGACGACATGAGACAGTCCATAATAATTCAAAGGTATGCGATAGTCTGGCTTCTATCTCTTGACACACAAGAACCAAAGTACCAAAATTTGAAATGAGAAAGATTAATGGCTGGTTGCAACATGAACAATAAGTAACAATTAAAAAAAAGAGAAATTTTGACAATCACAATAGGTGATACGCTGATAGCGTATCACCTAAAAATGACACACACAAAAAACATCCTACAATCGGTCATAGACAGCGACTAATGTTCAAGTAAACACCTGGGGTATCTCTGCAAAAACGTAAAGTACAAGACCATTAGTATGTAAGCCCAAACTTCCTACAAGAAGGAAATTCAACAAAAAAAAGAAAAACAAAATGATGATCAACATTCTGCGGTATAATACTAGAAAAAAGTTCTAACAACAATCATGTATAGGTTTTCCCGGTCAATTTCATACTTCTGTCATTCAAGTTCCTATTCCGAGCATTCGATTTCACGCATTCCACGCTCGCAGCACTGAATCAGCAATCAAATTCAAAATCCGGTCATTCGAATTCACTATCCGAGCATTCAAATTCACTCTCGGAGCATTCAAATTCACTAACGGAGCATTCAAATTCACTATTGGAACATTCAAATTCACTATCGGAGAATTCAAATTTAAGAGAGGAGCATGCATTTCATCAAAGAGCATTCAAATTCATGTCAAGCTGGCGACGGAATCTCGTCGGTCATTCAAATTCGTGAATAGGCAACCATGTTCCAAATAACTGCATTCAATTTAAAAGAAGTCCTGAATTTAGTTACTTTGGGGCCGTGTATGCATGCGTTTCTCACTTGGCTTTGAATATAATATTGGGATTTATGATGATTATTTTGCAGTAGAGGTTCACCTGTTAATTGACAATTTTGAACTCGCGCTTAGCAAATAGGAATATACAGGCACATTTCCCTGGGATTGGACATAAAATGGAGGTCCCACGTGTAAAAGAGTCACAACTCATGCACGTAAAAGATCCCACTTCATTTATTCATCGCAAAGAGCAAAACATCTAACTGGACCCCATATGGAAGACCAGCTTTTGCAGCTGAATATGGGTTATCCAGCCATCTTCTTTGATAGAAAATTAAAAAACAAGCAAAAATTAGGCACTGTATAGGCCTACAGACGAGCATAATACGGAGGGTTGAGTGACACTTTCGAGAAAAAGAAAACAATTTCGACTATATTGAAACTGATACATGAGCATTTTTACGTGTTGTCTGTTGTGTATTGCTGTCTTATTGATTTAATTTTGCGGGACTATGTGAGATAATTGTGTGTCAGTTTGTCTTAGATTGATGAATTGTCATTATATGGTTGGTGTTGGGGCGTTGTCAGCATGCAGTATCATCAAGAAATATATGATTACTAGTCGTTGTGTTGTTTGGATGCAGTGCTGATTGGACATTGCAATTTGAAATTTATTGAGATGAAAAACAAAGAATACATGAACAGAGAACAATGTAGAACATGTAAACAATCCTAATTACACTATATGCAAGCATTCATTGGTTGTGTTGGCCCTTTTCCCTTTCTTAAAAGTCTCCTCCATTTTCCTCGTTAAATTGATTGCACGATGTAGGAACTTGATCGCCTAAAAATGAATTTGAACGCCCCAAACAAGCTCATTGAGACTATCACGTGACTATCGTATGAATTTGAATGCACGAGTAGGAAAGTCGGTGCTCGCATTTTGAAATTGAATGCCCAATCGTGAATTTGATTTCAGGAAACCGAAATAGAACGCTCATAAATGAAATTGATCGCTCGGATTCTGAATTTGAATGCCCCAATATTTTCGCGGGCGTGCGCTGCGTGAATTTGAATGCACATTAATGAATTTGAGTGACAAAAGTATGAAATTGACCGGGAAAACATATATTATAAAAGACATTTGGCTGCTGTACTTTTGAGATAATGGTGAGTGGGAGTAGACCTCTTTGGTCACCTCCTCTTCAATCTACCTACTGTATACTGGATATGCAGTACTGTGCGGCTGGAATGTTCTCTAAAGAGGAGGGATATGGCTGTGTCTCATTTACATTGTAGATTTTGAAAAACAAAACTTGTACATATTTCAGCATATTTCATATATCGCCGAATGTGTAATTCGGTTGATACATATTATACTTGAGATAGATCTTCCAATTTTTGTTTGGAACGTGCCTGTGTCCCGCCATGATGTGTGTGTGTGTGTGTGTTTATGCTCCGTACGATGTTGTGTTTGTGATTAATACAGGTTTTCCCGGTCAATTTCATACTTTTGTCACTCAAATTCATTAATGTGCATTCAAATTCACGCAGCGCACGCCCGCGAAAATATTGGGGCATTCAAATTCAGAATCCGAGCGATCAATTTCATTTATGAGCGTTCTATTTCGGTTTCCTGAAATCAAATTCACGATTGGGCATTCAATTTCAAAATGCGAGCACCGACTTTCCTACTCGTGCATTCAAATTCATACGATAGTCACGTGATAGTCTCAATGAGCTTGTTTGGGGCGTTCAAATTCATTTTTAGGCGATCAAGTTCCTACATCGTGCAATCAATTTAACGAGGAAAATGGAGGAGACTTTTAAGAAAGGGAAAAGGGCCAACACAACCAATGAATGCTTGCATATAGTGTAATTAGGATTGTTTACATGTTCTACATTGTTCTCTGTTCATGTATTCTTTGTTTTTCATCTCAATAAATTTCAAATTGCAATGTCCAATCAGCACTGCATCCAAACAACACAACGACTAGTAATCATATATTTCTTGATGATACTGCATGCTGACAACGCCCCAACACCAACCATATAATGACAATTCATCAATCTAAGACAAACTGACACACAATTATCTCACATAGTCCCGCAAAATTAAATCAATAAGACAGCAATACACAACAGACAACACGTAAAAATGCTCATGTATCAGTTTCAATATAGTCAAAATTGTTTTCTTTTTCTCGAAAGTGTCACTCAACCCTCCGTATTATGCTCGTCTGTAGGCCTATACAGTGCCTAATTTTTGCTTGTTTTTTAATTTTCTATCAAAGAAGATGGCTGGATAACCCATATTCAGCTGCAAAAGCTGGTCTTCCATATGGGGTCCAGTTAGATGTTTTGCTCTTTGCGATGAATATATGAAGTGGGATCTTTTACGTGCATGAGTTGTGACTCTTTTACACGTGGGACCTCCATTTTATGTCCAATCCCAGGGAAATGTGCCTGTATATTCCTATTTGCTAAGCGCGAGTTCAAAATTGTCAATTAACAGGTGGACCTCTACTGCAAAATAAATAATCATCATAAATCCCAATATTATATTCAAAGCCAAGTGAGAAACACATGCATACACGGCCCCAAAGTAACTAAATTCAGGACTTCTTTTAAATTGAATGCAGTTATTTGGAACATGGTTGCCTATTCACGAATTTGAATGACCGACGAGATTCCGTCGCCAGCTTGACATGAATTTGAATGTTCTTTGATGAAATGCGTGCTCCTCTCTTAAATTTGAATTCTCCGATAGTGAATTTGAATGTTCCAATAGTGAATTTGAATGCTCCGTTAGTGAATTTGAATGCTCCGAGAGTGAATTTGAATGCTCGGATAGTGAATTCGAATGACCGGACTTTGAATTTGATTGCTGATTCAGTGCTGCGAGCGTGGAATGCGTGAAATCGAATGCTCGGAATAGGAACTTGAATGACAGAAGTATGAAATTGACCGGGAAAACCTATAGTAACTCCAGTAATCTTATCGCGGATACGGATAGTGGCTGGATAGACCATAAAAGCAAACTTTCCTTCCTTCTTGAGCTTGATCAACTGAGGTAGCTTTTCCTTTCTCAATGCCTGCACTCTGCGACTGAAGCCGTCGGAGACGAACCAAGTTCTTGTCTGGTGATCACTCTGTCTCTTGCTCTTGAAGAACTCAATCAGGGACTTGTGCGCTTTTTCCTTGGCCAGGTAAGTGCTAAATCCAACATGAATGGGGCACGGGCGGCGATTTTGCTCTCTGGACAACTTGCCACTTCTGCGTGCTCTTTGTACTGCATCTCTGACATCCGGACAGCCAGCCTCATTAAGCAGGTTGTTTACGAAGCTTGCACAATCAGCGCCTTCAGCTTTTTCTGGCACATTGAACAGAACTATGTTGTTGCGTCTGTTTCGGTTTTCAATGTCGTCCACTTTCTCCTCAGCTTTTTTCAACGAAATGGACAATCTTTCCACTTCCTCTTTGAGACTGGCAATATCCATCTCCATGCTTTCATGCTTCTCGCGACACTCAGCAAGCAATAAGTCAAATCGGCTTTCAAGCCGGGTCTCAAACGCCTGAACCAAGCCGGTGCCTGAAGCTTGTCAGCCCGGGAATGGGCTGATGTGACTGAAGATTCCGAGCTAGCCGAGGTAGAGCCCGCTCTGGTACTGGCAGCTGCGACCGGGGCAGCCCCGGCGGAGCGCCCGCAAGCATGATGGTCAGACGTGATCATTTGCGCTGCCACGTTCGGCTGATTTTCAATTTCAGTTGAACTCTGGCTTACCGCTGAGTTGATGACTTGAGAGTCTTTCTGATTAAACAGTTTGGTTTTCTTCTTCTGAGGTGTGATTCCAGCGGTGAAGAAACCGGAGGAGGGCTTAGACTTCGGCATTTTCAACTCCCAGGTGTTACATATACGTTTCACTCGTAGGCCGCCATCTTTAATATGGCCCATGTGCATGACGCCAGGAAATAAAACCCAAGAGCTAGACGCTAGGCAAAAAATTGGTTGGCCTAAGATCTTGACAATGCGTAAATTTGCTTTTTATCACATTTATTAATTAATCATCATCATTATCAGTGTTTGTGATACAAAATATAGTATGATAACAATATCTTTAGTAGTAGTAGTAGTAGTAGTATCATGATTATTATCATTATTATTATTATTATTATCATCATCATCATTGTTATTCTTTTGTCACAGTCAAGCTCATGGATAAGCTTGTTTGCCTAGGACTAGTATCGAGCTGGTGGACCGTACTCAGCCCGTGGTCCTAATTTACTTCATGTCGAGGTCATGGGCGACATGGGTCACTTACAGCTTGTGGGCTGTATGACACACGAGTTCTATGAATTTTGGGTGTCGAGCTCGAATGACGTGCATCCGTCCACAACAACTTTATCCCTGTCACATGATCACTCTAACTGGTGATAGAAGTAATGAGTGAAGAGAGAGAGGGAGATAGAGAGGCAGGTAGAGGCAAGGATCACGGACAAACAGGGAGAGAAAAAGGGGTAGGCGCAGACGGTAAGAAAGTGATAATTATTGTCGCGTACGTCATTTTAAAAATTACTAACAAACAGACAAGAATTGTACTAAGTAATTGACATAACAATAGCTGATGGGGGGGGGGGGGGGGGCTCCTCTTAAACAAAATCATGCATGAAATCGCACGATGACCTTTAATTTTTTTTTTTACTTTTTAGCTGATGGAACTCGGAAGCCGGGAGTGGCGCCAGAAATATAAACTGCGCCCCCTTTCTTAACGGAATTCTTGGATCCGCACCTGCATAATTACGTAATACGTCTAAATCTCTAATTTCACTTAATGGGTAACATTTGAAACATTGTAGCGAACATTGTACAATGATGATGATCATTTATTATTATCATTATCAATTCCTATTATATGTAAATGGATATTAAGGTTAAAGATTCTTTGACGGATATCGTCTTACCGAATCAATCCAGGAAGGTGTTTCTATTAGCGGCACAAAAGTAAATCGGCCCTCTACGGAAAAATACATTTGGCGCTTTGCGCTGCTGTTCACTCTGAGGGCTGTGCATCTTGCTTCAAAGTCCAGGGCCAATTGATCTGCTTCAGCACAGTCATCTTGCGAGGAGGGGACGAAATTAATGAATTCATTGATTAAAAAAAGACACTAGGCGTTTTCACATCAGCTCGATAAAAATCCAAGCTCGAGATATTTTCCTATTTCCCAAGTCAGAAAATAGCGCGCTATTTCGAAACATCGGGCTGATGTGAAAACGCCTAATGAAAATTTCCTGTCTCAATCACGGGATAAGGTAACTGATTTTCATTCATGATATCCCTCGTTCAGCATTAATCATAGGCCTACTACATTCAGCACAGGGTCAGTTTCCTTGCATTTTCAAATTCGATGGCATGAAAAGGTTTTCTCTACCAAAGTGCAACTTGCAGACACTGCAAGTAAAACTTGTTACATATCGGGCTTGATAGATTAAAACAACTTTTGATATAAGTAATTTGCAAAGTATGTCTAATTGGAAAACAACTTGATAAAGTTTACGGATTGAAAGGTAAGCTGTCAGTAATTTATGTAAACCGCGTGACACAAATTCCTTACAGTAAATCTATAAGTACAGTCATTGTTTTGTCCGCAGTGTATATTGTAACGGTTTTATATTTATACGTATATGATTAAGTATAGCGTTCAGTACTGTGTTGTGTTTTTGTTATGTAAGTTAGGTAATAATGTAATGCTCTGTTGTGTAAGCTAGGTAAACTGCCAGCTCAGCGTCTTCTCTGTCTCTTCTCTTCTCTTCGTCTTAATTAGCTCGTCTATTGTCTCTTATGTTGTTCTCTGTCTCTCGCCTCGTCTCCCTCTCTCCCTCGCTTATGTTGTTCTTTGTTCTCGTCCAGTCCCTCTCTCTTCCCCTCTCCTATGTTGTTCTTCGTTTGTAATCCGGTCCTCCTCTCTTCCCCTCTCCTATGTTGTTCTTTGTTCCCCGTCTAGTCTCTCTCTCTCTCTCTCTCCTCCTCCTCTCCCTTCTTGTTCTTTGTTTCTTGTTTACGCTGGGTCTGGTGTGTCTAATTTGACTGTCTGCTTTGTAAACGTGATTGACAGCTACCTCTACTGATGGTCACTGCCATGTCCATCACTATAAATAGAGCAGGGTTTCTCTTTGTTAGGAAGATTGAGCTAGAGATTGAGATTGGATTCAGATAGGCAGATTACTGTGAGTGAGATCGAGTTCTGGGATTAGTGTCAGATTTCGGCAGATCACAAGAATGACAATGTTATACCGTGTACATGTATTGAATGTCATGTGGAGCAGGCGAGTGTCATGTCGCCTTAATAAAGTCATTGTGCACGTAGGAACCGGAATCTTGAGTCTTAGTGCAGTCTGTCATGCTTAAACATCCATTCTACAGTCCGTGAGGCCCGCTACCAACCTCATCTATCACGGAATCGCAAAGAAACAATACATGTCTTCTCACACTTCTCCGACCCAGTACATCACACTCACAATCTCCTAATAACTACGCCACATACGACTATGATCCGAAGAGAGACCGCCGTGACACTGGTGGCAGCGGTGGGATGCTGTACTTCAACACGTGCCTGACTGCGTAATAACCATGGCTCCAAGACGAAAGAAAGCAGAGCTCGAGCAAGAAATACGCCGTCTCGAGCAGGAATTGAAATACGCGACTCAGCGAGTTCACGACGCCCGGGAAAGCCAGGAGCAGAGCTCTCGCGATGACGTGCATGCCGATCTTGAGCGTGAGGAATCCGCCGTGCCAGCGAAGCCCTCGGTCATCGTTAATCTGCCGCTTCAAGAAAACTTCAACGGACAAGGACGGCCGTGGGAGAGCTTCATTTCTTCATTTCGGAGTCTAGCTGAGGCTTGCAACTGGAGTGAACAGGAGCAACGGTTTCGCCTCCTTGCATGTCTTCGTGGGGATGAAGCTGATTTCGTGTTTCAACAGCTCGGTGACGATGTAGTTAACGACTTCGACAACCTGGTCGATGCTCTCGAAAATAGATTCGGGAGAAGGAAATCACCGTCTGATTTCGTGTCGCAGCTGGAATCGCGTCGCCTGGGAGCGAGGGAGTCTATTGCGGAGTATGCAGCTGACATTCGTCGCCGCGCCACCTTTGGTTATCCTACAGCGGACGCCGCGACGCTTGATACAATAGCAACCAGGCATTTTCTCCGGGGTCTGGGGGATGCTAACATGTCCATGGCCATCGGGATGAAGGAGCCCCAAACGCTTCAGGAGGCCCGCGATATTGCTGAGCGTTATCATCACCTACGCGAAGAAGCGGCACGCAATAGTCATCGCAGTGGTGTGCGATCCGTGTCTACTACGTCCGACTCGACATCGCTGTCGACGGAACAGCTGGTCACCTTCGAGAGTCGGCTGACGGCGAACATTGATTCCAGAATCGCGGCTCTCTAAGAGGAAATTAAGCATCTTCGTGCTGACACAATGGACTCGCGGCCCAGTCAAGGACGTGGTCAACCACAGGGTCGTCAGCCAACGCCACCACGGTGCTATGAATGTCGCGAAGTCGGGTATATCGCCAGGAATTGCCCTCGTCGCCAGTACTACGAGCGTAGCAACATGGCAACCTACCGCCCTCCGCATATGAATTCGTCCCTGCGTGGCAATCGAATCAGCGTAATTCCGTGCCGTATTGGATGCCACAACCGTATCAACAGCCGTCATCGTCGTCGCAGGCGCAGCACCAGCCCCCTTCACATCCGCCAGCTCACGCGAGTGCGTCGGGAAACTAGCAGCGGGCGGGTAAGTCGACCAGAGCCCTGCCCGTGATCGTAAAGCTACACCAAGGATTATTCGAGTCAACGAATATGCTGGAATAACTGCCTGTGTTAATGCCAAAGTAAGCGGTGCTGCTTGTAAACTACTGGTCGATTCGGGAGCGGCGGTGACGATTATTTCCCTTACGAAAAAGTCCTGTGGTACTCCTGTGGTAATTACCACAGGACGGTACCACAGGACAGTACCACAGGACAGTACCACAGGAATTGTCCTGTGGTATTTTGGGACATACCACAGGACAGTACCACAGGAATTCCTGTGGTATTTTGGGACGTACCACAGGGTAGTACCACAGGAAAGTACCACAGGACCGATACCACAGAACAGTACCACAGGACAGTACCACAGGAATTCCTGTGGTATTTTGGGACGTACCACAGGACTAGTACCACAGAACAGTACCACAGGAACTGTCCTGTGGTATTTTGGGACAGTACCACAGGACAGTACCACAGGTCGATCATTACCACACAGCATTACCACAGGGCAGTACCACACAGCATTTCCATGGTACCACAGGAGAGTACCACACAGGATAGATCGAAAAAAAAAATCTGGGAGAATTTTAGTCACATATCAAGGAATATTCTTGATAGGTGAGTGATGGATTTCAGGACAAACATGGCCCTACTTAATAACCTGTCCTTCTCCTAACATATAAGCTCAAACGAGAGTCTAATGGCCAAGTGCCAATCTAGTCCTATAATATATCTATATAGTCATATTCTATTCCTAGGTAGCCATCGACCGTATCAGTACATATATATATATATGGCCGTCTATCCGTAAAGCATTAAGGCATGGTTACTAACTCGATTATACTTTATTATCAAGATATGAAATTACACTTTCATAACAATATCTATGATATTGGGAATAACATAACATAATTAGACAATCTTTCATAAAGTTCAAAGTAAGTTCCATCATTAATACTTTGACTTTTAAAGTCATATATGTATTTTCTAAAATCTAGAGTGCTTTTTTATGAATATTCATGAGCTATGTAAAAATTTGTACCACAGGAGTACCACAGGAGTACCACAGGAGTACCACAGGAGTACCACAGGAGTACCGTACCACAGAAGTCCTTATGAAATTTCTCATGCTTTACATCAGCACTTTCATCAAATAGGTAATACTGTAGGAGTATAGGACAGGATAAGTAATGGCAAATCAATTGCTATAATTCACTGCATAACTCATCTATCATTTAATTGAGGAATATTAATATGTGCTTTTCTGTTTGTATTTCTATAATCAATTTCAGTAGATTCTGCCTTACAATTTTCCTGTGTGGTACTCCTGTGTGGTACTGCTGTTTGATATTCTCCTGATGTGATAGTCCTCTGGTATAAAATGTTAAGAAAAAAAAAAAGAATATCCTGTAGCATTTTTCTGTGGAACTTACGAATTTAATTTGCTGTGTGGTACTTCTGTGTGGAATAGCACCATATTATGATTTTCCTGTGGGATTTTGGATAGTTCCTGTGGTACTCTCCTGTGGTATACATCGAAAATTAAATTACCACAGGAATTCCTGTCGTACTGTCCTGTGGTACGTCCCAAAATCCCACAGGACAATTCGTGTGGTACTGTCCTGTGGTACGTCCCAAAATACCACATGACAAGTCATGTGGTACTGTCCTGTGGTACTATCCTGCGGTACTTTCCTGTGGTACTGTCCTGTGGTACGTCCCAAAATACCACAGGACAAGTCGTGTGGTACTGTCCTGTGGTACTATCCTGTGGTACTGTCCTGTGGTACTGCCCTGTGGTACTGTCCTGTGGTATGTCCCAAAATACCACAGGACAATTCCTGTGGTACTGTCCTGTGGTATGTTCCAAAATAATACAGGACAAGTCGTGTGGTACTGTCCTGTGGTACTATCCTGGGGTACTGTCCTGTGGTACTGCCCTGTGGTACTTCCCAAAATACCACAGGACAATTCGTGTGGTACTGTCCTGTGGTACTATCCTGTGGTACTTTCCTGTGGTACTGTCCTGCGGTACTGCCCTGTGGTACTGTCCTGTGGTACGTCCCAAAATACCACAGGACAATTCCTGTGGTACTGTCCTGTGGTATGTCCCAAAATACCACAGGACAAGTCGTGTGGTACTTTCCTGTGGTACTGTCCTGTGGTACTGCCCTGTGGTACTGTCCTGTGGTATGTCCCAAAATACCACAGGACAAGTCGTGTGGTACTGTCCTGTGGTACTATCATGTGGTACTATCCTGTGGTACTGTCCTGTGGTACTGCCCTGTGGTACGTCCCAAAATACCACAGGAAAAATCGTGTGGTACTGTCCTGTGGTACTATCCTGTGGTACTTTCCTGTGGTACTGTCCTGTACGTGGTACTGCCCTGTGGTACTGTCCTGTGATACGTCCCAAAATACCACCGGACAAGTCGTGAAGTACTGTCCTGTGGTAATATCCTGTGGTACTGTCCTGTGGTACGTCCCAAAATACCACAGGACAATTCCTGTGGTACTGTCCTGTGGTATGTCCCATGTACCACAGGACAAGTCGTGTGGTACTGACCTGTGGTATTATCCTGTGGTACTTTCCTGTGGTACTGCCCTGTGGTACTGTCCTGTGGTACGTCCCAAAATACCACAGGACAAGTCGTGAGGTACTGTCCTGTGGTACTATCCTGTGGTACTTTCCTGTGGTACTGTCCTGTGGTACTGCTCTGTGGTACTGTCCTGTGGTACTGCCCTGTGGTACTGTCCTGTGGTACGTCCCAAAATACCACAGGACAAGTCGTGAGGTACTGTCCTGTGGTACTATCCTGTGGTACTGTCCTGTGGTATGTCCCAAAATACCACAGGACAATTCCTGTGGTACTGTCCTGTGGTACTATCCTGTGGTACTTTCCTGTGGTACTGTCCTGTGGAACTGCCCTGTGGTACTGTCCTGTGGTTCGTCCTGAAATACCACAGAACAAGTCGTGTGGTACTGTCCTGTGGTACTGTCCTGTGGTACATTCCTGTTGTACTCTCCTGTGGTACGTCCCAAAATACCACAGGGCAATTCATGCGGTACTGTCCTGTGTGGTACTGTCGTGTGGTATACGTCCCAAAATACCACAGGACAATTTGTGTGTATACTGTCTTGTGGTACTGTCCTGTGGTACTTTCCTGTGGTAATGTCCTGTGGTACTGCCCTGTGGTACATCCCAGAGTACCACACGAGCCTGTGACACAGTACCACACAGTTCCTGTGTTAACATATATTTGTGTGGTACATTGTGTGGTACCAACCAGTACCACAGGGAGTACCACATGAGCCTGTAAAACAGTACCACACAGTTCCTGTGGTAACATTTATTCATGTGGTAAATTGTGTGGTACTGACAAGTACTACAGGGAGTACCCTACAAGCCTGTGGTACAGTACCACACAGTTCCTGTGGTAACATTACAAGTGTGTGGTACATTGTGTGGTACCGACAAGTACCACAGGGAGTACCACAGGACTTTTTTGTTAGGGAAACAGCTAGAATTTGTAGTAAGAAAAAAAGCAGTGGTACGAAGGAACCTGCGCAATGAGAAATTTCTCATATGAACTTGGAGGAGTAACAGGGGGAGGTCGGGAGAGAGTATCTTTCACGTGACAGAGTAGAGAGAAACGCAAACAAAAGTTGTAAGTCATGTAGCAGCACGTACCCCGTTAGTTTCACAATAAGTCACCGGCCGAAAGAGGGAGCTATTTTAATCGGTATAATCATGTTACTCTCTACGGACGCTCTCCGATGGCAAAATATAAAAAAGAGCTAATTTTTGCTGACCAGTCCTTTGACCACGGTTATGTAAAAAGGTACACGTAGGCTTATCCCATAATACTTGCCACGTAGCCCCCTTTTCCTAATATTAACCGTGGACATAGCTCTTACTCTCACTCTGGCTCCTCAACCTCCAAAGGAGATAGACATAGACCATCGCTCTCCTGCGTCCAATACAAAAGGGAGATGCAATATAACTTTCCAGAGTCAAGTCCATTCCTTATTGAGGCGGTTTTACATTGTACTATAATTCTTGGAGTTCATACATGTCTATTCTACACCACATCGGTGAGGTGCTTGGTCCCAACAACATTAATTTTAAATAGTTGTGGAACAATTATTACGGAAGAGGAGTTGCCTTCCTGTCACACTTGCGGACGCTGCATGAGGCTGTTGCATCAGAGCTCATCATCGCGCATCTCCTCTCATCGTCAACCCCGTCGTCAATGACTGAGGATGAACTTCATCCATTTCCAGCTCACGACGCATTAGCGTAAATGCAAATGTCCAAGCTGGGATCGCATCCTTAACAATCGCATTAGTGTCAACGCTAAGTGATGTGAGTGCCGGGCGACGACGAGGCGGCGAACACCGGTCCCGTTCCAGACAGTGTACACGTCAGCATCTCGACCCGGAGCTCATCGTGGCAGTGCGCACTGCAGTTCGCTATCGCGATCGAGGTCCCCTTGGAGAGTGACATGGCCATATTTCACCCTTGAAGCGACTTGGGACTCTGTTCGGACTGTCGCGGTGGTTCGTACCTTATGCACCCTTCGATTTGTATTACCGCTCCTAATATAACCACATGTAGTATGTCCCCTCAAGTTAAGACCTCCGTTTAAACGTTTGAGCAGATATAATTTAGTGCAATTGCTCATGGAGAGTCTTATAATCAATTCACTGATTAATCCATAATTCTGTGGAAAATATCCTATAATTATCACCTGCGTGTGATATAATGATGTACACGACAATAAAGCGTGTATACTATTAATTGAACATAATATTCTGTTGTCAACGCTTGTAATTATAATTAGTAAATCGAGTGGAGTCATAACTCAGGACGTTGGAATATGGCTGTATGATGAGAATGTGTTTGGTGTGTAGTTTTGATACATAACGATAATAATATCTTGCCACATTAAACACGTCACGAGGCCTACCTTCCAACAGTCAACCAGTCTCTGCCAAATCAGTGGCGAGAAATGGAGAAAAATAAGAATATAATAATATGTGACTTTGAAGTACTTGAGAACATATCAATAATGGCATATTAGATATGTTGCTAAACGATTTATTTTTATCGATTCTTTTAAAACCAATTCCTAATCACTTTAAATTTAGACGAGTTGCCAAAACTCTTCATTTAGTTTTTTTTTATATACTATATATGTTATATATTTATATGTTATATACTATGTTTTCATTTCATTTCATTTCATTTATTTCCACTTTCATAATTGGTTTACAAACTTTGCATTAAAAACAAACAGGCAGACAAACAAACAAACAAAAATACATGGTGTCAAATATGATAGTGGCGGAATCATGGGAAGCACAAAGTAGGCTTATTGAAAATGATCCCTTAAGAAATATTGTGATGTAAATATATGTAATCATTTATAATCATTGGTTTGTAACTGAATTGAAACAAACATGAATACAAAATACGATAAGGTTTACAACTTGAATCAATAAAAAAACCAGATACGTGTAGATATGAAAATAGAGAAGAAAAGAAGAAAACTCCATATTTAACTATTCGTCAGCTTGTAACTTAATTGCATCAAAAAGATGTTGTTTAGATAATCTTTTAAATTGTCTTACGGTCTTACTGATCCTGAAAATTATATTCCAATTATTCCATAAAATAGTACCTTTGTAAAATATTGATGACTTCGTACATGATGTGCGATTTAATGGAGGATGAATACTCTGAGCATTTCTGGTATTATAATCATGAATTGAACAATTGAGGGTAAAATAATCAGAGAATACATCAGGGAGAAAACTATTATTAAGTTTAAACATAAATATTGCAGACTCTAATGAAATTACATCTTGAATGGGTAATATTTGAGTTTCTAAAAACAGAGGTAAACTGGGGGAAGCATATGTTGAATTGGTTATTAAACGCACTCCCCGTTTTTGTAATTTATAAATTCGATCAATATTCTTATTAAAAGTGAATCCCCATACAATATTGCAGTAATTAATATGTGGTGAAATCAAAACATGGTATAACATTTTAAGGACATTCCAAGGAAGATACTGTAATTTATACAAAACCCCTATGTTTCTTGATATAATACTGGCTATGTAATCAATATGATAATTCCAAGATAATCTTTCATCTATAATTACTTCTAAGAATTTTGTGCTTACAACTCTATCTATTTTCATATTCTTAAAATACAATTGCAAATTGTGGTCTGTTATAATTCGCATACCAAATGAATTATAATGAGCTTTATCTATATTCAAAATCAACTTATTGGCTTCCATCCAGTCACTAATATTACGCAATTGTCTATTAACAATATCAAATAGTTTAAATGGATCTGAGCCTTTACAAAATACACTGGTATCATCTGCAAATAAAATATAACTTAAATGTTGAGTTGATAAAGGTAAATCATTAATATATATAAGAAAAAGAAGAGGGCCTAAGATCGATCCTTGTGGAACACCACAGTTAATTGTTCTGATATCAGATTCAATTTTATTAACTACAGTTAACTGTTGACGATCTTTAAGATAACTACTTAAACGTTTGAATGGGGGGGGGGGCACGTATACCATAATAATATAATTTTGTAATAAAATAAAATGATCTATAACATCAAAAGCCTTAGTAAGGTCAATAAATATTGTTACAGCATATTCTTTATTATCAATAGCATCATTTATTTTTTTTCACAAGATCTAATATTGCTGTGGCTGTTGTATGACCCCTTCTAAATCCAAACTGACTTTTTATCAAAATACTTTGTTTATCTATAAACTCAATCAGTCTATTGAATATACATTTCTCTAATATCGTTGAAAATATAGTTAACACCGATATTGGTCTGTAATTATTAATGACATTACGGTTACCCTTTTTATGAATAGGCGTTACACGTGCAATTTTCATTTTTGATGGAAAAAAACCAACAGACATAGAGTCATTGAAGAGAAAACTTAATGGTTCACATATAATAGAAACTACAAACTTTATAACTTTTATATCTATACCATCTACACCTGAACTAACATTACTTTTCATTTCCTCTACAATCGTAATTATTTCCTTTTTTTATATTGGCTTACAAAATATACTATTTTTATTAGGAAATTTCAAATATTTATCATATGAATTTTCCTTTCTCTTGTCATTACAGATCTGTAGTTTCTCCCCAATGCTAACAAAAAAATCATTAAAACAATCAGCTATATCTTTATTATTTGTTATTTTTTCATTCCCAATCTCAAGACTTTCTATCAAACTACTTTTGGTATTTCTTGTGCCCTTTAAAAGATTATTGATAATTTTCCATGTTGATTTAATATCATTTTTCACTTGATGAAATTTTTCATTAAAATATTTCTTTTTTGCTTGCCTTAATCGAAGTGTAACATAATTTCGAAATTTATTATACACCTCTTTTCTATAAGGGGTTGGTTTCTTAACATATGTTTTATACATACTTGATTTTTTACAACAAAGCTTAATCAAATCCTTAGTCAACCATGGATTCTTATTCTTCTTCTTAAAATCATATGATTTATAAGGAAAACATTCATCGTAGACATCTTTAAATACTTGCAAAAAACTATTATACTTGAAATCAACACTTCCTACACCAATGTAATTTTCCCATTCAACATTTTTCAATGTGTTAAAAATGCAATCATATTTGACTGAGTAATATTGCGTTTTACATAAATGGGAGGTGATTTGTTTGTACAATGGGCAATAGATGAAGACATACAAAAAATTGGCAGGTGATCACTTACATCACTAATCAAAATTCCTGAGTGAGTACAAATATTAACATTTGTAAATATATTGTCCAACAAAGTGGCAGAGGTTGCAGTTATCCGAGTGGGACTGCTAATCAAAGGTTCCAAATAAAATCCATACAAAATATCCATAAATAAATCAATTTTGGAATTTAAACCTATTTTCACTAAATCTAAATTCAAATCACCCATTATGAAGCAATTATATATACGCGGATTTACCTTATGTAAAAAATTTGCAAATTCATTCAAAAAATATCAATATTACAATTCGGGGCACGATATACTACACCAATAATTGTTTTTTTACATTTGGTGTTGTTATTTACTAACTCAACAAAAATACTTTCAAACGACTCAGATGTAATTGTCAACTCTTGTCTAATAAATACATGTAATGAATTATGAACATAAACACCTGTTCCACCACCTCGTTTATTAATTCTATTATTACAAAATAAATTATATTCATCTAAATTATAAGCTTCAACTGAAGAACATTCATTTAACCAAGTTTCAGTAAGTCCTATTACCTTAAAATTATGATCAATGCTGCTTATATACATATTCAAATTATCAAAATTTTTCGACAAACTTCTACAATTGAAATGAACTAATGAAAATGAATCAGAAAACTTGGCATCTTTATATTTTGAGTTAAAGGCGGGCACATCAAAATAAGATTCGGGTAAGTTTTGTTCGTCATGGATCGTATCATACATATACATATTTTTCATATAAGAATATACAACGGAAAGACAAAATATTCACATTATTGAACACAAGCAATTTGACATAGCTGTTGGAGTTTCGTGAAGCAGGAATAGAACAGAAGATATCGGAGACAAGGTAATGAATAGTAAAATACTGGTACATCGTTAAGTACATGACGTGTAATAATGAACACAATTTACGACATACAAATTCTATAATGTTGATTGCAGTGAAACGATAAGAAGAATAACATAAATCGGAGTAGAGGATTGTATTTGACATGCATACAATATATAAACAATAGTAAACAGGTAAGTATACTTTGTATTTAAGAAATCAAAAATATATCATTATAAGAGTGATTAAGTGTTACTATGAAGCAGCTTCATTCAACTATTATTTTCAATGTAATATCTTGATGTCTTCTTCGCAGGTGATCAGTTTTGTTGCTGTCTTGCCACCCGAGGCACTGATGAGGGCAATTATCCGTCCATCAGAGGACCAGGCAGCTGTGATGTTCTTTGAAGCACGAGCCAGTGACAGCAGTCTTTGATTTCTTTTTGTCAGGTCTTCTGCGATGACAATCCCTGATCCCTTTAGCTTTCTACGATTTGTGATGATTTCCTTCCTCTTTCTGTAGCTGTTTAGCTTCACGATGATCGGTCGAGGACGGGCTTTCTGTGAGGATGAGCGACCAGACTGTGAGGCAGACTCGCGAGTGCTTCCAGTGCGATGGGATCGGTCGATGTCTTTCCCTGGAACCAGGGACACGCCCAGCTTGGACTGGATGACCTCGGTGACCAGCGTGTCGGTATTCTCTCCTTTCTTTTCTTCCAGGCCAAAGATCCGGAGACATGATCGTCGTGAGTATTGTTCCAGGCTGTCTACTGTGTGCTCCAATCTGCTGATGTTTTGTTCCTGGTGAAGGACCTTTTCGCCAAGCCTTTTAACCTCTCTATCCTTCTCTTCCAGGTCTCTTTTCAGATCGAAGACTTCCCCTTGCACTTGTTCGAGGAGCTCATTGAGTTTCTTCTCAATCGCATTGCCGACAATGCTCTCCAGCAAGTGAATGAACTCTTCATTCTTCACCAGATCAGCCATCACTTGAGTAGCGATAGCAGCTGCTTGTCTTGTGGTGGTACTTGTTGAAGCTTTAGTAGGCATAGTGAATGAGAAGTGTAGCAACCAAGTACACAATAACAGAAGGAAATGAGGGTGTGCCTCTAAGTCTGGTATTCACAGGTGATCAAGAGAAAAGGTCTGCTTCTAATGTTACAGTTTCAAAAGGTCAAATTGTGGCTGAGCCCCATAGACTAGAGTGTGCACAAGTTACATCTCAGAGTTGAACACGTGGGACTATCCGAGTAATGGTGTATCAAAACTTACTTGAGAGTCACATTTCCAATCCACTTTTACTCCAAGTTCCAGAAATATCACAGACTCATATTTGTCCAAGTCGGCTGACAACTGTTCCAGAGAAGTTGCTGAATATGTGGAGTCAGTGATGTCGAGTGACCAAGGACATGATATGGAGTTATTTGACAGCAACTTTGAGGCCAACTTAGTTGAGTGTATACATGTATTACCCAAGTAAATATAACACCTGAAATTCCATAGGAATTTGTGCACTAAACTAATGCTCGAATTCACAGTGTATTTCTGCGCTCAACTAACGCTTGAATTCACAGTTGAATTTCAGCGCAAACTAATGCTCGAATTCCCTGTGTATTTCTGCGCTCATCTAACGCTCGAATTCGCAGTTAAATTTCAGCGCAAAACTAATGCTCGAATTCCCTGTGTTTTTTGCACTCAACTATAACGCTCGAATTCACAGCTGAATTTCAGCGCAAAACTAATGCTCGAATTCCCTGTGTATTTCTGCGCTCAACTAACGCTCAAATTCCCGTTGGTTTTCTGCACTGAACTAAAGCTCGAATTCCCTGTGTATTTCTGCGCTCACTACAAACGCTAGAATTTACTGTTGAATTTCAGCGCAAAACTAATGCTCGAAATCAAATGATATCTTTGCGAAAGATATGTGCTGAAATTCCATGTAAATTAATGTTATCACAAATTGGAATTAGTGATATCACAAAATGTATTTCTTGATATCAAGAATGTGAATTCGTGATATCTCGAATTGAATTTGTGATATCACGAATTGAATTTGTGATATCACTAATTCGATTTCGTGATATCAAAAATTGGTTTTACGTAATAGACCAATGGGTATTTGTGATATCAAAAATTGAATTTGTGATATCATAAATTCGAATTTTTGATATCACGAAATGGAATTCGTGATATCAGAAAATCTTTTTAAAAAGTAATTTGGCTTGCCATACTATCGCTCGCATTTAATCGTTATGCCATTCTCCTGATGTTGCTGCCAGTATTTGCCAGCAGTTGCGCCCGGTGCGCCCCTTTGATTTCCAAAGCGAAAAAATATAGCTACAAACGGCAGTTTTTGAACTGTAAAATGTCAAAATTTTCAAGCTCGCTCGCTCCGCTCGCTCGCATTTAATCGCTATGCCATTCTCCTGAATGTGACTGCCAGTGATTGACAGCAGTTGCGCCAGGTGCGCCCCCCCCCCCTTTATTTCCACAGCGAAAAAGTATAGCTAGAAACGGCAGTCTTTGGACCATAAAATGTCAAAATTTTCAAGCTCGCTCGCATTTAATCGCTATTCCATTCTCCTGATGTTGCTGCCAGTGATTGACAGCAGTTGCGCCCGGTGCCCCCCCCCCCCCCTCTTAATTTCCAAAGCGAAAAAATATAGCTACAAACTGCAGTTTTGGGACTGTAAAATTTCACAATTTTCAATGCAAAAAGATTTCGCCATGGGAGGGGGAAATCCCCCTACCACACCTCCCCCCCCCCCCCTCGCTCGCTTCGCTCCCTCGCATGTAACCGCTCCCCCTAAGATCAAACCCTGGCTGCGCCGGTGTCACAGTCGATCCGTTCCGGGTTCCGGGGGAACCGATGTACTGGTCGAATCCAGTCGATTAGTTCCGCAGAACGAATATACCGCACAATAGGCCGTACGCAGAAACGTTCCGCAACCGCCGATCCTATCCGGGTTGTGCGAGTAGGCCTCATTAAAAACAAAATAATATCTGTGTATTGTGGATGCTGATACCAAACCAAAAAAAATCTAAGAAAGCTATTTCTTCATTTTTTAAATGATATTAAGGACAAACCTATTTTTACGTTCTGATAATTTCCCTTTAAATGAATCATATTATAACCTCGTACAAGTAGCGCGAAGAAATGACTTACTGTAGGGCCTACAATGTATTAGCTAAATAGCATGCACAAATACGTACGAGTCGATCATCTGGAGCCGTTGCGCAGACAGTGTACGATTAGCCTTTATTTATAGACAAAACTTCAAAGAACAGTTCAACGAAAGAGCATGATAATACTATAGTTATAGGTCCTACATTTATAAGAGACTGCTTGAAGTGGGAAGGAAGAGAGAGGGAGGTTTTGCTGGTAGGGTACAGCAAGGATAAACATGTTTTTTTTTTTTCGGTGAGCTTTGATCTGATAAGAAAATTATTGTTCAGCTGTACTTCAAAACAAAAAAAGAATGTTGGTCTAATAGTCTGCAAACAAATTGTTAATGTGTATGCCGTGTATGCAGGGGACTAAAATGGAGCTATGCATTTGGATTTCATTTCATTTATCTATTTTATTCTCATTTTTCTTTCAAAAAAACATAACACAAAGTAAATCAAAAATGCAAACATAAGCAAGTATACATTACAAAGTATGACATTCAATGGTAATTAACAAACTAATAAAGATATGCACACATACTGGTATTACAAAGTTATGTTTGCAGGATAAAAATGAGAACTAAGAGGTCCACTAAAAAGCGTTGGTTGTAGATTTTAGACCACTCTAAAATATCTTCAAAAATACTTATCATAATTACAAGTGCGTAATTATGCATAATGCAAAAAATAAGACAAAATGAAAGAAACAACAGAGACACAACAACGTGACATGACTAAACTGAGGGGAATATACGAATGAAAGGATTAGAGCAAAAACAAAATTAAAGGAAGGAGAGAGAGAATGCCTACACGCTGAACAGGATAAACGGAAGAGGAGATTTATCAACTGATTACTTAAATTGTCCACTCTGGAAATTCTTTATACATTGGATATCGCAACAAAATTTACATTCAATACATCACAGGTACACCACAATCAGACATGTCATAGAGTAAAAAATGAAACTCACTCACATTAACATACATTAACGTATGCACCATAATAACAATACATTAACCCGACATTTACAACTACATGTATACAAAAACTATTGATATACAGCTGTATACGAATTGAATTGAATTGAATTGAATTTATTTATTTATGGATACATGGATTAAAATTTCTTTATTTTAAGCTGTTGATGTAGAGCTATTATAACTCGAGATGAATAAAATTTTCCTTTGTTTACTTTTCTCCTTATTTTTCTCCTTCGCACTCTAAATCTCTTCTTTATTCTTTATTTTTAATTCTGTGTTGTTTTTTTCTCTCTTTGTTAGCCTACCGCTTTTACCCTTTTTACTTTTTATCTAAAAGATGCCATTTTGGGGTACATTAAGCCATATTTCTGTCTGTTTCCTGTCGATTCATGTTACATGTAGTTTATGATAGCTGTTTTTCATTTTCTTATCTCTTTCAATTTCTGTCTATCCCATCGCCACTATTGGCTTCACACCTTTTACATGTGCATATAATATGTGTTTCCATTAAAAATGTATGTACATATATAAATGAAACTTAATGTTTACGAAGAGAAAATGTAACTTTTTTATGGAACACCAGATTTCGGACATAGGTGCACTGTTTGGATATTCAAGTTATAGGGTATCACTAGAAGTCAGAAAATTTACGTGAGTTTGTGATATATTATGACCCCATATTTTGCATGCACTCTAATTTCTTTCAAGGGGAGGGCTAGTAACTGATCAATGGGTATCAGTGGGAATGCTCGGGGAAGATTGTTCCAATTCTAGTAGGATTCATTAAAGAGTACATTAATATATCTATTGTTGTATGAAAATTATTTGCTTCAGAAAGGTCTCATATTCAAGTATAACTGTGTTGTTTAATTCCCCGTGACTATACAGGCATGCTAACCCGGAAACATTACACTGCACATTACTTGAATATGAGACCATTCTGAAGCAAATAATTTTCACAGAACAAAAAAAGCACTCTTAAATGAATCCCCCAAGGATTGGAACAATCATCCTCCAGCATTCCCACTGATTCCCGATGATCAGTTACAAGCCATCCCCTTTTAACAGAAGATATTTTTTGGGGCCTCAGTCCCTATCATGGAAAGGGAAGACATTCAAGATTGAACGGATGGTAGAGTATTGACTATAAGGTGGTGTTCAGAACAAACAAATAATGAGAAACCTGCAATACTAAACAGCGTTCAATTCTTTTAGGAATTCAGAGTTCATTTTACACAAATTAGCTTCAAATTGCTGAGATATATGTAGCTACAGTGCGTACAAAAAAAGCAACAAGATTCAATTTCGAATTTGTGAAGATGGTGTTTACTTTACTCCAAAGTAAGTAGCAACATCATAAAGCCATATAATCTCCTCTTTCCAATGACATCTTATTTATTCTTACACGGTCACGGATGGCTGAGTTTCAGTTAGTGAGACCAGCATAAATCCTTTTTAATTCACTTTTTTTTAATGTTCAGACTGGTGAGACATACCTAGGGCCCTTCTTCTTTGAAAACAACCGCAACGAAAATGGATGCTTACAAATTTTAAATTAACATGTGATTCCTGAATTAATGGAAGATTTTCCTGTCCAACAAAGGGGTGTGTTCAGACGCCTATGGTGGGCACAGGATAGCGCACCAGCCCATCGACTAGTTGCAGTAAGAAACAGATTGGCTGAGGTATTTGGAAATCGGGTGATTGCCCTGTATCATGGTGTGCAGCCATTGGCCACCAGAATCTCTGGATCTGACTTCTTGCAATTTTTCCCCCTTTGGGGTTATCTCAAGAGCAAAGTGTTCATTACCCTTCAACCTGATATTGCAACTCTGAGACAAAGAATCACTGAATTTGAAGCTCTACGCCATCAAGCCACAATGATTCGCAGAATTGTGCGTGAGATGTAGAAAAGAGCTAATCTCTGTGTGGGAAGGAATGGTGGCCATCTTGAGGGGCATGGGATGTAATGTTAAAAAGAGATATCCGAAAAAAAACAATGGTAAGTTGTGGTTATTAATTTCATTATTCCATTAATTTGTTAAGTTAATTTCTGATAAGGTGCATTGATTCTTGCAGGGTCTGAACTTGGTCCCAAGTCCAACTTACCCATTGTCTAAAAAGAATGATTACTTAGCCATCCATGACCGTGTATGCATAAATAATTATCATTTTGAAGAGGAGTATCATATATGGTTTTAAGATGTTGCTACTCACTTTGGTATAAAGTTAACACAATCTTCACAAATTTGAAATCAAATCTTGTTGCGTTTTTTTTTTATTCGCATTGTATAAACAAAGAGACCCTAATTAAAGGATGGACCCACCTTATCTGCCCACTACACATGTCTTTTTTCAGTCCAAACCGATTTTGTATAATGTACTTTCAATTTCTCTTAGAATCGTACGCTCTCTATTTCAAATGTGCTTTCTAATTACAAGTCTTGCAAAACGTTAAATTTTCAATCGCCCACTCAACCAAAACTATACTGTATCTCTTTAGAATACCTTTCCTGTTTGAAGTAATCTGTGTGTATAGATAGACCGCCTCCCCAATAGAGAGAGAGAAAAACACACACGCACACATTCATATGCACATACACACGGACACAACATATAATAAAGACAACTTAACACACAAAAACAAAATTCATCGCGTCATTTTTAGTTGTTACAACTGAAAAAATAATGAACCAAACGAACATGCATGTATGACGTTGACGATCATATTGGTCGTTATCGCACTAAAATGATTAGACTCTGTGCCCTGAAAATAGACATTAAAATGAAGGTGGACTATTTGAGCTCATAGTATGTTTAATATGAAGGTCCTTGTATTACAGTAGTTAACATAAAGCATGCCGAACATCCCAATTACAGTTACTCATTCGGTTATTCTGTTCAAAATGATTCAAATCAGAGAGAGGTTGGCATGTCCAACGTCACATCGTGCAGAACTCTACAGAGCAGAGTTCTGTGACTGTACCATGGCCACCATGACGACGAAAGAGATAAGAGAGGGGAAAAAAGGAATCGCTTTGTAGTCCGGGTTTCAAATTGGCAACTTTGTTCGGTTGGCTGGTCAGAGAGATTTGGAGAAGTTCATTGGCTGTAGAGGGAGACTGGAAGAGTACATTTTACTGAAGGGGTGTTTCCCCATTACCACTTTGTATACATTGTACGGTAGAGACCCGGAACGAATCGGCGGTGGGGGATCTTATCGGCGGTGAGGCAAAAATCCCGCCGATTGGATCTGGGGGATCTTATATACCGGCCACAGTCCGCCGATAAGTTCCGGCGGAACTTATCGACTGGCCGGAACGGATCGCCTGTGACACCGGCGATAGGCCCCACTATTTAGTAAGCCTTCACAGTGATGTCGCACAGGCGGAGCAAGAGCTGAAATACCACGGTTTAGTCATTCAATAAAATATTGTAATTATTTAATTTTCTTATTTTTTTTTAAAGAAAACAAAAACAAAAATTTCACCAAAAGTGTGCACCAGATCGCTGAATTTCAGGTCTGAAAATGAAAAATCTTCCTCGTGTGGGAGAGGGATACCCCCCCCCCCCCCACACACACACACACCCTCCCCCTGTTCGGTAGCTCCGCTCCCTCTCGCAGATATTTCAAAAACAAAAAATGTCTTCATACTTTTAAGGTCTGATTTTCCGTCGAAAGTCATCTGACAAGCAAAAAAAAGCAACAAGAACAAAAAATCTTTCATATTTTAATATTTCATGCAAAAGAGTGGCACATTCAACCCCGTTAAAATGTGTGTGTGTGTGGGGGGGGGGGGGGGGGGGCACCAAGCTTCTCCCCCCCCCCCCCCCCCCCCTCAAGGCTGCGCCGGTGCGGTTATGGGTTTGTAATCTTGGTGATGGTAACTATCGCCGATTATCCCCCCCCCCCCCACTCCTCAGTACGGATTTACACCGTTGCAAGATGATCAGAGAAAAGAAGGTAAATAATTCATCCACTTACTTATCGGTAGAGATGTAATGATGTTGTCTGCGTCAACCAAATCTGTGATAAGTTGGGGAGTCTCTGTGGTTGTCAGCTGACACATTACGGACAAGGGAGCCGCCGTGATCCAGAGCGCCACCACCACTCGGAGAAGCCGACACCACACATCACATATCGATAGAGGTTTTACCTCCATTATGATGATGATCCAAACTGCCTGTCTATACAGTGTTTTCAAACTGAGTGAAACGAATCTTTCGTTAAAAAAAGTCTTTGCTCGTCCCACGGGGAGCCAACGTTAAACGGTCTGAAGGTGGACGGTGGTCCTCCAAGTACCTTCCAGCGTGAATTATGAACAGAGAGGTATAAACTCGCAATGAGTGTTGTAGTTGGTGCGGTTCGGGTGCAATAGTAGGTGGGGCCACAGTCACAAATGAAGCCAATCACCGGAACTCGTGGGAAATATATACAAATTACATTTGATTATAGGTAGAGTGAATGCGTGGTTGCTGGTAGATTTGTATTCACTAAAGGCCCCTGGGAGCCGGGGGTGCTGGGGGTACTGCAGCACCCCTGACATTTTGGAGCAAGGGGGCATAGCACCCCTGTGAAAAATAAAAGTTGGGAGTGCTCCTGCACCCCAAACTTTTATCTTTTTTTAAAATAGAAAATTGCCAAAATATCCTAACAAAAGTGTGCATCAATCGCTGAATTTCACTTTTGTAAATTCAAAATCTCCACAGAACAAGCTTATAAGAGCAGATAGCACTATTTAAGCATTCCAATTGTCCCAGGATATCTACTTTTCCTACTTTTTATTGAATAATGTTTCAAATACCTGCATGAAGGGGTCACTGGATTGCTGAATTCCATTTCTAAATATGCAGAAGTTTCCAATATTTAGGGGGAGGGTACCCCCTCCAGGGGAACATCAATGGAGGGGGAGCAAACATATCATCCCCCCAAGTAATTTCCAAGATGTGATCTTTTTTTAATTCGAAACCGTCCCAATCTTTTACCCAAAATGTGCACCAGTATTCTCAAAATATCTGCGTTGTGTTGGAGGAAAATACCCCCTGCCACGATATTTTCCTTTCTTTTCAAGAGTAATGCAAAGGCTAACTCGTATGTACGGGTGTGGGTCAGTTGCCATGATATTACCCCCACTTTTCTTGCTTTTTTGATGGAAAACTGTCCAAATATTTACCGAAACTGTGCAAGGAATTATCGGAGTTCAATTCTGAAAATATAATACCTTTCTCACGTGGGGTTGAGATACCCCCTCCAACACCCTCCCCCTTTATTACTTTCCCATAGATTAGTACATATCTTTAGATTGACATATTTCCAAATGATTATTTCATGAAAAGATCGGTCATTTCAGTTAAAAAATGCAAAAGATCTCTCGTGTGGGAATAATTATAATGTCCTCTTTTCATTTAGGCCCTAGCCATTTCCCCACTTAGTCTCCCTCCATACACATAGCATATACCACAGTACACTTCGGGGGTTGGTAATTTCCTAAATTCCATCAAAAATGTGTTTACGAGATAATGTCAACTGGATTCTAGAAATGCCACGGTTTCCTCGTATTAAATGGCGTCAATCCTGGAATAAAAATATGGGGGGGGGGCTATGCAAACACATCACAGTTTACCCCCACCCTCCCCTTTGTTACTTTCCCATAGATTTAGTACATATCTTTAGATTGACATATTTCCAAATGATTATGTTATCAAAAGATCTGTCATTTCAGTTAAAAAACGCAAAAGATCTCTCGTGTGGGAATATAATGTCCTCCTTTCATTTAGGCCCTAACCATTTCCCCGCTTAGTTCCCCTCCAAACACATAGCATACCGCAGTACACTTCGGGGATTGGTAATTTCCCAAATTCCATCAAAAATGTGTTTACGATATAATGTTAACCGGATTCTAAAAATGCCACGGTTTCTTCGTATCAAATGGCGTCAATCCTGGAACAAAAATATAGGGTGGGGGCTATGCAAACACATCAGTTTACCCCCACCCTCCCCATCCCCCCCCCCAAAAAAAAATAAATAAATAAATGAATAAAAATAAATAAATGAAAAATTAAATTCTTGCTTGTTTTTGAAAGAAACTGTCCAGATATTTCACCAAAAGTGCACCAGACCAAAATATCTCGCAAAACGTTAAAAGCGAAATCATCACTTCAACAAGAACTGTACACCCCCTTTGATATATATAAGCAAGAGCTACATTGTGGACATATTTTAACATAATTTTCTTACGTTTCCCTTTATTCCGTCAACACCGGAGGGGTTAAAAATCAACATAATGGGAGTATCTGTCTGTGGGAGCAAACTACAGGATACTCCTACAATATTGCTAGTTTGTGTTTTGTGTGTGTTTGTGTGTGTGTGTGTGTGTGTGCGTGTGTGTGTACGTGCGTGTGTGTGTCGGTTTGTGTGCCGATATAGGTTTTTCCGGTCAATTTCGCACTTTTGTCAGTCCAATCCCTAATTGCTGCATTCAATTTAGCAAAATTTAGCTTAGATGACATGTTCGGTAGTTCAATTTTATGATCTCTTCATTCAAATTCATTTTGAAGCAATCGGGCGGCTTTCAGCACACAATGCAGTACGTATGGGTGGAAATCACTGATCTCTGTGGAAGAACAAGATCAGTGAGGGTGGAAATGGGCTGCATGCTTGGCGGAGGTCTCCGCTCTCAGAGTGCTTCTCTAGTTCGTTCATTCAATTTAGAATTATGTAGTCACGTGATCACGGACATGCTGCATTCGTTCATTCAAATTCATTTTTGGGCATCCAACTTAACATCTTTTGCAGTCAATTTAGCACGCATGTTTATGCTTGGTTCTTTCTTTCTTTCTTTTTTTCAACACAGTTATTGTTTTGCAAGCGTCTTTACATTTCATATTTTCGTACTCATGTTAGAGAGTTTAGCAACAGTTTTTTTCCTTCAATGTGCTTAGTCTTCCAGTCCGAAGATAGTGCATCATGTGGCCACAACTTATCTGGCCCTCGAGCGCTTTATTCCGAGTGTGTCGGCCAGTTCTAGGAAGTCAAGCTTATGATCATCAAATGTTCCTATAATTCTTTTTCTGTCTTCTTGAGAAATACGTCTGTATCTAACTTGTGCGGTCATGACTGTAAGAAGATGAAGTTAATCTGTAATATTGGTACATGTAGGCCTAAAATGACATGTATGAAAGAAAAGGGGCGTTACAGAACAACAAACTCGAGGTATATAGAGTCAAGAATATGATGCTTTTACTGCTTAACAGTGGATGAAACCAAATGTCACATAGAAATACGCGTCTAAATGTTATAACATTTTCAAAAAAGAAATAACTTAATGTTAATTTGAATGAACATGTTTGGAATTTTACTACTCATACCCGAAATTGAATGACTAAAATACCCCTTTCGGCCAGTGCTGGCGAATTTGAATGACTGAAGAGCACGTGCCAATTTGAATGCTTTGTTTTACGAATTCGAAAGGCACATGTGCACATTTCATTGGTAGAAATGCTAAATTGAACGACCAACTTGCAATTTTGAATGACAGAATGTGCAGTGACGAGGATTTTCGCAAAATTGAATGAATATTTTATCAAATGGACTGACAAAAGTGCGCAATTGGCCGGGAAAACCTGGTAAGATGACACAATTTGAAACCCATATAACTGTTTGGACTTGTTTACCACTTCATTCCAGATTAAAACCCAGTAACTAAAACATTGAAATTTTGATACCAGTTGATACCAGTTGGTTTCTATTTGTTTCTAATGGATTTTTTCCTCATAAATGTATTCATAAGCTATTCAAATTCTCTTCGTGAAATAGATAGAATATAGATAAATCTAATGCTTTTTTATGATTTCAATAAACTCTGAAATGTCTGAAATGTATTAGAAATTTATTGAATATTATTGCCGTGATATTCACAATTTCCACTTGTACCTTTGATGAGGTATTTTCATATGAAGAGTTTGTTCGCAAAAACCGATAAGTCCGTATTTGCCAAATGGAGATATTTGTGATTAAAGGTCAAGGAAAATAAAGAGAATGATAAGAAATGTTTTGCTTCTTTTGACCATAACTTCAAAAATGTACCTTTATGTAGTGACCAATATATTATCATTTAAAAGGTATTATTTTGTACTTTATGACAGAGACTGTACTTCAAAAATGGATTTATCGGTTTTTGCGAACAAACTCTTCATATCTTTATAATAAAAGTGTAATCTACATGGTCACCATTACAACTAAATGGCCCTATATATGTGAATGAAATTTCCCTGGTCCTAACTACGTCTAGGATGTAGGCTAAGCCTATCGTAATGTACTTGTAGGTATAGGCTTTACGACTAGCTGTAGGATTATGATAGGTTAGATATGAACAATGTCTTGACATAATATACACATGTTCTGGTAGAGACCAATACATCAAATAACTCGACACAACATTTTTGATTAACCAAAATTCAACTTACTAAACAGTCGGACAAAATGGAAGTTAGGCAATATCTAATTGGGTAAAATTGATTGGGCAAATGATTATCTTACTGAAAATATAACCAACTGTTGGAAAAATTGCAAAGTTGGGTAAAGTCTGATTGGTCAACAGCTGATGGGCAATTTAATTTGCCCAACCACATAGCAAACTCATTACCAAACATCAGTTGGGCAGATTGTTGTATGGACAGTTTGTTGCCAAGTGTTGGTTAAAAGTTGGGCATTTTTTGCCCAATTATTTTAAGAGTGTACTGATGGCATTATAAGTGGAATTATCTTTAAATTATTTTCTTAATATCGCCTTCCTACTTGTCTTTCGATCTAATCATTCATTGATGGCGATACTGAAAATATATAAAAATCTTTGCACAGATGGTCTATTCTATGATAATAATGATAATGAATAACATTTATATAACGCTTAATACTGATGTTTTGTATAAGCGCATCAATCGGAAAAAAAATGACATAAAGGTAAAACACAGCATTATGTACATATGATATAACGACAGCAACAACAACAACAGAATTAAGGTTGAGTAAAAAGTTTTCAACAATGACTTGAACCTGTCGACATTTTCAGCATTACGAGTATAATAAGGGAGTTTATTCCAAAGAAATGGGGAAATAACAGAAAAGGCCCTATCACCATAACGAGTACAGGTGCGGGGACCACGTGATGATTGGAGAGTGGAGGAAGAACGGAGAGAACGGGCTGAAGTGGAGGAGCGGAAGGAAATCTAGTCTTTAAGATAGATGGGACAATATTATTGCATATCTTGTAAACAATAAGGAGGATTTTAAAGGTGATGCATTGATTAATGGGATCCAGTGGAGGGATTGGAGAACTGGAGTAATGTGGTCAGATCTTTTTGTAAGGATCCAAGGCCTAGCAGCTGTATTTTGAATTCTTTGAAGTGGTGCAGTACTTTAAGCAGGGAGAAGAACAAGAAGGGAATTGCAGTAGTCAAGATGAGAAGAAACAAATGCGTGAATGAGACCTTCAGTGGAAGACTGATCCAATAACTTAGGAATTTTACCAATTTTACAAATACCCCAAGCAGCAGAACGACATGAATTCCGAGTGTGTTGTTAACAGTTCAGATGCTTATCTACAATAACTCCGAGATCTCTGACGGACTGAGAGATGGGATAGTACTATCTTCAAGGGAAAATTCTGTGAGAGAACTACCCTGCCTGAACTGAAATGAACATATAAAAATTCTGATTTAACACAATTCAATTTCAAATAATTATCGTGAGACCATTGCTTAATATCATCAACACATCTATTAAGATTGCAGAGTGCTCCGACTTGGGTACTTGGTTGTATGATTATGTAGATTTGAGTATCGTCGGCATACATAACATGTATCATATCTTCATGAGAGTTGATTACCGAAGACAGAGGGGATGTGTACAGAAGAAATGTAGTGAAGGACCGACCACAGACCCCGGGAGGACTGTGTGAGAGGGAACGACTGAGAAAATGCACCGTTCACAGTTACCATCTGGTGGCGGTCATGTATAGTAAGATGCAATCCATCTCAAGACTGTTCCTGTAAGACCAAAATTAGTCTCTAATCTGTTAAGGAGAATTATTAGAAGCAGCCCCAGTCCACCCCTGGATTTGAAAGTGTGTACGATTTTGTTTCAGGCATTAAAGGGGAATGAAACCAAAACGTTTAATTATGTGGATTAAATGAATTAATGGATCATTTCATTCAATCCGCATAATTAAACGTTTTGGTTTCATTCCCCTTTGATGCCTGAAACAAAATCGTACACACCTGCAAATCCAGGGGCGGACTGGGGCTGCTTCTAATAATTTCTCAGCAACGCAGTCATGCGAGCAGTCGTGCGTTTACATTATGATTGGCGTCTATGTATGATTATGAATTGACTGTAGAAAACCTTTGCCGTCAGCAGTTCTTATATTACATGCTTCAAAATAAAATGTTTCACCCATTATTTAAACAATGAAAGATTCAGACGCAAAAATTTTGATGTAAAGTATTATCAGAAGGCTTACACTTGACATCAATGAGCCTCACCAACACAGCACGTGTATAGATTATAGACGTTGTTTCCATTTTATGTTTTGCTGGCCAATTTGGCTAAAAAATATTAATCGTTCCCGTTTTGATTTTTCATTCAAATTCGTTGTTTGAAGCGTTGGCGTGACGTTGGTCTAAATATTTAATGTAAAGTGCCCTCAATTTGTTTTAGCTGCCCAATTTAAACCACTATGGTTACAAAGTTCAAATGCGGATATAATCATTCAATTTTGTGATTACGCGTGAATTGTCGCAGCCGGTCGTTATTATTTCTAGGAATCGGAAGCGTAGTTTTCTTATATTCATGAATTAATTGCTTTCATTAGCCGTTGTTCGTTGTTCGAAGCGTTGGAGCGACGTTGGTCTAAATATTTACTTAACAGTGCCCTCTTTAGCTGCCCAAATTTATGGTTGCAAAGTTCAAATGCGGATATAATCATTCAATTTTGTGATTACGCGTGAAATGCCGCAATCAGTCGATATTATTTCCAGATTAGGAAGCGTGGTTTTCTTATATTCATGAATTAATCACTTTCATTAGCCGTTGTTCGTTGTTCGAAGTGTTGGAGCGACGTTGGTCTAAATATTTAATGTACAGTGCCCTCTATTTGTCTTTAGCTGCCCAAATTTATGGTTACAAAGTTCAAATGCGGATATAATCATTCAATTTTGTGATTACGCTTGAATTGCCGCAACCGGTCGATATTATTTCCAGGAATAGCAAGCGTGGTTTTTTTAAATTCATGAATTAATTACTTCTATTAGCCGCCGTCACTCTGGCAAAAGATTGAGAAGTTTAAGATCGCGATCTTCAAGCCCCGATCACATAGCACTCCGCGTCTAAATCACGTACAAAATGTTATGAAAATCTGGTGGACGTGGTCGTAAGTGGTAATTTTTTGGTCAATTTTGGTTTGGCCGTGCTTTGTACGGGGTATGGCCGTTGGCGGCTGTTCCACTGCTGAAGCACTGCATAAGCACGGCTAACCATGTCCAGCCACGTGTATGTACGCGGAAAAAATCCACTTGTCAGTGATAAGCCGCTAAACACACGCTATTTCCCGTGATTACCAACGCGTAACATGCGTCAGATGACCGTGCTCTGCCCGTGACAGACCGATAAACTTTCGCGTCTTACCCACGTCTTACCGCGTCTCCCCAAGTTATAATCACTGCCGGAACACGGATTATCACGTGTGTTTCACGTGTTTTGCACGTCTTTACCACGGTTGCCGCCCGTGGTTGTCCGTGGAATAAAGTTTTGAGTAGTTCAAAACTTTTTACCGCGTCCGACGCCGTTCAGATTTTCCCCGCGTCCTGCCACGTCTATAAATCGACCGTGGCTCGTCTTAAACTCGACATCAACGCAAACAACATCGTCTGCTTCACGGGAGACCACTTTTTGACGTGTTTTGGCCGTGATTAAGCCGTAAAGCGCTGTGTGACCGGGCTTTTAGATTTCAGTCTTTTTCCAGTGTCGTGACCGCGGCTAATGTCAGCTAAAAGCAAAAAGTATAGCGCCTCGCACTTCTACGCTCTTTGGCTAAAAGTGAGATCAGAGCGAGGACCACATTCCTTTCTCTACCTATGTAAACAAGTGACTAGACATTAACCACATGTGTGTATAGCAGATTCGTCATGCTCCACTTTAATCTAGTATACCCTTGAAATTACGGTTCCCTGAGCAAAGCACGACACGAGAAACACCGTTTAAAAAGAAAGAACAAAAAAAGAAAAAAATGTGGACTTGTGTTAAATTCACAAAAGAATATGTACGGCACAACAATGAAACCGCACTAATAGTCCCACAACCTTCCCACAAAACACGCATGCATGAAACTTCCAAGGAGACGTATAAAAACGCAACAATAGCAACCTGCATAATATTGTTTAAAAATAAGTCGTATTCCACGAATATGGCGGTTTATTTGATTCGTTTTGACTTATCATCCCCAATTGAAGGCCCATGACATTCAAATCCGGTCCGTGTTCCTGATGGATTAGCTGATAAATATAAACAGGTATTCACGTCAACTATTTTGATGAAATATTTATCAAATATTTTTAATCATTTACTCTTTTAGTTGTTAAGCTCCACCACTGACAATGTGTGTGTGTGTGTGTGTGTGTGTGTGTGTGAATTTCGTGATACCATTGATAGTAATTAATTAGCTGAAATAGGCATAATTTAAATCAGCTCGCTCGAGGCAAGTGCCATACAATACAGCATCATTCATTCATTGGCAATCATTACATTTATAGACGTTCTCATTGCGATCGTATCTGACATTCGTACATGTTGTTCAGACGTACCATTCGAAAGCAAAAGAGGGCGGTCTACTATTGGCCGGGGGGGGGGGGGGTGTCCACTATTGGCGGTTTTGCTAGGGTGACACTGGAGTAGTACGAGTGTTATGTAGCAGTAAAGTGCTACTTTTGTTTTTAGATAATTGAAGACAATTGTGAACATCTGCTCAAATAAATCTCCAAAAAGGAATAGAAATGAGAAACCATAGAAGAAGGAACATAACAACAATTATAATTATACGCTAACTACGTCGTCTGAGGATGAGTGGGTGGAGCTTACAGAATGAAGATAGAAATAATTACAAATTCACTGTCAAATTGTATCACAACGTGTGATTTTGTAGATCTATAATATTCCCAGTGGCAGAATGCAACATGAAAAGGCTGTCAAGGCACTTCTTTGAAAGCTGTTGATTGTTTATTGTGGCAGTTTGTTTTATAAACCATATCGCTTCAAAGAGGTTAATGGCCTACATCCAGCACATACTCTAACAATTATATCAATTATATTACACTCCCTGTTTCTTATATTACTTTAACTCAGATCGTATTATGCGAACGCACTTATATAAATTATTGAGAACTTGCTATTTTTCCTATAATTCTTTGCCTATTATTTGTCAGAACTTCCTATGACATGATGTGTACTACTCCATCAGTATACCGATGATTAGCCTCATGTACTAAACTTCTTTTTATGTCTTTGCCATTAACACTTCAGAACCTATTTTTACAATGATACCTGACTTAAATAATAATGTACAACCACTTATAAATTGTAAATATTATTTGCCGGATGTATTCAATCGTACTTTTGTAAATTGAAGAGCTCAGTTGCAAAAGGTACTACATCCATTTTCCATCAAAATCCACTTTTTAGGCTTGATGTATACTCATTTTTAGGACCTCTTTACACCCATACTAAGAAAAAGCAGAATTTCCATGCAAAGAGAAAGTGTTTAAAAATCATATTTAAAAATCATTTCGGTTTCAAAAGGTACTACATCCATTTGAGTTGGGTTTCATCGGGAAATTGACCAATCAGAGAGCAGCATTGATTTGACTATCTACCATTGTCTACTGAATTAATCTGTAAAACAATAGAAGTTGGCGTTTGGCTTTTTGGCTTTCTGTTTAAATCACCACGCAAATCTGACAAATATCTTGAAAAACTCATCACATTTTTATCAAGCAATGGAGGAAAATGAAGGAGAATTCATTGCCAAACAAACCATCCCAAGAAAAGGATCTGGAATTAAAAGCAGTAGACAAGAGCAAAGGAGAAACGGCGGAGAGACTGGAGAAATTACGTGATTTTCATGTAGTCCCACGTGCTGCATTTACTGTTAGTTACCGGTACTGTGCGTTTAATACTGCTGGGGTGTTGAGTTTGAGCCATAGGTATGGACTTTGCTTTATATAAATAGCTTCACAGCTAATAAGTGTGTGACTAGTCTGAAAGCTTGGATACTTTGCTAAATGTATACAATGGCATGAAATTCTGACATCCCTACCTTGCAACGGTGCCTTACCAATGGGGATGCTGTGCTATTCTTTACGTGCATAATGTTAAGTACCAGGAAAGTACGAACGTAGTGCATGACTGAAGCTTTGAAAACTAGATTAATATTCATTCTTGTGAATGACACCTTTTAGTTATACAGTGTCACAAAGGTAATACCAAACGTGTGTTTGGTATAGGTGGTCATAATTATTATTCATCGACGGTCTTGATTTTATCAGCTTTTAGATTATCAGATTTATCTTACCTGATAAAGAACATACCAGAATGATCGAAATTCATGTAAAAAAAAAATTAATTACAGCATTGAGAAAATACAGCACATTCAGATGCTGCTTTCCACCTTTTCCCTTCGAAGTTCCATTGAAAAAAATAAAAAAAGATAAAGAAAAAGACGTGAAGGAAGAATTCACAGAGAGAAAAATAGCCCAAAAAAATACAAAGAAGAAAAAGAAAAGAAATCATGACATAAAGCTCCTGAAAGAAATACAAAAGGAGAAAAGGGAAGAGAGAAATCACCTTTGTAAGATATTGTGACCCCTCCCCATCTATAACCGTTTACGCATAATGGATTCCCCCCCCCCCCCCCATGCTCGATGGATCCAGAACATTTAAAGCAAGTGAAAATTGATTGAATGCTTAAGACCAATAACAATCATTCATTCAAACTATTGGTCAGCAAGGGAGAAGTGGGGCATTAGCTGTGCACATTGGTTTGTTATTCTTGCTGCTAAATAGGGCAGGGCATTGTCAATTACCTACGCCCCCTTGACCATGTATCCTATCCCCATCAAGACCATTGCTGGAAAAAATAAATCCGCGAAACATGTCATAACATCACTCTGAATATATCGCTGGTATGTGAAATTTCGGTTTCAAAAGGTACTACATCCAGTTTCGGTTTCAAAAGGTATTACATCCACAAAAACATCCAGTTTCGGTTTCAAAAGGTACTACATCCACAAAAATATAAAAATGATTTATTCATTAAAAATAAATGTACCAACCTAGATTTCTTAGAGAGTGGTTTTAGGGTTGTATCAATTAGCAATATAATAGGGGGAAATAATCATTCCAGTCTGAGCTTGCTAACTATGATAATAAAAAAATCACGTTTTTCTCAGAACTTGAAATTATGGATGTAGTACCTTTTGAAACCGAACTCTTCAATTGTCCCGACAAAGTTGGTTTGTTGCATTGTAACGCCCGCAGTTTCTTAAAGTAAGAAGTAAGAACTTTTATAATGTCACTGATCTGTTAACAAATATGTCTTTTTCTTTCTCAGTAGTTGGAATCACTGAAACTTGGTTAAACGCCAGATCCCCAGACATACAGGTATATGATATTCCTAATTATCATTTTGTTCGCAGTGACAGACAGGTCGGTCGTGGTGGTGGTGGTGTTGCATTTTATATATTTAAGTCTCTGTCCTATAAGGTCAGAAATGACCTCTCATTTGTTCATAATTCCGCTGAATTATTATGTATGAAAATAGACATTGTCAACAGTAAAAATATAATTGTATGTAATATAAAATGTATATCGTCCCCCAATAGTTGTATTGATACTTTCTTAGAAGATTTTGATGATATATTACATAACCTGAATAGAGAAAGTAAAATTATATGTTTAATGGGAGATTTTAATGTAGATCTGCAACAGGATAACAACAACGTCAATCAATTCAAAAATGTAGTATATTCGAACGCCTGTATTGCTCACGGGTCATACAGCCATGAGTTCGACACTAGGCAAATAAAGCCCATGAGTTCGACACTAGGCAAATAAAGCCCATGAGTTCGACACTTCGACTTGGTAAAAACAGCCCACGAGTTCGACAGATACAATATACGGGTCTTAATGTGTCAGTTTCATGGGCCTTGTTTGCTTAGTGTCGAACTCCTGGGCTGTATGACTTGTGGGTTGTATGACTCGTGGGTGTCGGTCTCGTGACGTGCACCCAGTTTTTGCACCCACATGAACCAGTGTCGAATTCTTGAAAACGTATAAAGGCACCCCAGCCAAAGTCCGGGTCTTGCGGGACCTATAATGTAGATATCCTTACATTTGACTTGCATCATCATTTACCACCCCATGCCTCTTATACTCACAGTATGATTTACTTAAACTGGAAATAAGGAGCATATCGGCAGGCGGAGTATCTGCTACAAACAATATTAACTGACCTCTATATGCCCTTTTGTCCGTACATAACCAACCACTTCGCTTGTTCATACTTCGAGGAAATATACATCACACTTTTACAGATTTTTTTTTTCACTTTTGCTGCAGTCTGTTCAGGTTCACCGGTGGAAAAAAAATCCTCCAGATGATATTTATTAATATTCCAGTTGTGACATCATCCTGTAACATTTGAGCTGAACAATAAACACAGTTATATGCTCTTCTCTGCATGTACATTGCGATAGCATCACATGTTCTTTCATGCTTTAATGTTTCGTACAGTTTTTGACGTACCAATGAGTGGTAAGACACACGACTGTGTCCATTGTTCAGCTCAAGTGTTGTGTTACAGGAGGATAACGTCGCAAATAGAATATGAATAGGGAGTATTTCCTTGTTAGAAATGGGGATTAACAGAATGCGGCAAAATCTACGGAAAACGTCCAATACAGTACATAAAATTTAATGATGCATATTTTCATAAGATATTTAGTGATTTGGTTAAACTCTACGGACAAAAGGGGAACAATAAAGGTCAACGTACATTTGAATCTCTCTTAGCTGATTAGAGAACAGCTCAAAAATCTTCTGAGCGTTATAACAAAAAGAATCATGTCACGCCTAGAAAACATCCCGCGGTGATAAGCTGGGGCTCACCCGCACGCCATCCTTTGAGACAGCATAAAAGAAACCAATCACGCGCTGACACTTGGCGCGTTGGTACTGAGGGTCCCGCCACTCGACAGTTGGATACTCTCTGGATCCAAAGAAATGCCGTTGGCTGACCTCTCCGAAGTCTTGGCCGTGCCGGAACCTCACCGGATTCCGATTCAGGACGTCGGCAGGTCTTGGCTTTCTCTTCGGGACTTGTCCGGGCCTCTCCTCGTCGAACTGGCAGCGGAGCCAGCGGCCACCACTGGTCACGGACCTCCTTCTGCCGAAGGCAGAACATGACGAAAACGAAGAAGCCACTGTAGCGAGTTGAAGATGAGGAAGAAAATGTTGTAGACCGATTCGTGCTCCCCCTATAGCTCAGGAAGCCGAAGATCAGGTCAGACCAGCAACACCGCTATGGCCACGGCGTTTGAGAACTCGTCGCTCACGTCTCCCCTCTGGTCGGCCTTGTGTGCTGCAACGGTCTTGCGACAGGTCAACCGCTGTAGCACCAACGCGAAGACAACATTTACGAGGAGGAGTACGGCAACTAAGAGAAGGACACCGAAATACAGAGCCGGGCCAGGACTGACGAAGCAACTGAAAAAAAGTAAACGAACGAAAACATCCATATCAAAACAATATAACTACAGGAGATAGTTCCCCCCGCTGTTTCAAAAAGGGTCGCCATTAAATGTCATTTCTTTGTAAAAATTTGCAAATTTCAGAATGGAAAGCCAATAATTTTTTGCGCAAACAAGCCGCAGCGGGAAATCAACACCCAAAATAAATCCATATATTGGGCGATCGATTGCCGTGGCAGCCATTTCTTTTAATGGGCACCATATAAATGCAACTTTTTCATTTAAAAAATGCTCATTTCAAAGGGAAAATTCAATGAATTTTGCATATAAATGGAAATGACATTCACATATAAATCCCCATATTGGGTCATCGATAAATTGCGGCTTCAACGGTTATAGCATGTTTCAAAAATAACCAACATAAATGCTATTTTTTGCTGATTTCAGAAAGGAAAGCCTATAAGATTTTGCAAACAGGTGGGAAAAAGTAAATTTAGATATTGCGCCATTGCAGATTGCCCCCTCATCGGCCATTACAGCCATTTTTCAAAATGGCCACTTTCAATGTCTTTTTTTCGTAAAGTTTTGCAGATGTCAATAAGAATTTCTACAAATGTGGAAAATTACATTCAAACTGAATTTGACAATAGGTCATCCAAATTGCACCCTCAATAGCCATGGCAGCCATGTTTCAGAAAAACTGCCATGGATGCCCCCTATTTTTGCAAAAAAAAAAAAAAATGCTGATGTCAGAAGGAAAAGTCAATACGATTTTGCAAACAAGTTGAAAATTATGTTCAAAAATAAATTTAAGTACATGTATAAGGTTATTTACGTCGATGTAGGGCAATTTGTCAATCAGTTGTAATGTATAAGGTCGTCTTTGAAGGCGCCATCAAGGGTCATACTGACCGCCGTGGATGTCTTTTTTTTATTGGAATGTTTGCTGATTTCAAAGGGAAAATCAATGAATTTTTACATATTTTGAAAATAATATTCAAAATGAATGATATATGAGGTCATTACAAATGGCACCATCAAAGACCATGGCAGCCATTTTCAAAATGGCCAGTATAGATGCTATCTATTTCTTGAAAATTTGATAATGCCAGAATAAGACAATAACATTTCTTATTGAAATTAACAAATGCATTCAAACAAATGTAGATATTGAGCCACCATCTAAACACCGTCCCCAACGGCTATAACAGCTCTTTCTCAAAATGGCTTCCACACACTCCTTTCTTCTTCTTCTTTTTTTAAATTAATTTGCTTATTCCAGAAGGAGAAAGCCATAGAATACTGCTAACAGCCATTATATCTAATGCAATCTGGTGCTCAAAGAAATCAAAATTTCATTGGTGGGTTAATCCTAAATTCATTTTCTTTTTCAGTTTAGTTCTAATAACAGTATTTCCCGTGAGACAGCTAACAATATAGATATCAAAAGCATGCTTTTTATGGAAACATAGCAAGTACAATCACTTTTTTTCATAAATTGAAAGGCTATTTTTCGTATCTGTCTTAATAATATTTATGAAGTTACATGTTAAACTATATCTACGTCTATAGCCTAATTACTCTCAAACTTGATACATGGCGCCATTGTCCCTGGATATTCAAATTATTCTTTTTTCGGAAATGTCCATGTTTACCACCTGAAATATGCATTAGATCGCTGAATTTGAATTCAAAAAGCGTAAAAGTTCCCTCGCTTGGGAGAGGAAAGTCTCCTTTCACACAGTCTCTTTCAGTACATCGCTGTGGAATTTTAGGTACATACACTGTACATGTAGTATAAAGGCGCAAGCGCGGAACACTAAGTACGAGATATAACAAAAATGGTGTAGCCGTTTACATTGTCCCTGTATAGCTATTTTTCTTTTTTTTTCCATTTTAAACGCGCAGAGCAAGAGGTGACAGATCCCCCATTTCAGCCATTGATATTGTCCATTAATATTAAGTTTTCTTATGATTGAAAATTTGCTAATATTCCACAAAAGTGTGCACCAGATTGTTAGATTTCACTAATGATGCAAAAGCTCCATCGTGTGGCGGGGGGGGGGGGGGGCTTCATTATTGGTGAGACATAATCGCTAAGAATTTGCCTTGTTCATTTTCATTGTTCCTCCGATGATTTCTTTGAACACCATATTGCAGATTATGTAATGTCTCTGTGAGTATTCTACTGCCTTCTCCTTCTGGAATTAGGCAAATTTTCAAGACAAAAAAAAAGAAGAAAAGTGTATTGTAGCCATTTTGACAAATAGCTGAAATAGCCATAGAGAACACAGCTTATGATGGCTCAATGTCAAAACTTCTTTGCATGTAATTGTCAACTTGCGCAAAAATAAAGTTTTATAGTCTTCTTCCGGCATTAGCACATTTTCATAAAAGAAAAAAACTGCATCTGTGACAGCCATTTTGGAAAATGGCTCCCTTTACCGTTTCGAACGATTTTTTTTTTCTTCTTGAAAATTTGCGAAGGAACAATATCTAGAGTTAATGTAATCTAAATCTTTGATATAATTGTCAACCTGTGTAAAAATGACATTGTCGTCTTATTAGAAAAAGCCATCTACGGCAGCCATTTTTTAATAATTGTACAGTTGCCATAGCTAGCTTTCGAGGGCCCAATTTACCGATGGCCTATCTAATCTCTTTATATTTCGACACAGTCATCAACATGTGTGCAAAATCCTGTTGGCTTTTCCGAATAAGCAAAATCTTACCTGCTTTTCCTTTTTTGAAATTAGGAAATAAAACAAAATGGAATCCATGGTGGCCATTTTGAAAAATGGCTGCCATGGCCATTGAGGGCGCTATTTACAATAATCTAATACATTGGCCTTAGATGTATTTCAAACGAAATTATTTAATTGACTGCAAGATCTTATTGACTTCTCCTTCTGGAATTAGCAAATTGAGATTAAAAGGTGGCATATTATGGCAGCCATTTTGAAAAATGGCCGGCATTGCCGTTGAGGGTGCAATGTGCAATGGCCCGATCTCTACATCTATTTTAAATGTTAATTTCCAGTCGTTTGCAAAATCTCATTAATTTTCCTTTCTGAAATTTGTACATTTTTACAAAAATGGCATTTATGGCGACCATTTTGAAAAATGGCTGCCATGGCCGTTGAGGGCGTAATTTGGGATGGCCCAATATCTAAATTTCTTGTGAATGTTATTTCCCACTCATTTGTAAAATCTAATAGATTTTCACTCCTGAAATTTGTATTTTTTGTTTTTGGAAAAATGTCATTTATGGCGGCCATTTTTTTTTAATGGCTGCCATGGCCGTTGAGGGCGCTATTTACAATGGCCCAATATCTGAATTTATTTCACATGTAATTGTCAACATGTATACGAAATTTGGTGCTTTTATCATAAAATGCACAATTCCTCTAATTTTTCAAGCGATTTGAGTGTGATAAAACCGAGGGGAATATAGCATCCGGGCACTTGAGCTCCAAGTGAGGAAAATTTGCTGTTGATGACAGTTTCTCGCCGAGTACTTTCGCGACGAAGGGCAAATTCCCATAGGTTAACACGTAAAACTAAAGGACGATCGCTGTTACTGTGTGAGCCTTGCTGTTTCTACGCGCGCCGCATACTGGAGTTTCGCGACGGAAGGCAAACTCCCATAGGTTAACACGTAACCGTACCTGAGCTGTGAATAGGGATGTAGCGCACAGTGTGGTGTGGAGCTAGAGCTGGCGCCGAGTGGAAAATTGTTACCGTAAGATAGGAAGTTGTAAAAAAAAAAATACTTTGTACTGATTTATTTTGTAAGCTCAAGATGCCTGAAATGGGTAATAATAATGATAATAATAATGATATGGACTGTCTACTTACAGGGGATACTATTGTATAACCCTCGTCTTCGACTAGGGCTATGCAATTCTAGTATAGGCAATAAAATGTCGTATCCCCACGGAAGACCAGCGATGCCATGTTGGCATTGCTGAATATGGGCCATCCAGCCGTTGTTGTTTTTATACGGAAAATAAACAAATCAAATCAAATAAATCAAGGCCAGTCCATATTACATTAATATTGACTGGTCATACAATATCACTGAAAAGCCTTCGGTACCGGATGGAATCACAAACCCTCTATTCAACTCTATTATCACCTTACTTAAATTACGGAATATTGGACTGGGGGAATTTTTCTAAGACTAAAATTGGTTCGTTATTCTTTATTCAGAAAAAAAGCCTTGCGGATTATAAATCGTGCACATTTTTTGGATCATATAAATGAATTGTTTGTTTCCAGTAAATTACTAAAAGTTTCTGATTTGTATTTGTATCACGTTGGAATTTTTATGTATAAGTTGAGCATTGGCGATCTCCCTAGTTTATTTTCCTCAATGTTTTTTAAAAACAGTAAAATCCATAATTACCCTACAAGATTCATAGATCATATCACTTTTCCCCTGTTCGTACAGTTTAAAAGCCCTTAAGACAATTACTTCTACCGGCCCTTCTTTCTGGAATGAGTTAGATTCTGTTCGGCTGCAATCAAGTTCTCTAAGTTCCTTTAAGCAAAATCTAAAAGCCAATTTTCTAATATTCTGTTTCCGTGATCATTTGATATATCTGTCCTTATTCGCAATGATGCCTCGCTCGGGTGACTACATTTGACTACATTTGTTTGACCAATATTGCAATTTTTGTAGCATTGTATCCTTGAGTTTTACCTTGATCATTATAAACTATTTTGTACATTCCGTAGATTTCATTATAATCTCGACGTACTGAATCTCGCATGTGTTTCGTCATCTTTCGTAATTAGCATGTTGTACTAAACGCTTATATTATTTCATTGGAACCTACATCCTACAAGCATTGCTTTTCAGTAGGTTAATCATATTTACACACCATTATATTACATGTCCTTATACATTTGTAAAATTATGTCTGAAATTGACTGTTGTGTTAAACATATTTTTACTTCGAAATGAAATGGAATATGAAACCTGAATATGAAATGTGGGTTCGGATCCTCCCAGGTTCTTTATATATATGTATATATATTTTCATATATATATATATATATATATATATATATATATATATATTACTACTGCGGCGACGATTTCATGCAACGAGTAGGTTGGGTTTACCGAAGGCAAAATAACGATACTCTACCGAAGGACAGTAAGACAATACTCTAGTGTGGGCTACAAGTTCAAAAACTAAACTCAACTCTATTTATTTATTACAAAAGAAAGCCATTCGCATCTGTACTGGATCACAATACTTAGCCCACACCAGTCCACTTTTTTATCAGTTGAAAACACTGAATATATTTGATATAAATACCTGTCATTCTTTGCTTTTTATGTTTAAGTATTTGAACAACTTACTTCCAAACATTTTTCACGATTTCTTTAAACTGAATTATACTGTTCATTCATATCCCACTCGTAATTCGCAAAATTTTCATTTGGTAAATCCCAAATTATTAATTGCACAAAATGTATAAGACATAATGGACCAAATCTTTGGAACACACTCCCAGATTATGTTAAATCATGTAAAACTTTATATTCTTTCAAGGCTAGATTGAAAACTACATTACTGTCAGATTACAATCTATGAACATAGCATCTGAATATATATTTTGTTTTGTTTGATCACATTTCTTTTCCTGTAAATTGGACTTAAAACTACAACAAATATACGCAATGTTTCTGTGTCTATCATTTCATTTCATTCCCATTATCTTCAGCTTCACCACCATTTTCATCTTCATTATCACATTTTTCATCATCATTACCCTGTCATCATCATCATACATCATCATCATCATCATCATATTTCACTTTACTCTTATTCGTATCTATGCACTAGAATATAAAAACATAATGCATTTATAGTGTATCATATTTTGCAGTATTTCTCCATTCCGCAAACAATATAATTTTATGTGTATTATGTAGATAGGTCCCTGGGCTGCCACGTGTTCAAGCTTTTGCTTATAGTGGCAGTCCTTCTTCCGCATAATTTCTCAGATAATTATTTGGAAATTTGGTAATACGATATTTTGTTAATGAAATTAATTTCCACATCGATTTTCCTTCTTTGAATCATGTACATTGTAATCTGCTTACTGATATTCTATGTGATATTACTGAAAAGAATCTTGATTTATGTATGAAATTGTGTTGGAAGAAAAATAAATCAAACAAACAAACAAACAAACAAATAAGAATGCTCAAAGATACATACATTGGTCATTCATGACCGTCATTCATGACCGTGAGCATCAGATTTTCAAGTCTTTTTCAGGGGGTGGGGGAGCTAGGGGGTGGGGAATATGAACAACAGTGGGGTAGGGGTCTCATGCGAGGGAGCTCAGCGACAGAGCGAGGGGAGGGTATTGGGAATTTATCCTCTGACAACCCGGGTTTTTTTCATATTTAGAATTACAAATCAACTATCTGGTGCACACTTTTGGTTGGATATTTGCAAAGTTTCAACAACAAAAAAAGTTAGAACGATTCTTATTCTGGGACAATGTGAACGGTTGAATCGTAGTCTCTGTCCTTGCTTGATACGCGTGTGCGCTTCACTGTGTAGCTACTATAGGTGTAGGGATGGGCAAACGGGGTGGGGGGACTTTACGCCTTTAGAATTCAAATTCTACGATGGAGCACATATTTTCTGTAGTAAGATATCTCCAATATTTTCAGGCCGTGACTTGCACGAGTTCTAGATTAAGAGAAAGACTACTTTACTTACCCCACGCACAGAGACAGGCCTTCAGCATAAACTTCGACACGTGGGCGTTGAAAACCTTAACGAAGCGGAGATACATGTTGACAGCCTCGACCGCCATCCAGCACATGGAAGCTAGGAGGAAGCAGTGGATGAGCAGGCCAACGATCAAGCAACCCAAAGTAGGATATCGCCGATCGATTCCGACGACGAAGACCAGGATAGAGGCCGAGTAGAGCGACGCAGAGGTTGAGAAGAATATGCGGAGGCTGTTTGGAGCGGAGTTTCCTGGCAGGTAAAGATATGAGATTAGAGTGCCAGATGCCGTTGAGATCAATATCGCACATCCGAGACTGATACACATCTGATAACAGCCCAGTAGGCTTTAGAAAGACCGATCAATTATTATAGTATCTCAGTGGACAGAGTGCAAAGAAAATGCGTTTTCCGTGAACCTCGTCTCACTCACTTGTTCACAAAGGCAGATAGTATCAGAGACAACGTCGTATAGCAAAACCGCAGGATAAACAAACTCTGCAAAAAAAAAAAAAAAAAAAAAGGTGAATGCCGTTGTAATCCTTTGTATCTTCTGTGTCCTACCATTAGGCAAGAGAGCTAGAAAATGTGCCTCTGGCGTACCGGAAACCAGGATGCCTTGGTTAACGCGGCAAACTCCTGGAAAAGACTACAAAGAGGGAGGGTATGGGCATATAATGATGATGATGATGATGATGATGATGATGATGATGATTATTTTTATTTTTATTATTATTATCATTATTTATTCAACCAGGTAAAGAATATAGGATACATATCATAAATATTACAAACATGAAACAAAAACCAGAATGAACATTACAAAGGATACACTGTACCCTTCACGTTACACAAAATGAAAATGAAATGAATGGAGACTACATGAGCGTCAGGGCACACAAAAGTAAATGTATTTACTATTGCCCATAGGCATGTGAACCCACACATGTTGCTCCTAAGAAACATTTAACAACTATTAAAGAATTATCCCTCAACCCCCGATTCCCACCCCTTAACACCATAGCCCATATCATATGATGATGATGATAATAATAATAATAATAATAACGACATTTTTATAGCCCATATAACAAATGAATGTTCCCTATGCGCTTTACAATCTCATCACAAAACATACTGTAATTAACAATTTACTTTCAATACACACATACATGTACAAAGAAAAAAAGAAAATATCAATTCACAAATAGATAAGTCTTCAAAGATGATTTGAATGAGACCAGTGAATCTGACTGACGGATATGTTGTGGTAGTGAATTACACAATCTTGGGGCAACAACTGAAAAAGACCTGTCACCATAAAACTTTGTATTGACTTTAGGTATGCGGAGAAGGGATTGGTGTTGTGATCTCCGACTACGTGTGGGGACAGGTGAGGTGATCTGTCATTATGGATTCAATTCCTTAAGATATTGTGGACTACTTTCATTTTGAAATATATGATAATAGTAATAATGATAATAATAATAATAACAATAATAATAATAATAATAATAATATCTTGTTATTTCATGTCAGATAACCACATGTGGAAGGGTTTGTATTCATTTGTCACTATTTTTCATAGTGCATATTCGGTCATACGGCAAAGGTCCCTGAACGTCCCTTATGTGATACGTGCCGATATCATATGAGATTTGTGATATGTGATTTGTCGTCGAGTCATCCTAAGTGTCTCCCTTTACCACATGACTTTGATGAATATGGAATACGTGCCTCGTGTGATATATCACCCGTATCTCTATACTTCGTGATGCCACATCGCCCTTTCCAAAAATTGCCTGGAATAACTTACTGAAATCTTTTGTCACTGTGAACGGCTCTCTTTTTCTCATCTTGTGTTCATAGTATTTTGAGTTTTGCGGCATTTCGCAGTTTCATTCGACCCGCCATTATGCCGACCCCGGGTAAGCTGGACGATTTGGAATGCATGGCTGACGCAGTCTAAGCGATTCATAAAGGGAGAAGAATTCCTGAACTCTGTTCGTCAAGCAGTGCGTGACGCCATAAAGGGTGAACTAGACGACATGATGCGACGAATCGAAGTCAGTGAAGGAAGGATTATCGACCTGGAGTCCCAGCTGAACAGCAACACAAAGGAGATCGCGAACCTCAAGTTCATCATTGAAAGACAACGCTCAGCTCTGGACAAGGTTGGGCGAGCTGCTAACAACCAGGAACAATACTCCAGACGAAATTGCCTCCGTTTCAATGGAATTCAGGAATCAGCTGGTGAGGACACTGACGAAATCATTTGCCGCATTGCCAGGGAGAAGTTGAAAGTTGAATTGTCCAAGAATGACATCGAGAGGTCCCATCGACTTCCTTCGAAGAAGAATGAGGACGACACACGGTCAGCAAGCAGGGTGACACGCAACAGTAGGCGCAATGAAAGGCCTCTAACAGTCATCGTCAAATTTGTTTCCTATCGCATGCGCAGTATGATCCTTTCCAAACGCCGTGTCCTCAAAGGAACGAAAATGGGGATTGAGGAAGACTTGACAAAAAGCATCGCCCAACTACTTCAAAAAACGAAGTCTTGTAAGAAAGTCCTCGCAGCCTGGACATCGGATGGCAGGGTTCTTGCCCTCCTCCCAGCAAGCGGGGGAAAGACAATCAAAAGAGTCATAACCCACGAAAGTGATTTAGACAGAATATGATCCGATAGGCTATCGTCACTTTCTCATTTCAATCGGTAGAAAAACGAGGGAATTCTGATCACCGGTGCAGTTTGTGTATGATTTTATAACACGACATTAGTTATTATTTGTATAACTGTAAATGCTGATAATAATTTGTGGTATTTTTGTTGATGTTTTAGTTTCATTGGTTGATAAAAGTAGTTCACATGGTACGGAGTTACCCCTGCGTGTGCTGCTCTAGATCTGTGAAAAATAATCAAAAGGGATTACAGTGCACTAGATGTAAAAAATGGGTTCACATCCAACGTGGTGGAATAGATGAAAGGGATTATGATGATATGGAGTGTGTATTTCTAAACTGGGAATGTTCTCAATGCGTTAAGAAACATTCACCTAGTTTCATAGGTGATATAAAGTTAGCTGATACAAACAATGGCGATACCATAATCAGAATGCAAGAATGGCATCCCATTCACGATGTATTCTGAAAAATTGTTTAATATATGATGAGTTACATATAAAGGGTTTGAAGATTCTGCACCTAAATGTACACAGCCTCCTCCTGAAGTTATCGGAAATTAAACTGCTTTTGAGTCAGAATGATGACATATACTTTTTTTGAATGAAACATGGCTTGATGATTCAATATTTGATAGCGATATTTGTTTTGAAGGCTATCGAGTCCTAAGAAAAGACAGAGACAGATATGGAGGAGGCGTAGTTATTCATATGAAAATGAATTTGAATTATTCAATTTTAGAACATAATTCTTTGAGATATTTAGAGGCAATACCAATCATAGTTGGAGAACGATGTCCGAAATCTTTCATCTTCGTATCATGGTACAGACCCCCAAACACTTCAGTTTGTATTTTTGATTATTATGAGCAGTTGGTGTCTTTTTTAGACAGCTTTAACAAAAATGTTTTTATTGTGGGTGATTTGAATTGTGATATTTCGAAAAAGAATGTAACAAATGAAACCAAACATCTGAATGAAATAAATAGATTGTATTCATTACAACAAATAAATGGTAACATATGTACTAGAATAACAAAAGATTCGTCTACCCTTATTGATCATATGTTATCAAATGCTCCAAATTTTGTATCTGTGTATGGAGTGAAACATACTGGCATAAGTGATCACTCGTTATGTTTTATGGTTCTGAAATGTCACGTCAAAGATAATGCGCCCCGCACTGTTAATTACAGAAGTATGAAATATTTTGAACACAATTCATTCATTCGTAGCCTATAGTCCCAACCATGGTTCGAAGTGTATGATATAGAAGATATAAATGAAGCAGTTTTTCATTTTGAAAAATTGTTATTGTCTGCGATTGATAAACATATGCCTACGTGAAAAATGAGTTTAAAAAGTCTTCCTTTTGGATGTGTAGTAAAATTATCAATCTTATTTATAAAAGAGATAAACTTAAGGTTAAAGGGAATAAGCTTAAAAGGATGATATTGATTGAATCTGATGGAAATAAAGTAATATCAATGGAAAATAGATTGAATGATTTGTGGAATGAGTATAAGAAACTTCGTAATGCTGTTACTTTGAAAATAAGAAAACGAAAGAGATTTTTTTTTTCGCTGAAAAAAAAATTTCTACAGCTAACACATCTGGTAAGATGTGGAATATCATAAAAACAGTGTTGCCGAAAGACGTTTCGAACATGTGTTAATCAGTTACAGGTAATAGAGATCAAGATAAATCCGATGAATTTAATACATTTTTCGCAAATGTCGGTAGTGATTTGGCTGCAAACATCCCGAATATCCATCACACTTTACAAGATTCTTACAATGTGTATGAACCGGTTGATTCGTTCTCATTGCAACTTGTCACTTATGAAGGACTTGATGGTATTGCTATGTATATGTTAAAAATGGCTGCTTCTGTTATAGTGTACTCCCTTACTCTTCTGATAAATAGGTCATTGTCCGAAGGCATTATGCCGTTACGATGGAAACAGGCAAAGATTATACCACTATTCAAATCTGGTGACAAGCGTCTCCCTGAAAACTACCGTCCCGGTTCTATTCTGTGTTCTGTTTCTAAAATCATTGAAAAAATCGTTCATAAGCAACTATCCCGTTATATAAAATTAAATGGTTTACTCTCATCAAACCAGTCTGGCTTTAGAGAAAGGCATTCGACTACCACTTGCACTGTTAAAAGTGACGGATGACTGGTTACACGCCATTGATAGAGGCAAGTTCACTGGAGCGGTTTTCATTGACTTGAAAAAGGCGTTTGACACCGTGGAGCATTGCACACTGATATAGAAGCTACACTCTATTGGAGTTTCCGATGAAAGCCTTCGCTGGTTTGAGAATTACTTGACTGGTCGACAAATACGTACACATTTTTGTAATGCAATGTCGGATCCCCTAGAAGTGTGTTACGGAGTACCACAAGGTTCCATTTTGGGGCCTCTCCTCTTTACAATCTATATCGATGACATTGTCAAACAGATTGAAGTATGCAGTATTCATCTTTATGCAGATGACACTATTCTATACTTTTCTCATTCTGATATCAATCAAATTGAACAGGCTATCAACATTGATTTGAATGGCATCAATAGATGGATGTGTTTAGATAAGTTGAGTTTGAATGTTGATAAAACTGAATGTTTGTTGATAGGATCACCCGCAATGTTAAAACGATGCAATAAATGTACAGGTCAATGGTAAGCGTATTTAGTCTAAACAAACAGTGATATATCTCGGAGTTATAATTGATCAAGAATTAAAATGGAATATTCATATGGAAATGTTGTGTTTTAAGATAAGTAATTTGATAAGGTTTTTTGGGTCGTCTCCGTTTCAATTTAAATGAACAAAGTATGAGGATAATTTACAACTCTATAATCAAAACTTTGTTTGATTACGAAGATGTACTTTTTGATTCTGCCCATAAGAAGTATACTGATCGATTGCAGAAATTACAGAATAGAGCGGGGAGAATGATCCTGAGAGACACTAAATTGGGAATCCTTAAAAACTCGCCGTTTAAAGCATACTTTGTTAATGGTATTTATAACTCTTAATAATTTTAGCGCTCCTTATTTACTGGATCGGTTTGATTTTGTATCTCATCAATATTCTTTACGATCTTCTGGAAGATTAACGCTGTCAAAGCCCAGAACAGAATATTGTAGACGCATGTTCGTGTACCGTGGGGCATCCATGTACAATACTGTTCCCTTGGATATAATATCTTCATCATCATGTAATTCCTTTAAGAAAGCAATAAATAATTATGTTCTACACTGGATGTTATGATAATGATCACGGATCTCTGTATTATGTTAATTCTGAATGATTATGTTACATGGGGAGGGCTGTGGGTGGGGGAGGGTATAGTGGTAGTCGGTATGGGGGGGGGGGTACCATTTTCACAAACATTTTTTTGTAATGTTGTTTTAGTTGATTTTGTACTGATTAACAATTTTTTGTTCGTATCATATTGTATGTAAGTAAGTGTATGTATGAGTAGTTTTATTGTATTGAGTTTCGACTATTGTACTTTTTCATGTGAAGTTGGACCCCTCGAAAGACCAGCACGGCCATGAAGGCCGAGCTGAGCAGGGCAATCCGTCAGTTTTCCTTCTGTTATATATCCCAGTTGTATTGTATCATTGTTATTTTTGTGATTTTACGGTGAACAAATAAACAAACAAACAAACAAACAAACAAACAAACAAACAAACGTGTTAACTTTGATGCATTGTAGCAGACTCATTTATTATCATTACTATTATTGTTAAAGGACAAGTTCACCTTCATAAACATAAGGATTGAGAGAATGCAACAATATTAGTAGAACACATCAGTGAAAGTTTGAGGAAAATTGGACAATTTGTGCAAAAGTTATGAATTTTTAAAATTTTTGTGTTGGAATCGCTGGATGAGGAGACTACTACAGCTTGTGAGTCATATGCGTACAACAGTATAAAGAAAATGTAAAGAAAATTCAACATATTTTCACTTTTTTCGCATAATAAAAGAGCACTTGACTTGACTCTTTCTAAAGGCAGGGGGAATAATATTACCCATAACATTTGTCGGTAACGAGTCGGGGGAATGTGTACTTTTTGCAAAAGATGAAATTTTGTGAAATTCTCTTTATATTTTCCTTATATTGTTGTACGCATGTGACATCTAAGTTATTCACACACTGCAGTAGTCTTCTCATCCAGCGGTTACTGCACAAAAACTTCAAAAATTCATAACTTTTGAATGGATTGTCCAATTTTCCTCAAACTTTCAATGATGTGTTCTACTAATATTGCTACATTCTCTCAATCCTTATGTTTATGAAGGTGAACTTGTCCTTTAAGTAGTTGGAGTGGTACACATACACTCTGTAATTTTCCCTTTTTCCCCTAACCGATCGTTTACTTTTGTTTCTATAATTGTTTACTTACCTGTCCCATTTTCACCTTACTTCCTTTACTTGTATTGTTTCATTCTTAAAGTGCATAGAGACTTCTCCCTGAATATGATATGCGCTATACAAGTACAGTTTGTTATCATTATTATTTACCTTCCCTCTCTCTCTCTCTCTCTCTCTCTCTCCATTATTTTATCCAGGGTAGCTAGGTATATGCTCTCCATACCATCAAGCCTCGGCTTATTTTGGAGACCCTTCTGTTTAAGTTCCCTAAGCTGTTTGTACCTGTTTTGTTTTGTACTAAAAACTATGCGTCGATATACTATTTGTCATAAATGACTTGTACACGATCATTAATATCTTATGTAACGGAATTAAGCAGGAATAAATCAAATCAAAATCAAAATGATAATAATGATAACAGAAACACTATATTAAAGCGCTCATTACACCTAAAGATACTCGTGACACACAACTGAAAGGACAAGTCCACATTCATATACATAAGGATTGAGAGAATGCAGCAATATTAGTAGAACACATCAGTGAAAGTTTGAGGAAAATTGGACAATCCGTTCAAAAGTTACGAATATCTTAAGTATCTGCGCAGTCACTACTGGAAGAGAAGACTACTACAGTGTATGATGTCACGTGCATACAACTATATAAGGAAAATAAAAAGAGAATTTCACAAAACTTTACTTTTTGAATAAAGTACACATTTCTTCGAGTTGCTACTGACGTATATTAAGGGTAATATTATTTCCCCTGCCTTCTGAAAGAGAGAAGTCGAGTGTTCTTTTGTTATGCGAGAAAAATGGAAATATGTTGAATTTTCTTTATTCTTTCTTTATATCGTTGTACTCATGTGATATCAAAAGCTATTGTAGTCTTTTCATCCAGCCGTGACTGAGCAGACACTTCAAAAATTCATAACTTTTTAACGGATTGTCCGATTTTGCTCAAACTATCACTGATGTGTTCAGCGGCGTATCTAGGAAGGGGGTGGGGGGCAAGGGGGGCACGTGCCACTCCTTTGGAGCGCCAAAAACGAAAAAACGGAAAAAACACGAAGAAGAAGAAAAAAAAAGAAAAAGAAAAAAGAAGAAGAAGAAAAAAAAACAAAAAAACAAAAAACAAAAACGACGCCCGGACCGGGGGGGGGGGGGGGGGCAGAAAACCAAATCCAACAAGATAAAAACAAAACATGATGATGACGCGGACAAAATTACAATGTTTATTGTGTTCACACAAGAATTTCATGTTTTGTCAGCTGAAATACAAAAAAAAAAAATTCGGCTCGCTCGCTGCGCTCGCTCGCCAAAATTTATGTATTTAAAAAACAGACGATAAGAACAAAACGTGATGATGACGCGGACAAAATGACAATGTATATTGTGTTCACACATGCCATCGTTAAAAGGCAAAATGTTACACGGAGCAGCCGCTGCAATTTCTTTCGTTCTGAAGCGATCGCCGATTGGATCAAAGAGGGCGCCAACGGTTTCGAACATGGGGGGGGGGGGGCACAAAAAAACACCAAATCAAACAAGATAAGAACAAAACGAAATTATGACGTGGAAATATACACATTTCGGCTCACTCCCGCGTACTAATTTAGAGTATTTTTTCAAGTCCTCGATTTGTTGGTTTAAATCGTTATCTATAAGGCCGTCACTATATCTTGATTAGAATTGTACGTAAAGAAAAAAATGACAAGAATTCCATGTTTTGTAAGCTGAAATACAAAAATTTTCGGCTCGCTTGGTGCGCTCGTTTGCCAAAATTTATCCAAAAAAAAAAAGATAAGAACAAAACGTGATGATGACGCGGAATAATATACATATTTTGGCTCACTCCCACGTACTACTCTAGAGCATTTTTTCAAGTCCTCAGTTTGTTGGTATGAATCGTTATCATAAGGCCGTCACTATATCTTGATTAGAATTGTAAGATTTAATAAGCAAAAAATGCCAAGAATTCCATGTTTTGTAAGCTGAAATACAAAAATTTTCGGCTCGCTCGCTGCGCTCGCTCGCCAAAATGTATCAAAATCTATTACATTCAAATCACCCTCAAAAGACCCCTTTTAAGTGCTTGAAAAGGCATATCATGTGGACGTTTTTTAAAGTCCCTACCGGGATGGGGTTGGGGTTGAACACTTTTCAGAAATTAGGGGCGCAATTTTCGCGCTTGCCCCGGGCGCCGTTTTCCCTAGATACGCCATTGGATGTGTTCTACTAATATTGCTGCATTCACTCAACCCACATGTCTATGAAGGTGAACCTGTCCTTTAATGGGCACAACTCCCTCTTTGGGCATATACAATATCACGCGGGATTATATCTGTGTTTTAAAGTTTCGATGGCTACACCATACATACAATGATGTTTCCTCGGCAGCAGACTCAGTACGTTGGATTCTTGAGATGGACTTTGTAGTAGATGCAGCGCTCGAAGTGGATGCCGACCACTTTGTTATCAAGATGAATTATCAAAGCAAAGAAAGGAGGATGCTTCGGTTTAGCCTGTTGTAGTAACACGGATCGAGACTTCATCCACATCTCCACTACGTTTTTATTGGAAAATGAATGGATCTTAGTAAACACGATATGACGACTGACAAACTGATGTAGGGATACAACAGAGTTCAAAGTTACTATATACACCATAACAACAACCTGGCGTTCTTTGTAATAATCGAGTTATTATTGTTAGTGATTCTTCCTTCTCAACTTCCTCATTCTTTATGATATCAGATAGATAATGTCTCCATCAAAATACAATATATTTTTTGACTTTCCTACGTTCAATTTCTGAAATCGACATTTATACACACATGGTCCAATGATCAGAAGCCATTCTGAAAACATAAACGAGACATTATTGCTCAGCATGACCTAAATGAAAGAATCACCACATAGGCATAATGGCAGAATTCAAAATATTCATGTTACCGGCGAGGATTTCGCACGAACAGGCTTTTCTTTTAGACCTGGTGCACCCAGTGGCGTATCTAGGGGGGGGGGGGGGGGGCAAGGGGGGCACGTGCCCCGGGCGCCACTCCTTGGGGGCGCCAAAAACGAAAAAACGAAGAAAAAAACGAAGAAGAAGAAGAAAAAAAAGAAGAAGAAAAAAAAAAAAAAACCTCGCCCGGAAAGGGGGGGGGGGAATGGGGGGGGGGGGGGGCACAAAACCAAATCAAACAAGATAAAAACAAAACATGATGATGGTGTGGACAAAATGACAATGTTTATTGTGTTCACACAAGAATTCCATGTTTTGTAAGCTGAAATACAACAATTTTCGGCTCGCTCGCCAAAATTCATATAAAAATAAGAAGATAAGAACAAAACGTGATGATGAAGCGGACAAAATGACAATGTATATTGTGTTCACACATGCCATCGTTAGAAGGCAAAATGTTACACGGAGCAGCGGCTGCAATTTCTTTCATTCTGAAGCGACTGCCGATTGGATCAAAAGAGTTCGCCAACGGTTTCGAACATACGGGGGAGGGGAGGGGGGCGCAAAAAAAAAAACAAATCAAAAAAGATATGAACAAAACGTAATGATGATGCGGAAATATACAAATTTCGGCTCACTCGCGTCTACTTATTTCGAGTATTTCTTCAAATCCTCAGTTTGTTGGTATAAATCGTTATCTATAGGCCGTCACTATATCTTGATTAGAACTGTAAAATTTAAAAAGCAAAAAATGACAACAATTCCATGTTTTGTATAAAACTGAAATACACAAATTTTCGGCATCGCTCGCTGCGCTCGCTCGCCAAAATTTATCCCCCCAAAAAAGAGAGATAAGAACAAAACGTGATGATGACGCGGAAATATACAAATTTCGGCTCACTCGCGCGTACTAATTTAGAGTATCTTTTCAAGTCTCAGTTTGTTGGTATAAATCGTTATCTATAAGGACGTTACTATATCTTGATTACAAATGTAAGATTTTATAAGCAAAAAGTGACAAGAATTCCATATTTTGTAAGCTGAAATACAAAAATTTTCGGCTTGCTTGCTGCGCTCGCTCGCCAAAATTTATCTTAAAAGAAAAGAGATAAGAACAAAACGTGATGATAACGCGGAAATATACAAATTTCGGCTCATTCGTGCGTACTAATTTAGAGTATTTATTTCAAGTCCTCAGTTTGCTGTACACTGTATAAATCGTTATCTATAAGGCCGTCACTATATCTTGATTAGAATTGTAAGATTTTTTTTTAATAAGCAAAAAATGACAAGAATTCCATGTTTTGTAAGCTGAAATACAAAAATTTTCAGCTCGCTCGCTGCGCTCGCTCGCCAAAATTTATTAAAATTTGTTACATTTAAATCACCCAAAAAAGACCCCTTTTAAGTGCTTGAAAAAGCATATCATGTGGACTTTTTTTAAAGTCCCTACCGGGATGGGGTTGGGGTTGAACACTTTTTCAGAAATTAGGGGCGCAATTTTCGCGCTTGCCCCGGGCGCCGTTTTCCCTAGATACGCCACTGGGTGCATCTTACAATGCCTTGTTACAGGTAACAGTAGGAAACATGTTCAAATCATTGCAACTCATAGACTAGATCCATGCCAAAATGTCATAACGTATTTGATTTTTTTCCCAATAGTTCACTCAGCCACTGACTTTCAATAAAAAGGAAGAGGACCATGATGTGCGACTATAACGGAAAATGGAAAAAAATCAGGGAATGATAATACATCACAGGGGGCTGTGGACTGGATCGAAGTAAAGAAGAAAAAGAAAAGAGGTAATCTAAAACAACATAAGTCTATTTAGTGAAACTCTGTAACTCATTCGTTATTTTGATATCTCTTATTCTCAGTGCTCCCTCTCTATCTTTTTTTTAGTCAAATCCCCTTTTTTGCTAATCCCTCTCATGACATTTACACCAGCGTAGGACTCTCCTTCACCCTATCTCAAAGTGGTCTCGTATCACCTGAAGAGAGCAAAAACGGTAACCATAGAGCGTCTTGACTTGGGAACAGATGTATCAATAATAATTGCTCGATGATAAGTATGAAAATCAAATCAATTTTTATGGAATATGAAATCACTTGAACGTTTTAATGTAACCTCATAATTTGATCAATCTACATCGCTTAAACTGATAAGATTATAATCACAATGACTTTCGCTACAATTATGTGTACTACCGATTCAGCTTTGTGAAAGGGAAAATAATTTCAGATCATTTATAGAAGATGAAGATTTCCCAAAACATTCTAGCGACGCTTTTAATTCACTCATTCATCGTTTCTCAGCGGTCATCGCAATTGATATTCATATCGGTAATGCCATTTTGGCCTTTCGATGAGTTTTCAAATTTCAGCTTGTTTTTTCCTGATCCTATCTATTTCTATCGATCTTTCAGGAATTAATTCTGCACAAATTAGTAAGCGAGGCAGTGACGTGAATTGCTGAATAACATACAGCAAGGACATGAAGGAGGACAACAATGTATATATCACAGCCTATAACCCGAAACCCTTTTGTGTAGTAAACATTAAAAAAAAATTGATCTCCCATATGCTTTGTGTTTTATGAAAATTACGCCCATACGCCGTCAAGTCGGTTGAAGCTTAAAAATCTCCTAGTCATAATAAGTCTGGTTTAGAATGTTCGAAATCAACAGTATGTGTACACCTGTGAAATTTTGGAAATTTTCAATCAAAAGGCGAGGATGATATATATTCAGTGTATGTGAGAAATGATAAAACTTGTTATTTTTGCACCTCTTTTTTCATTATACGAGGATATTTTATTGCGAAGCCCATTTAGGTGGCGCAGAGTACGACCATGTATCTGGCCTCTTTCATTCACGATAATGGTGAATGATTTCACAAAAATATTACTACTACAGAAGTAAAATGATGATGTCTACGCAGATGACAAGTGAAGTGCCACTTGTATGTTAATGAAATTGAAGCAGCATTGAATGATTATTAGAAACATATACACTACTGGATGAGAAGTAATGTTTTGAGTTAAATCCCACCAAGATATAATTTCTGACGTTTTATATTGCTTATAAGTTAGACTATTTTACGGACATGTTTTTTTTTTTTTTGGGGGGGTTTTTTTTAGAGTTGACGAACATTATTCTATCAAGTCAGTGAAGACAACCGTAACTAGTATCTGGGCACACATCTTGAGCCTATGTTTAATTGGAAAGAGCATGTACACTACATTGGTGGTGAAATATCACAGAGACTTGATCCGGCTGAAAGAATTCCTCCTGGTACACAATAGCAAGCTTCTTGCAAATACCTTAGTGTTGCCTGTCTCTAATAGTGGCCTGGTCATGTTGTAACAAGACAGACATGCAGAGAAATTGTGTAAAGGAATAGCAAGGATTGTGTTTTAAAGTTTGAAGTTTGAAGTTTTATTAGCAACAACATTTGAACATGTACATTTTCAATCATTATACAATTGTATTTACATACATATATGAAAAAAAATACTTATCTATTACTCCTTTACAATAACATGATTAAATGAAGACATTTGAGATTTAAATGTGATACATGTAGCGTAATTCTACAAAGTTGTTGTTAACAAGGAAACCAAAAGTTAGCACACGTGCTAGTCGAGATTGGTCACCTTGATCTTCGTACTAAAAGCTAAACACAAATGAAAAATTATTACATGGTTGGTTGAAATGGCTGTTAATATTTAAATACAACGTACATCATATATTTTCTAACATAGAAAACTAATTATACTTGACACATTATATAATATCTATTAGAGAAGGAAATCTGCAAGGCATTTACGAAATGTAGATCTTTTGCTTTGTTCACGCATTTCACGTGGCAATGTGTTCCAAAATTTTGGTCCTAAGTAAGAAATTGAAAATTGTCCCTGTGTGGTTCTAAATTTTGGTAAGTACAACATTCTTTTTTCATTTGTTCTTGTCCTGTAAGTATGATGCACAATTTGGCAATAGTCATACAGAGGGTGCGGAATAGTTCCATTGCAGAGATCGTACATAAATGTTAAAACTGAGAACTTATGTAACCTAATAACATCGAGAAGTTTGAATCGTTGGAACAATGGTTCTGAATGTGTTCGTAAAGTCGAAAATGTTATACCTCTCAGAGCCATTTTTTAAAGAAATATGTATACAATTTAAGTGAGATTTATAAGTACTGCCCCATACCTCAATACCATATAAGATGTGTGGTTGTATAAAAGATTTATACAAAAGCACAAGAATGCGCTGCGGAACATACTGTCTTAATTTATACAATACACCTACTTTCCTTCGAACACATTTATTTACCAATTGAATGTGTGGTTTCCAAGTGAGATGACAATCAATCTGAGTTCCGATAAAGGATGCAACACTCACTTCATCAATGTCTGTGTCAGATAGTTTTATTGCACCCCTCATCGCAACTAACTGGCGTTTTCTTCTGATTACCATATAATTTGTTTTCTTTAAATTGATTGTAATCTAATTGGCATTACACCATGTTTGAACTTTGTGCAGGTTTTCATTTACTTCATTCACATCTATTTCTTTTTGGCGAGCAGCATAAGTATGAAAAATATTTGAATCGTCGGCAAACAATCTGAATTTAAAGAAAGAGCAAGAGCGTGGCAAATCATTTATAAATATCAAAAAGAGTGTTGGCCCCAAAACTGACCCTTGCGGGACACCACAAGTTATAGTCTGCGGTGTCGAGACCATTCCTCTATAAGATAGCAGCTGAGATCTGTTGGACAGATAATCAGCAAACCATTGAAGTGGAATTCCACGAACACCATAATGAGCCAGTTTACATAGAAGAATATCATGATTTATCGTATCAAAAGCCTTTTTAAAATCTATAAAGATACCAAGTGTTACTTTTCCTTCATCAAGTGATGTCATTAGTGTATTTACAAGACCAATTAAAGACAATTTCGTACTGTATCTTTTACGAAAGCCATACTGGTGTTTATAAAAGATATCATCGGACTCAAAAAAATCAACCAGTCTATCATTTACAATTTTCTCTAAAACCTTTCCAATTATTGGCAGAACGGAGATAGGTCGGTAGTTTCCAGGGTCCGATTTTGGTCCTTTTTTATATATTGGTGTTACTTTGGCTATCTTTAAGGCTTGAGGATAAATTCCAGTTTCTAAGGACAAATAAAAAAAAAGTAAAGCAATGGCTTACAAACAAAACTTGCTGCATCCTTTAATAATCTTACTGGTAAATTATCATATCCATGTGGTTTCTTAGAGTCTAATGCGAATGAAATATCGAACACTTCTTTCTCTGTAACTGGCCTCCAAAATAACGATTTATTATTCTTTTCCCCCAAGAATTATTTTAGATTAATTTGTGTTTCAGGAATCATAGTGGCCAACTTTGGTCCTACAGTAACAAAATAGTCAATAAGCTCTTCTGCTATTTCTTTTGCAGAAAAAACAGATTTAACTTCATCAACTTTATTAACCTCCAACTCTTCAATTTCTAAACTTGCAGTATGTTCTTTACCAGGATTTAACAACTCATTGACTATTTTCCATGTTTTACCCGAATCTTGCTTATTATCATTAAACATACTACTATAATAAACCCGTTTGGCATTTTTCAAAACAGTAGTTAAAATATTTCGATATACCTTGTACTCCCTTTCATATTTTAGATCAAAATTTGATGACCTATACTTTTTATACAATTTGTGTTGGGAGTAGATTCCCGTGCCTTCCCATGCGGAGTATTAGTACAGTTCAATTGGATTACATTTTGTACTGTTGAGGACATATGGAAATTACTCCGATGTTTGTTTGTTTGTTTGTTTGTGCATTTCAATTTGTGAACATGGCTGGATAGCCCATATTCAGCTATGTTAAGCTGGTCTTCCATGGGGTTGAGTTGGATGTGAATAAGTCTATAAAGGTCTAAATGATCAGGCTCCATAATGCATCGTGATACAGAGCAGAATTTTTTCTCTTGTCAAACCTAGCCCATTCTTACAGAACCCGGTCCCCAAAAACAATAGTTATAAAATCCCTACAGATAGATCGAACACGGAGAAAAGTGTTATTTATGTTTTATATGCATGTTATTGTCATATAGTACCTATAAAATGCAAACTTTACTTTTTAGGTCACCCACAAATCATGTTTGTAAAATCGTCTTTACTTGTCTTCTCTTGTAATTATATTATAATATTATTTCTAGTGTAATGTTCTGTCGATTGTATTGTGGTAGTGTAATGTGTCAAATCTGTCACTGAAGAAATTATCCTGTCTAAATAACAAAAATGAATAAGTAGATAAATACTGACTGTCTCTTAAATTTTGTAAACTATCGTTCATTACGCTGTTTTTGTTTCGTTTTGTGCTTGTTTTGGCTGTTTTGAATTTGATGATGTTCTTCTTTTTGTTTTGTGTCACTGGGATAAAACCTTTTGTATGAAATACTAACTTTTTTATTGATTTAATTCGTATATTTGTTGTAGATTCATTTATGGATTAGGTATACGTCGATGAGACAACTGAATTACTAGGCACACACTGAAATAAATTAGTACGAAAACAGAACAGGGAAACGCAAAATTTCAAAGGCAAGTTTAATTTTGAATCAATATTATTTTAAGTGCTTTTCAAGTACATTGGAAGAACGGACCTGCTCTACAATCTTTCGCAAAAATTTCAAGAACTGTATAGGCAATCTTAACTACGAGTTACCATGCAGAAATAAATTCAACCTCTCGGAAACTTGGAAAGGTATCAACAGTCGATTAATAATCCCGGAGTATATTCATGATAAAAGTACGCGTTGCAAGTGTGAAACTTATGCAATTGAGTGCATAATGTAAGAAGAGGTAGGTACTATCGATTGTACGGTAGAACCTATTCTTATAAATGATTTCGTTGAAGTATCAAAAAGTCATTACTCTTATGTAAATGATTTCCTAAATACATGTAGGCCTACTTACATACGCCGTCACAATTGTTTCAATGACTAATATATACAAATAACGATGAATTTCAGAACAGAAAAAGATTCGTTTCTACTTAACCCACGAAAATGAAAAGAACTTTAGCGAAATTAATGGCAAAGCATACCGAACTGCCCTCAGCCATTCTGTTTCTTGTACGAATTTACTCACAAACACACACAACACACACACACGCACACACACACAAACAAACACAATTTAAGTCATATGAGGATGTACTTTGAAACGACTGTAATTCACAAAAATGAGACAAAAGAATTACAGCTACTTCTGGGTACTCGGGAGGAATAAATCTCCTTCACTCACTCCCACTCTCCCTCCCCTCCCTTTCTGCGTTCTTTTGCTCGACGACTCTCTGTCACGGTATCGTTATTTACATCGAATGATCCGAATAATCATCATCATATTCAAACTCATATTATTCACTTCAACCTGACGAATAGAAATGCTAGTGCATCAGACTTTACTTACTTTAGGTTTCCAACTTGACCAACGGGTGACTGTGGATAATAGTAATAATACAACGCTCTTCATTCAGCGCAACTCACAACAAGGATTATATTATTGATGTCTCTATGCTCATTTAAGGAGGGAAATAACGATATAAAGGAAAAAAGATTTAAGAGGTAGAAAACGACATGGACTGAAAAGTGTTAAAATGACACAGTGTACACTTTTATCCATCAACAAAAATTGAGAGAAGAGCAATACTTTTTCAAAAAGGCTTTTGAAATCATTTACTCTATCAGCCTGTTTCATATTATGCTACTGTAAGCTTGGTAAGTAACTTTCGTATAGCTCTGCTGTCTCCAGCTGGAAAGATATTGAAGCGTAGACATTTGTTGATATTTTTTGGGTGGCTAAAAGAAATTTTGACTGGGCCTAGTTCTTGACGCACATGAACACCGCTGTTGAAATCTTGAAACGTACAAGACTAAACGACCCCCCCCCCCCCAAAAAAAAAAAAAAAAAGAAGAAAAGATCCTTGCTGGACCGCAAATGAGGATCTTCTAACATCCAGGGACGTCCATCCGTTTGTCTCCTCAGTATTTTTATGGGGGTATATGGGCTGCCCGACTCAAGGATCGACGCCCCTGCTATCATCTGACTTGCAATTACAATGTATCAGTTATCACGACACGTGTCATTCTCAAAAGAAGATTGAAAACGGGGACATGTTGATGTGCTTTCTGCGATACAGGGCAGGGCTCGACATAAGCGGTGGACCACTGGCCCGCTGTCCCGGGGACCCTAAACAACTATGTCGGGCCACCAAATTTAAAAAAGCCTAATTGTGGTGGCTCGATGTGGCACGTCTAATTCAATATGGATTGTTTTATTTTTATTCATTTCGGGCAAGATATTTCTTTTCCGGCCACCAATATCTCATTTAAATTTCACAATTCCAGTAGCCCGAACGGGCCATCAGGGAAAAAAGATTGTGTCATGCCCTGTATTAACAATCAATTAAGGCTGCTGAGAGCATCGCTCGACAAAAACATTAGACGAGTAACTTTCTGTCGTATGTGATTTCCCGAATGTCTAGCTACGATGTGTCACACCATTAAAAACATCTCGCTATGGCCACTTGAGTTTAACACGCGCTCGCATCCCCTGAGACAGCATAGAAGAGAGCGATCACGCATTGACACTCGAGGCGTTGGTACTGAGGGTCCCGCCACTCGTCAGCTGGATACTCTCGGGATCCAAAGAACTCCCGTTGGTTGACTTCTCTGACGTCACACGCGTGCCGGAAGCTGTACCGGATCCCGTTCCCGATCCCGGTGTCGGCTTGGCCTTGACTTTCTCTCCGCGGAATTGTCCTGGCCTCTCCTCTCCGAACTGGCAGTGGAGCCAGCGCCGCCACTGGTCGCGGATCTCCTGCTGCCGAAGGCAGAACATGACGAAAACGAAGAAGCCCTGTAGCGAGTTAAAAATGAGGAAGAGAACGTTGAAGACAATTCGAGCGCCCCCTATAGCCAGGAAGCCGAAGATCCAGGTCAAACCCAGCAGTACCGAGATGGCCATGGCGTTTTGAACTCGTCGCCATGTCTCTCCTTGGTCGGCCTTGTGTGCTGCAACGGTCTTGCGACAAGTCAACCGCTGTATCACCAACGCGAAGATAACGAAATTAACGAGGAGCAGTACGGCCACTAAGAGAAGGACGCCGTAATACAGACCCGGGCCAGGACTGACGAAGCAACTGGAAAGAAATTAAAACAGCGTATGGAGATAATGCATGGACCCCTTGATTAATTACGCTCTACAAACACAAAAAACAAAAACAAAAATATATCAATGCATATGTTATTGTTGTTTGAAAAGAAAAAAGAGAAAGAGAGAAAAATTGGCGCCCTAAACATCAAATTATTTGCCCATAATCATAATAAAGCATATTAGGAGCACAATAATTGGTCTATCATAAAAAGAATAATTATTGCTAAAAATAAATGTTAACTTTTAATCTTTCATGATTATCATAAGATACTCGATCACAAATGACTATCTTTGTTGCATGACAGCGACTTTGCATACTTTGATAATTTTGTTTCGTACATTGAAACTAGGGATTTCGCGTTATCTCAACTGCTAATACAGCTATTATGTATTTCTGTATCAGCGTCGATAATTAGCAATTAAAGGACAAGTTCACCTTCGTAAACATAAGGATTGAGATAATGCAGCAATATTAGTAGAACACATCAGTGAAAGTTTGAGGAAAATTGGACAATCGATGCAAAAGTTATGAATTTTTAAAATTTTTGTGTTGGAACCGCTGGTTGAGGAGACTACTAATGCTCATGATGTCATATGAGTACAACAGTATAAAGAAAATGTAAAGAAAATTCAACATATTTTCACTTTTTTTCGCATAATAAAAGAGCACTTGACTTGCCTCTTTCTAAAGGCAATGGGAATAATATTACCCATAGCATATGTCAGTAACGAGTCAAGGGAATGTGTACTTTTTTCAAAAGATGAAATTTTGTGAAATTCTCTTTATATTTTCCTTATGCTGTTGTACGCATGCGACATCATACACTGCAATATTCTTCTCATCCAGCGGTAACTGCACAAAAACTTCAAAAATTCATAACTTTTGAACTGATTGTCCGATTTTCCTCAAACTTTCAATGATGTGTTCTACTAATATTGCTACATTCTCTCAATTCTTATGTAAATGAAGGTGAACTTGTCCTTTAAGAATGATATTATTTATGGCGAGATGAAGATCCTACTTAGGCATTCTAAATTGAAAAAGATATATATATATATACATGTATATTTATTCTCATTCGATATACTCATCCATATGCATGCAAGAATTACTGAATTTTTGTTTGCACCTCCTGCATTCCAAACGGATAAAGTTTATCAAATCCTTATGACAAGAGATGGCAAAATAATATAATACTGCAAAGAAATTACCGTATACGATGACAGCAGGGAGGTGTTATACAGAGATGGAGTGGCAACTCTTCGTAATTCATGCGAACACATGCTTGGGTTCAATGCGTTACAATGGGATGTCTAGTATTCCACTACGCTTTTAAGTCATGTGCGCGGCACCCCTCTAGTTGCAAGACGAAGTTCGGAGACGAAGAACGCATTTCACCTAATTACAAGCTTTATTTCACCGTAAAATTTTAAATGAAATACTCGAATTGATTTAGAATAGTTTAGGAAAGAATTCAATATCATAAACATGTATTTCTATTTTCTTCGTAATGCGCAAATCGAAATTAAATGAAAATTAGTCCTTCTTTAAAAAAAAAAACAAAAACTAGTATTTTTCTGTAATGCGCACATCTCCGCATGTCAGTTTTTTATCTTTCAATCTGCGATATTTTGATCTTTCAAAGAAAGTACTCCGCTATAGCGTGTTCTATCGTGTTTTTAAACTACTTGCGGTTAAAATTGTCAGTTGTACACTAAATTTTAAATCGCTGCTCAAAGTCAAGTCACACAAATTCATTGTTGCCATCACATTGAAAGAGAGAGCGAATTGCAGTAGGGGCAAGTATTCTAGATGTGAGAGCGCTAGTCCCGATTATTGATGCTCTCTTTTGTCAAAGCACATGGGTAACACCTGTAGTTGAACGCATAACTTCTCGGCGGTGCCGCGCATGACTTCAAAGGAGAGCGAGAGTTGTCTCTCCTTCTCTAGCACCTTCCTGATGACAGTGATTGATCACACAATACATATCGCTTTGAAAGACTTGAGTTTTGAAAGGGATTACAAACTTACTAAGTGTTGTCACCCAAGTACATGGAATGGTCCGAAGCTACAATTATGATGCACACGACAAGAGGCAAACCTATGTGGAATCAAGAACGTATGATACAGTTGATGATAAGGCGGTAGAAACTGACACGGCGAACATGCGTTTAGGACTCAATAGGTTCGTGCGAGCTTTCTTCAATGACACTGCATCTACTACCTCAACCACAACCACTACTACTTCTACTACTGCTTCTGCTAGTAATACTGCTACTACTACTACTACTACTTCTGATAATGATAATGATAAGGATACTAATGACAGCAACAAATAAAGATATCGGTAAAGATAGTATCAGTAATAGTAATGGTGTTTATAACAATGATAATAACAATAACAACGACAAAAGCAACAACAACATCAAAAATGATAATAATCATTTAACATGCAATTATTATCTCCCATTATAATTACGATTGTAATCAATAAAAACATCATACATGCTATCGTTACGAGAGTATTATACGATCTATTTTTATTAGTTATACTGTTATCATGCTGATCAGAATTATGTTGCCATTATCACTATCATTACTACTATTACTTCTACTAGTGGTAGTACTACTACTTTTACTGCAAGTAGGCCCCCTATTACTAGTAGTAATAGTGGTAGTAGTACTTTTGGAAGTACGTATAGTAGTAAAGGCAGTGGTAGTAGTATGTGACGTCATTCAGTTATTTTTCATTACATGGTCCTCTCACAAGGTCAATCATAACTGTATTGTTGTTAATATCGTTATATCAATCATAATCTATAATTGTATGACGGTTTACAGAAGAATATCCATGTTAATGATTATGGACGCTCAGTAAGGAATTTTTTTAAACAAAAACATATACATTATCTAATAATCTTATTCATAAAATCAATCATCTGCATTCTGCAAGTCCTCACCAAGGGATTTATCCGATTATATTAAAAAAGCGTTGGGCCATAAGTTCTTAGTTATTCCAAACTGCGAGCAGATCTTCTTCGAATATCAGTTTTTGAAGAGTTTATAGTAATGATGTTTTTTCCTGGAGAATATAATCCCAGAAAAGATGCATTTAAGAGAGGCATATGTATTGCACTATGCGTAATACTGGTTCACGACTATTCTCGAAATATCGCATGCAATCGGGAGAGGAGTCTCGACTATTGAAATAGTTAATATCATTCGATGAGTCAAACGTATCGTTTCGTATTTCAACACCAGACAAGTGCAGTAATGCCAACAGTTATGTTCTGCAAGAATTGACAGCAACTAGAGTATTGAGTGCGACATGATACTGAACTCTCATCATTGGGAAAATAAACTTCACACACTCTTAAGATGCGACAATAATGAATCTCTAATCAGAGAAACGAGAAAAACATTCCAAAGGAATGAAAGAAGAAATATCTTTGCTATAATTTATGTTACAATCACCCGCTTCTTAAAACAAATGAGTTCTGACTCCGCCCGCAGCATCACATAATTGTAAACCTTGACCGTTGATTTGTGCTAGTGTAAAATTAGCTTTAGATTGCAGGGATTATAATGGATACAGGTAAGGAGACGGACTGTGTAACTTACCCCACGCACAGAGACAGGCCTTCAGCATAAACTTCGACACGTGGGCGTTGAGAACCTTGACGAAGCGCAGATACATATTGGCGGCCTCGACCGCCATCCAGCACATGGAAGCTAGGAGGAAGTAGTGAATGAGCAGGCCAACGATCACGCAACCCGCCGTAGGGTATCGTCGGTCGATTCCGATGACGAAGACGAAGTAGAGACCGAGTAGAGCGAGACAGAGGTTGAGTAGAATCTGTTGAGGCTGTTTGGTGCGGAGTTTCCTGGCAGGTAAGATATAAGAATAGAGTGCAAGATGGCATTGAGATTGAAATTGCAAATCTGAAAGTGGTACCCCCCCCCCCCAAAAAAAAAAAAAAAAAAAAAAAATATATATATATATATATATATATATATACAAATATTGATAATAATAATGATAATAATAATAATAATAATAATAATAAATGAATAACTTTAAAATGGTGAAAATAATCGTGAAAACTTCTTCAAGGATTGTTGTAGTATACGAAATCTTTGTAGATACTTTTACGTCGAAAACCAGACGAAACGTGCTTAATTCCCTTCACTTTTGCAATAAGATTCTGGTAACGAACTGCAAATCCAGCCAAAAATAACTAGCATCGCCATAACCTGTTACATTGTGTTCCTTCATAGCGCTCACATGGGGTAAAGGATATTGTTTTGCCAGTATATTTACCTTCACTTTTGCAATAGTATATAATCATTAATTCTCGCATTCGTCTACCACAACGAACGATGGCAAAAAAAAAAAAATAACAACAAGAAGAGAATAAAGATGTATTGTGTATCTAAGACCGAAAAGGTCGATCACCACACCGAGGTCGCCGAATACCTACTTCATGCCCAGATATGTGACGACTGTGATGACGAGACATATGATAGAGATAACACAACCGATGATGCCGAGTACGTCGAGAACACGGTGCCCGATATCCCCAGAAATGTCCTATACGACCAAATAGATAGATAGATAGATAGATAGATAGATAGATAGATAGATATACAGATAGATAGATATACAGATAGATAGATAGATAGATAGATAGATAGATAGATAGATAGTTAAATAGATAGAAAGATATGTGCATAAATATCATTAAATCAAACGTGATCTCGTGCAACAAAATAATACATTCAGGTTGATTCAGCACTATATCAGCAAACGTGATCTCGTGCAACAAAATAATACATTCAGCACTATTATCAGCACCAAACACAGTAATAACAGAAGTCACTGACTATTAAAATGTGTCAGTCATGCCCTACTTTGGGTTGATTTGAGTCATTTAAGTGGCATATGTACTGACAAAACTCATCCTGATTGAAATTCAGATTCGTATAAGACGCGTAAGACCCCCCCCCCCCCCACAAAAAAAAAGACGTTCTCACCAGAAGCACAGCGAAACTTGTGAGATGATCACAGAGGCAACGAATGCGGTCAACGTCGGGTAGATCCTCTCTTCGACACCCTTCGGATGACCATCGTCCTCCCAAAATCGTCTCCTCCCAAAACACACATGTCCGACCGTCCACCTGTTCGCCTTGCAACGTGACCTGCGTTAAAGCGTTATATGAAAAGAGTAAAGAGATTTGGACCGGCAAGGCATCTTCAGATCTCTGCCATCGCAATGCATCGCACTTGACAGTGTAGTAGATAGTGATCACAGACTTGATCTATTTCTATTTCTTTCCTGACGATTTTTGCATATTCCATGCACCACAGCTCGGCATCCTTTCACCAGTGAGTATGATTGGTTGTTTCCGAAAAAAGGGCAAATGGTAAAAAATAAGAGATACATCACTAGCAGTAATACTCTACTTAGCGGAGCATCATGAGAAGTACATTGCATATACAAAAATAATGAATAAAGAACAATGGCTATGATATATATATATATATATATATATATATATATACAATTAGACAGAAGTATTGGAACAAGTTCACGCGGTTGACTGCAGGTTCATCCGTATTTATTGCTGCTCGGAGTTTCATGCCACCTCCATGAGGCGCAATCATCAGGCAATTCCTGATGATGAATTGCCTGATGATTGCGCCTCATGGAGGTGGTATGAAACTCCGAGTAGCAATAAATACGGATGAACCTGCAGTCAACCGCGTGAACTTGTTCCAATACTTCTGTCTAAAGCTCTTCCTTTGAGGATATCGAGCACTCTACATAGAAGGATAGAATCCCCAAGTGTGTAAATACAATTATATATTCATGTATGCTTTAAAAAAATCCAGTGCACAGATTTGTGTATATATTCCCAAACTTATTTGAGTTGCTGTCAAAGCAGAAAACGTAATTAAGCGGCTATGTAGTACACGATTTATAAATCAAATCTATAGAAAACTACAAATACCTCGTTGTCCTCGACTGGATATCGTAATCATTATATGCAAGGGGTGATTTAGGGACAATGAGCAGTAAATAAGAACTGAGAAAAATATTTTTCGACCTTGTACAATACTGACTGTCTGACGTGTAATGTTCCACCTAAAATTGTAAATATACATCAACAGTTACCCCGAGAGTCAAGTATCGGCTGGATGGGTAAATATGTCGGGATCCGTAACGGAGTTTGTTGTTTCTGTATCTGATTGTCATGACACCAGACTGTTTTATCGTCCAACGTCAACATTTTAATACAATAGGTACCGCACTACAAGACCATATTTCTTCAACTTGATCTGAAGTACACTCTATATTACGCTCATGCACCTTACTGTAAATATGTTTCAGTGAATGACTGTAATACCTTCCATGATTAATTGTACTCACATTACGTTCCAAGAATACGGTTTCCACTTCTTGGCCGGCTGGTAGCCCCTTGATTATGACACCCTCAACTGTAGTCGAAATTACACTCGTGCCAACAGCCAGGCGACGCCCCGGACCAATATCGTACTGTTGATCTTCGCTCTGAAACAACTTACTTTGCTTGAAAACGAAGAAACTGATGGGGACATTGTCTTTGTCTAGCAATAGAATGAGAAGATTTAGTTTGGTACATAGAATTACCGTTGGTACTCTGGAAATATAGATGTATCACTTTGTAAAGAAGGCCTGTTGACTCCTGGTATGAAGTCTATTCAATCGTGCTTCGATGTCTCATCATCGGGCTTTCTTTGTTGGACCAGAACGGCTCAATATTATGCACCCGTTTTAGGAAAGTGTGTTAAACAGACTAATGCATTTCGCAAAAAGTGAAGTGAGATCTTTAACTCGTGGAAGCTGTTACTATATAGCTTATATTCTGGAAGTCTATTCCTGTTCCTATAAAGTAGACGGATGTATTTGATTTCCAACGGCTCAAAAGAAAGCGAACAACAATATTATTCTCGTCTGACGACCTTTTCATGCAGCAATCTTAAACACAAGAATGCATCACAAATGAATAAGACACAAATAAATCCTCCAAAAAAAAAGGACCAAAGCGATCGATGCATTTCTTATGATACTGTTGCATATTCTTAAAGAAAAAATATTGCTTATCATCATCGATGCACAATTATCATTTCATAGCAACAACGGCAATAGATGAGTTTCTTCCGAAAACTTTCGATGCATATAACAATTAAGAAATTACGATAAAATCAATTGTAACTCCATTGAAGATGATAAGACAGTACAGGAGATATAAGGAGAAGACTTACCTGGCGGGAGGAAGTCCAATATGCCCTCTGGGAGGTAAATGGAAGCATCAATTTCAGGTCTCGGGATATCCTCCGTGTCGAAGTAAATCATAGTCCCGTTTTCTACCACTTTTTCGAAATACCGACTGTCTCCTCTGAAACCATCGTCCGAGAAAGCAGCAAACCCGAGACCCAGCACCAGCGACTCCTTGGGGAGTTGCAACGCCACCACCGTCAAGTTCTCACCAATTACAGTGAGATTGTTGCCAGGTCCCTCTGTCTGAAAGAGGGTAACCTGGTCCTCCAAGGCGTATAAGATCTGAGTTGGTGCTTCGAATTCAACCGAATCCACGAACTCAACGTTGTCAACAGTGAGCACATTGTCCACCACTCGTATTACGTTTGCGGTCACCTAAAATGTTGGCGGTGACGGGAGAAACAAAAAAGAAAAGAAAAGAATGTTGCGTATGAGATCATGTCGATAGCTTTTCATATTTTGTCATAGTTGGGATAAAACAAATAAAGGTTGATAAATTGCTAGGAGAATGCAATGATTAAATTATAAATAGCAGTTTTATTCCGAAAATACAGATATATGAATGATGCAAACTGGTTCACAAAATGTAACCAAGAGATGGAAATAAAATTGACAAACTGCAGGCCTAGATAATATACAGGATGAATCGTGGGTAGGCTTTCTTATACCTCTGAAGATGAGTTTCGAATGGCTACAATGTTGAAGAGAGCAGTTGCTATAGCAACAAGCCCATTGGCGTCTATCTCGTTGCCGCCTTCAGTTGCTTCTGCCAAATCGCTGGAATACGCTGTCACGTTCTCCGGAGTAACTGGAGCCTGTGAGAGAAGACAGATACATGTACTAGTAATAACTCCAGTCAATATTCGACATTACGTGATTCGTGATACTTCTGGCACGCGCTTCACACTTCACTCTATACATGCCACATGCCACATGCTACACATTGCACGCTGTCTACTACACGTCATGATCAAGCGTATGCTTTAATGTTTCACATTGACATTTCTACAGTAATTAGACTCGCCAAATGGAGAATCATAAGGCCACGATTTAAATCTCACCAGCGCTAAGTCTTGAAGAACTTCGTTCACGTCATCCTCGTCGGTGAAGCAGTCGGTGAACATTAGTTCTCCCCACACAGCTGGTGAGAGGAGATCGCCCATACACTGAAGTCTGGCGCGCGGCAAGTAAGCTTTAGACAGACGTAACAACCAAACAAAATCAAACCATAGTGGGTATTACCGTACATTCCAGGAGTAACATACTACTGAAGTGTATGCTTGGAATTCCGATGGGTACAGTAAACATAGTAAACCTAAAGCGTTGTACACAATGGCTGGACAATGTTTGACTAATGTCCTCTTTGATTGTCAAAATAATGGCAGTGCCATCGCCTGACGGCATGATGAAAGAGCTCTTGTCTCTTTTAAATTAATATCTATGTCAAAAAGCATAACATTACAGTCGAAGATATGTGAAAGTTATTTCAAAAATTAAGTTTTGTTGACTTCTCTCTTTTTTTCATATCGATGTACATACAGCACGTGATGTCACGAACTGCAATAGTACTCTCATCCAGCAATGGATGCACCCAAACTTCAAAAATTCGTATAAATTTCAAAGGGATAGTCCGATTTTCTTTAAACCTGATTGATGTGATCTACTGAAGATTGCCTATTGCTGCATCCACCCAATTCAAAGGTTTCATTCCCTTTAAGGATGAAAAGAATAACAGCCGTACTTTTAAAATGTAAAGTATTATTGTGGCTTACTATTCCTGCTGTAATCTTGACATGATTCCAGGCTGTCCGCAGTCTCGCCAATTGCTGTGGGTTCAAAGGTTAGGGTACCGAACGCCCCACTCACTTCAGAACGCGGGCAGGATGCTGTAGTAATTAATAACCGATGTAATTATAGTTACTTGGTGCAGGGTATTACTGATTCACTGAACTGCGTTATTGGTTTTAAAATCATTAAGTTGCAGAAGCCAACAAATCATAAGTGAATGCACAAAGGTGAATCAGCAACTTCTCACTACCACGCCCTACTATACTATACCAAATTGATCTCTACATGGGCGTCACCAGGAGAGGTGCGTTTGGTGCGGACGCACCCCCCTTCCGACCAAAAAAAAAAAAAAAAAAAAATCACCTCTTCAGTCTGCGAGCGGCCTCAAGCTGGACGCTAGATAATTATTCTTGTTTGTTTGTTTGTTTGTTTGTTTGTTTTTGCTTTTTTATTTTGCACCAGGGACAACAAAATCGTGGGAAAAAACAATTCTCATCCTGGGCTCTGTCAGCACTGATTTTATACATATCTACGAGTATTCTACAGTGTTTACTATTCCTCGTACATCCGTACATCCGTACATCCGTACGGTCCGGAGCACGCACACGTTTGCATGTAGTTGTGCTACTTACAAGTACATTATGTAGGGTCTATGTACAGCACGTTACTTCTGACAAATCCATATTGATAATGCGAGCCCAATGCGAGTCTTAGCCTCATTAAAAAAAAAATGGAGGGCAAGTATATCATTTTGCCAACCCCCCATAATTCCCGAGACGAGAAGATTTTCCTGCTTTTTTGCCACAAAAAAAAAGTTTACCCCCCATAACAACATAGGAAGAGCAAGCATATTATATTTTTGCCCCCACCACCATATTGATAATTAGTGAGATGAGAAGATTATCTTTTTCTTGCTTTTTGACGGAAAAAAGTTGCCTCGATAAAATGTTCGTGGGGCAAGCGCACCATATCTGCCCCACCCCACATAATTATAATTATAATTCCGGAGATGAAAATATTTTCTTCCTTTTTGTTAGAAATCTGTCCAATTATTTCACCCAAAGTGTGCACCAGATGGCAGGCTGCTGAATTTCAATTCTAAAAAAGCAAAGTCTCTCTCGTGTTGAGGGGGATACCTCTTCCCACACCTTCCCCCGTTCGGTCTATTTTCCATGGACTTAATTCACCTATAGAATGACAGATTTACAAATGTTTCATCGAAAGTGTGCACCAAATCTGTCACTTTACTTAATAACAACAAATGCAAAAGTTTCGTCGTGGGGGAGGGGATATCATCTCTGTTCAATTAACAATTAACCCTTTCCCAATGGTGTAGCCAAGGGGGGGGGGGGGGGCGGGGCGATGGGGCAGTCGCCCCCCCCCCCCCCCCCCCCCCAAGATTTTGACCGGGGACTTGAAAGGCGGAAAAAATATAATCGAAAATGGGAGACGAATCTTACCACCCTCCCATTGCCTTGTCCCTTCTATAGACTTTGTACACTGTGGGGAACGACAATTTCCGGATTTTCCACAAAAAGTGTGCTTTAGATCGCTTTATTTCAATTCTAAAAACTCAAAAGCTCCGTCGAGCGGGAGGGGGTATCCCCCCTCCCACATCCTTTTCTAAGCTCTACCTCACTATACTTTTTACATTACACAGAGTTGAAACACACTCGGAATAGGAGCCATTAAGAGCCAAAAAAAACCGCTTTGTTTAAATTATTATTTTTTGGAGGGGGCTGCAAAAAATTCAAGTACACTGTTGTATTGCACTAAAAGTTTGCACCAGATCGCTAAATTTCAGGTCTGAAAATACAAAATCATTTTCGTTTGGGAGGAGAAATGCCCCTTATGTACACCCTCGTGTGCATGCTTTTTTCTGTTTGATTGTTTAGCAGACAACGTTCATAATATTCAGTGTAAGAATTAATACAAGAAGGTTATTTAAATTACACCATTTTATAGGCAAATTGTTTAATACTGATTTACATCAAAATGTACTGCTACCTCAGTAGGATTGTTTCAAGTCGATAAAACACGCAAAAACCTGCATCAAATTGCACCATTTACAACATAAAAATGCAGAAAGTTCTCACCGTGGGAGGAAGACAACCCCCTCCCACAACTTAAACCCTCACTCTCTCCGCTTGCTCGGGCTCGGTTGCGTTCATGACATCAGTGTAAAAATTGATACAAGAAGTTTATTTAAATGATACCATTCTATAGGCAAATTGTTCAATAACAATTTACATCACAATGTACTGCTTCCTTAGTGGGACTGTTTCAAGTCGATATAACAAAGCAAAAACCTGCATCAAATTGCACCATTTACAACATCAAAATGCAAAAAGTTCCACTGTAGAAGGGGGACACCCCCTTCAACAACCCTCCACCTCGCTCCCTCCGCTTGCTCTTGCCTGGTCGCGTTCATGATTTTCGTGTTAATATTAAAACAGGAAGTTTACTTTGATGATACTATTTTATAGGCAAATTGTTCAATAATAATCTATATCAGAAATACACTACCTTAAACAAGTGGGACTGTTCCAAGTACATAAAACAAGCAAAAACATGCATCAAATTGCACTATTAACAATATCAATATGCACAAACTTTTCACCGGGGAAGGGGACACCCCTCCCACATTCTCCCCTTGCTCACTCCGCTCGCTCTCGCTTGCATGGTAACATTCATGATGTCCAGTGTAAATATTAAAACAGGAAGTTTACTTCGATAATACTATCTTATGGGCAAATTGTTCCATAATAATCGACATCAAAATATATTGCTACCTTAAACAAGTGGGACTGTTTCAAGTAAATAAAACAAGCAAAAACATGCATCAAATTGCACCATTTACAACATCAAAATGCAAAAAGTTATCACGGGGGAGGGGGACAACCCCCTCCCACCCCCACCCCCCACCCCCCCTAAAAAAAATCCTAGCTATGCCAGTGCCCTTTCCCTGCTTGGTTCCCCCCCCCCCACCCCCCCAAAAAAAACAACAACAACAAAAACAAAAACAAAAACAAAAACAAAAACAGAAAAACAAAAACAAAAAACTCAAAGTCGGGGGATTGAGAGCTTCCTGAATTCCAAATGTCAGTCTAAAAAAAAAAACTCGTTACATTTAGTGTCAAAACGCACCCCCCCCCCCCTTGAAAAAAAAAATCTGGTGACGCCCCTGTTCTATGACATGTCTAATTGACGACAAGTTTATATAGGAATAAAATATGTAACCTTTAAAAGGAGGAGGGATGTTCAGATTTTTGAAAATCCAAATATGTGACAGTGACTGAGTGTCCTGTACGCTCTACAGTCCATGCTTTACAGTGTGTTCATGCCAGGATATCCTGAATATAGTTAGCTCTAAACGTGATGACAGAAAAAGCAATTCCCTACTTATTTAAATCAGCTCAAATAAACTCAGTAGGCCTTAACAAGTAGGTACATGAAGGCATGTTCTAATAATGTGATTTTAACGGATGAGTCGTCCTATTTGACTCAATACTAATGATTTTTTGCCACATCTTCAAATTGACAATACGAAATTAATTTCTTTCAACAACTTTTTAATCTAACGTGTTTTTTTTTCTCAGTTAAGTCTCATAAATTCTAGTCACACACCACTTTAAAGTTGTCGTGGAAGAAACGCAGCTCTAAGTTGGCATCAACGTCACATACCAAATACTAGTGATATCAAGATTGCGGTGGGACGTCACATTATTTTGATCACTTTTTTATCGTTAGAATCAAGACCGTAAAGGATAGTCAGCTGATTTCGCGAAACCTTTATAATTGTTTGCTTTTTATAGAAAGGTTCGCCACTGAGGTGTAAGTTGCCCATTTAGGTGTTTGTCTGTTATCGATATTATATATATATATATATATATATATATATATATATATATGTAATTATATATACATATATTTATATATATAATTATATATATATATATATATATATATTTATATATATATATATTTATATATATATATATATATATATATATACGTATCCGCGTATTCGCAGTGCTAGAATAGAGAGAGAGAAAAAAAAGAGAGAAAGAGATTAATACTAGTAGTGTGCTGTGGCAAACACGTCGTTAAGCATAATTTTGAAAATCCCAAAGAGATCCCTGTCTATACTGTATAAAAGACGAGCGAATCATCAATCTGTGGAGTAATTTGTCTTGAGATAAATATAATTTTTGTGTGTTATATATATATATATATAGTTTGACGGAGAAACAACACTACTATACTTAAAATGCAGCGCCTATCACGTACAAAACGATATATATATATATATATATATATATATATATATATATATATTTATTTATATATATACATACAAGTATTAGGCAGTATAGATATATTTATATGCCTGCTCGGAGGAACACTTACATGCACTTCCCACGACGAGACTATTGTCGACGTAATTACCGCTTGCCCTGCTGCTCTGATCGCCTTCAAAACTTGCGTAGAAATCCTCAATAGCGGTTGTGAAAGAGTTCATGAGGGTGGTCTCGTTTTCCCAGCTGCTACTGTTAAAGGACGCCACGTAGTCGATAATCATGCTACCGGGTCTGGTGTTGACGATCCGGGGAAAATCATCTGGTTCATCGAGAAGACTGTCTGACAATCGACCGTTTCCAAAATCTCCTAACAAAACAGCAGATCTAATCTGCATACGAGAGAGAGAAAGAGAGAGGGGGGGGGGAAGGAGTAAAGGTGACGGAAGAAAATTCAGGAAAAATATTAATTTCTGCTCTACGCGAAGGTGCAGAGAGCGATAACCTACCCTAAGTTGCCTTCGTTTTTCATCACTTACTCCAAACAATTCTCTTTTTGCGCTATACTGACGAGCACACATTAACCCTGTTTACTCTCAGACTAGAAATTCGACAGTCGCATCTCAAGTATTCATCAAAACAAACACTTACATAAAACAACATTTTTGAAAAAAAATAGTTTACACATCAGTCTTTCCTTTCTTATCTGTAGTACGTGTAAGGTATATTTCCGTATTTCTTCTTCTTCTTCTCCTTTTTTCGGGGAGGGGGGGGGGGTGGTGGGTGGGGTATTGGGTATGGTTCTATATTCTTTTCAGGTCTTTGTTTTGGCCGGCATTAAAGTCAGACTGTGGCTGAAATCGTTTCTTTTATCTTTTATCTTTCATCCACTTACACATGAAAGATCGGATCGATGCTGCCAGACGTGTTTCCTGTCCCGATCTAATTGTTAAAAAACATTCTTAACTTTCTCTTTTTCATGGGATATCTGTTTATGAAATTAGTCATGGTTATCTTTATCTCGGACTAAATCTCTCCCGGGTCGTGAGATCATTGGAAACTGAATGAGTCCGTTTTATGAATATTCAAGAATTTTTTCTGAAGACCCCATGCCCGTTTTTAAATCACTGGACTCGCAGACTGTGGCTGAAATCGTTTCTTTTATCTTTTATCTTTCATCCACTTACACATGAAAGATCGGATCGATGCTGCCAGACGTGTTTCCTGTCCCGATCTAATTGTTAAAAAACATTCTTAACTTTCTCTTTTTCATGGGATATCTGTTTATGAAATTAGTCATGGTTATCTTTATCTCGGACTAAATCTCTCCCGGGTCGTGAGATCATTGGAAACTGAATGAGTCCGTTTTATGAATATTCAAGAATTTTTTCTGAAGACCCCATGCCCGTTTTTAAATCACTGGACTCGCAAGCACGTTGTAGGCCTACATTATATACCAGTGTGTACCGTCCTTGTCGTATAACTGACACATATCCGGGCTATTTTGCCTTATTATCGAATAATTTTTCATTTTTGCTGAATGACTATAGTATTGTGGCACCCCTTTGAGAATTTCAATAATATCAATGCTAGGTGTGAATGAATGCATATCCATTATGTAATTACTATTCTGAGACATTACACACATAAATATTATATTCAAAATTTACACCGTGATACCAACGAAACGCTTGTGAATCTTGATGTACCATTGGAAATGTCGTATTTCTCCAAAAAGTCCTGTAGCATGCCTTCTTGTGATCCAAGTCTTGTTTTCGGGTCATTCATTTACTAAACTCATCAATTTTGTAATTATGGCATCTCCGTTCATTGACGAAACTATTTCAGCAACAACAACAAAAAAATCTCTACAGTTGTCCTTCAACAGCTTCAACAGCAAAGGACATAACAGCATCTGAAACTTATCAATACAACTTTTCATGAAGCTGTAAAGTTTACAAAAATACCACTCGACTATCTCGACAAACAACAAGGGCGAATTCACGACCGGGACGTAGCCCAGCAAAGTCAGGCGTCAATAACCTGCATCGTTTAATTACGAGCAACGTTTGACGTTCACTTTGACACAATTCAAATTTTAAAAATTCCAGCGCCAACTTAAAAAAAAAAAATAGAACCGACGAAATCGTCTGCAGATCTTTAGATTTCTTGAGAGTTGTGGTGAGTGCACTGACGACACTGTATGTGAAATTTGCGATTACCCGTCTGAAAGTGTCACTGTTAACATATAGAGCCTTTGAATGTGTAATGCAGAGACTGAAATTAGTCAGTCATGTTGTGACTTCTTATAGCAATTGGAAATCTGAATCACAATGTTTGAAATCAGTGTAAATTATTGTAAACGAAAACTTTATTTGATATCATGGAAACATATAATTTTTTGTTTGTTCATTTTCCATCTGAGAAGATGGCTGGATAGCCCATATTCAGCTACGTTAAGCTGGTCTTCCATGGGGTCCAGTTGGATTTGAGGTGGGACCACTTCATCGGGCTAAACACCCTGCTCTTTACGATGAATGAATGAAGCGGGATCTTTTACGTGCATGAGTTGTTACTCTCTCATACACGGGACCTCCGTTTTATGTCCTATCCGAGGGACAATTGTACATGCAACTAATCTCACACCCAACAAGGGTAATAAAAGCCTCATCAACTACACAGTTGACATAATATTACTATTATGCACTTCCTGTATTTGCATCCGATGGTCTATATGAGCTAGACATGACAGATCATTTTATGATAAATTGTGCCTTCGGTGAAGGTAAACTTCAAAGTAAATAAGTTCAGCTTGTTCGTAGTTACAATACAGTTGACGAGGAACGATTACCGCGGAATATTCAAAATACTGCATGGATCCTGTTTACATAACAGCCGATCAAGGGACGATGTATAACATTGTTAAACACAATAATTATTCGATCACCATGCACAAATATGTAAAGTGCTGGTTAAACAAAAGGAACCTCTACGGATTGCAAGCAACATTTTGGTTCAGATAGTACCTCTACTTTTTCTCTCTGTATGACTGAATAACCTTCTATTTTAAAGCGCAGTGAAATGTCACCGTAATATTCAGACGAAACATGTTTATTTTCTTCTGCAAAGAAACCCGGTGATGTTGTTAAAAGTGTAAATAAAATCTTGTTTCTGTATCGCATGATTATCGGATAATAAGATGTATTATCCGATAAGATAATAAATTTTATGAATAAGAAGAAATGTATTATACTTGATTTTCTGGGTACATCATCATGTCTGAAGAAAACAGAAACAATCGTGAAGACTTATGTACTTATTGATAATAATGTCATTCAGAGAGTCAGTTATATGTGTGGGGTCATTCCACGAGACCGACATCAAAAATAGGCCCATGAGTCATACAGCCCATGAGTTATACGACTCAAGAGTAATACAGCCCATGAGTTCAACACTACGTACAAAAGGCTGACGAGACCGACACACGCTACACAACAAAAGCTCACGAGACCGATAGTACGCAAAGAAGGCTCACGAGACCGACAGGATAAACAGCACCATCTACATGTCAATTACAAGTATGTACCTGTACAGGGTGTTCCAAAAAGGGGAAAATTACATACTGGCGAGTGCAATTTCGTCACGTTGTCGAGCGAGAGATTGCAACTAATTGAACAGCACCATCTACATATCACCGACATTAAGTGTGTATTTCTACACGTGTGACTTTTATGGGGCAGTTCTGTCACGCTACGGGAAGCGCCATTGAAAGATCTTGAACCGTTCAGGGGGTGAGGGAGGGCAACACGACGGGGCACTACACTAGCAACTCTCCTTTTCCACCTCTTTATCTTCCTTCTGTCATCATCTGGACACCCTATACAAGTAATTGGTCTAAATGTGGCGCTGTTCATCCTGTCGGTCTCATGGACCTTCTTTGCGTATAGTGTCGGTCTCGTGAGCCTCTTTTGCCAAGTGTCGGTCTCGTGAGCCTCTTTTGCCTAGTGTCGGTCTCGTGAGCCTTTTGTGCGTATACATGTAGTAGTTTCGAACTCACGGGCTTATTTTACTCGATGTCGACCTCATGGGCTTAATTTACTAAGTGTAGAACTCGTGAGCTGTATAACTAGTGGGCTGTATGACTTATGAGCTATATGACTTGTGGGCTGTATGACTCGTGGGTGTCGGTCTCGTGACATGCACCCCATATGGGTGATTACCAGGGAGAACTGATAGATGAGAACCTACAACCTACAAGGGAAAGCTCATTATCCACATATTAAGAAACATAACTTTGTATTTGGCGGGATGCACGTATGATTTTATTTGTTAACAGTTATCTATCCATGTAAAGTTGAATACATGCCTATGTTAAAATTCCTTATTAATTCTGTGTTATGTTTTGCTGGGGAAAAATGAAAATAAATGCTTTGAATTGAATTGAATTGTTATTAGAATATACACATATATTTTTCCTGATTTGATTGATTAACGTACTCGTTATTCTATAAATAAATTTTACAGTCACACTTTCATCATTGTAGGGTAGTTTTGGGGAAATATAGACAAACATTATCATATAATTGCAGCATCTCAAAAATATTTCTTTGATAATCGTTTAGTGTTATGTTCTCCACAAAGGGCCAGTGCCATCCCCTATTATCTTGATCGTTAAAATGTTTGTAGGTCCTAACAATTAGCTCATTATCTCTTTCAAGCTGTCAGGCGGCTTACCCTACTTCCATCCCCCCCCCCCATGTATCAGTGGGCATTATTTCAAAGTCTAAAAAAGTTACACGTTCTAGATACACGATCTGAATATTCTCAATTGAAGTTGCCTATTTAAGTCCAAAACCAATTACTGCATACGAAGATATACATTCGTATAGCTTGCGTTAAATGTTACATTTTTTGATTATCTTTCTTGGAGGATTTAGCTTTATTTTCAGATTTATAGAGAGTTTAATAGAATGTATTTTTTGTTGTGTACTTGATATTTGTTTGTATTTGAGCTCTAAAATATTCCCTGTATCTTATTGTTATTCAGGTACGTGGACCTCTACCTGAGGTGTTCCAACCCATGATGAGGAAATAAATTCAGTTCAATTCAAGTCACTAGAGTATACAATCACACACACACACATTCGCAAATACGCAGTCAGGACTTAACTTTCATAGAAATACCTTAGACAACAGCAATGATCACTTATCTTAAAGGGGCATTCCAGATTTTCATAATGTCACATCATGTAGTACATAAATCGACAATTCCATGTATAGTTTTGTGGAATTTACTGTGGCCCGTTCTTGAGCAGAGAAACAATACTTTGAAAAACCTTAAACAAATTGCACTGAACAAGGATGATGACATAGGAGGTTCACATATTTCAGAAATGTAGCAGTGTAATTCCATCACAATACCGCTTGCTTGCGAGTTCACCTGTGTATAATCTATGCATGCCTTCTTCTTTTGTTCTGCTTCCTTGAGCCCCAACTCATGCATTCTTATGGTGATTCTGCCATGTCATCATCCTTGCTTATTGCAATTTGTTCTTAATTTTGAAAATATTCTTATTCTTCATCCCAAGTATCATAAATGCAGAAACTCGGTTCTCAGTATAACTAATTTATAGTTGTTCCAATGTACAAATTTGAAAATCATCCGGAGGTCTCCTTTAAACCAGTCCGCTATTATCAATATCTGTTGACATCTGACATTATCTCTGCACAGTTTGCACTTCGTTCTGTAGCCGATAATAAAGAAATTTCGGAAAATCCAACCCAAACGCAGCCGTTTAATTCCTTACCTCCTCAATATATCTGAAAGCAATCTCTGTCAGGGTTTCACTCCCAAACTCGATGTACTCCGTGTCATAGGTCATCGAAAATGCCAAAGTGGTCGCGTCTGTGGAAGTGGCAAAAGTTACGCATTCATCCAGCAGTGAAACCACACCAAAAGGCAGATGACAGAAGGCTTAAGAAAAATTACATTCATTTAAAAGAAATCGGTTCAAGATGTGACGCTAGGCGGTAGAAGAGAAACAATAAAGAGAAGTGTTAAGGAATTGAGGTTGAAAACAGTTGCTAAAAATTAAGGGGAGGGATAAGAAGAGTGAAATATTTCTAACGACGAGCGTAGACAAGGTGAACAAGATATAATTTCAGAACTAAACCTTGTGAATTGTTTCAAAAGAATTGGTCGTGTGCTTCACACTATAAAATGATACATTAGTACGTTTGTGTGTGTGTGTGTGTGTGTGGGGGGGGGGGCATGTGAGGGATAGAGAAGAGAAACGTATGCTTTCTATTTGAAGTAAGCAAAGTATTGATTGCCCTTGTGGGTGATATGGTATCTACATTGCCTCAATAGGTATGATGTCGTCTCACGGCTTTAGACGAGGTTCAGAAGTCTGATTCTGAAATGTGAGAGACAGATACTATTCAGAGAAGAATATATTAATCGGAGTCATCTTGTCCTTACCATTTAAGGCGATGAGAAGAGGTTCGGTCGAGACCGTTTCGTCCCTGAATTCTCCCCCTCCAAGTCCCTCGCAATGATAGTAACCCTGGTCTTGGGCCCCGAAAGTCTGAAAGTGTAGGACAGGCGAAGGGTTGTCAAACAGCGCCACGGTTCCCTGACTAGTGTGGCGCAGCCATTGTCTTTGCACCGCTCCCTCGATGGGACAAACGAAGGTGATGTTCTCTCTATACTGGATGGGCGCAACAACGATCTCACTGGTCACCTCTGGAGCTGTACACAGTGGGTGTAAAAGTAATAGGTTAGAACATGTAGCTCCACAGTTAGAAGGACAGAGCAAGAGATGGGTGGAGGGAGGGAAGGAATGCAATGGAATGAGAAAAACAGCAAGAATGTTTCAGTCAGATAGTGTTGAGCACTATATACAATATCATTTCCAGTTTTAGAGCTCCAAGCCATGGTCAACACTATTCTGCTCGGGGCCAGCCTCCCTACTCCATTAACCACACGCTTACCGGGTCTTTAAAGGGGGTCCTCTCTATGATTCTCAAATGATGGTACATGTATAGGATTCACTTACGCGGTCGAACGCTAGATGGAAAACGCCACGTGAGACATTCTCTCGTCATACAGAGAAAAAAAAAACGGTTTGATAGCAACTGACAGACCGGAGTGATCAATATGATCTGAGTTGTAGCTGCAGCCAACACTTCCTCGTGTCTACCCCCCCCCCCCCCCCCCCAAACACACACACCCCTTTCGATTCCTCCAGTTTGACTTGATATTTACTTACGGGTATTTGTCAATCTCAGACATGCTTGGTAGGCTTGGAACTCAACGGATCTGTCTCCAACGCAGCGAAGTCCAACCAGCTCGTCTTCAAGACTCTCCCATATGTCGAATGTTTCGTAGCACGAAGCGTTGTTCACCGGATCCAGAGGAGGGGATTGCGGACATGGCAAGAAGTTTGCTGGTCTTAGAACCTCGAAGAAGAACGGATCAAGGGGTTGATCATCGAGAGACAAAAAATTGACGTACAGCTGCGATCCTCCACGCACGAAGACGGCGGGGAAGAAATCTACTTGGACGTTTGACAGCTCAACTTGAATTGGAACATCTATGTAGTCTTGCTGATGGATGACGGGTACTATGCTCCTTCTCTTCCTCCGTTGCGGTAAAGCGAGAACAAAGTAACGCTCTGTGGTTATCAAAACGCGAAAACTGAGAGTTGGCACCCTCAAGGAAAAGGGGGCAAACACGGATACGAGAAACCCATCTTGTGGAGCAGAGTACAGTAGAGATGAGTCAAACTGGTTTGGACCAGGAGGAGCAAATCTTAGCGTGGGACAGGGAGGTACCAATCCCTCCTCGGTGAAGTTTATGACATCAGTTTCCAAACCACTGCATCTATAATCTATCAAGAGGACCGAAGAGGAAACAAAGAACGAAATGGAATCTTGGAAACTTGAACCTGAGCAACACAAGAAATATAATTCAATAGTGATAAGGTTATAACTGTAATCGTTTCCTTCAAGACGTGGCCACTTTGCATTTGTAATAATAATAATAATAAGGTCTTATTTACCCAGGGTACCCTCTTCAGTGTTGCCACTGCTCTACCAGAGGGCCCTTAAAACCTCTTTTTGTAACAAGAGAGTGCCGTCTTCGCAGTTTAGTTTTGGATCATTGTCTGAGTAGATCCGAACTAAAACCGAACAAACTGTTTTATTTATTTCATTTAGTGAGGGGAAAAAAAAACAATGTCTGGATGATGGTGTGGGACCACAATAAATGAATAAAATCATGAAAATAAACACGAATACAAACATGCAAAAAACAACAATAAAATATGTAAAATAATTTGAGCACAAATAATAAAATTATTTTAAATTGACAATCGGAAAATGCAACAGTCCTACTGCCCAGCAGTCACATCTTTGATATCTTATTACAATTACGATTACAGTTCACAGGGTAAAGCCTTCATGAGACAGAAAAGTGCCTCTTGTACAAGGATTTACGTGGATTGTATAAAACTTATGAGATTTTCCTGCTCTCTTCAAAATTAAATTTCTCACCTCTCGCCGTTACATGCACCTGCGCAGAAACCATACCGGCCAGGTTTGTTGCAGAGCAGGTAAATCTGAAGTAGAAGTAGAAATGACAAGATACCATATCAAAGGTTATTTAATTGGCTATCAACCTGGTAGGTATAAAGGGAAATTTCTCGCATGAGTGAACACATTCATTTTTGTCTTCAGACAAAAAGGCAGAAAAGTAAAAATTGCAGAAGTTGACATATTGAAATTCGTTTGCAAGTGCCCCTCAAGACAGCAATGAAAACAAATGACCGATTAAACTCAATGAGAGACATGAATGAAATAGCAGAAATATATTTCCGTTCCCTTGTTTCTATTTATATTCTCAAACAAAACCATAGTGGGGAAACTGAAGGGGGGACATAAGAATTTTTTGTCAACTCAAACGTTAAATGGCATAGGGAGTACGCCACAAAGGTAATACAATGAACAGAATTTATCAGACAACAAAATTGAAATTTTCTTAATTTGGAATAACATTCCAAATTTCTACCATCTTTGTTACCATTGCTTCTTCTCTAATGTGTTTTAACTATGAATTTGACTGAATATTCGTCTTTATACTCCATTATTGTTTGTTATTCTTTATCTTTGGCGGGTTACAGAGACATTATAGAGATTGCAAATTAATTTTCATTTCTTACAGTGATAAATTTCTTTCTTGTTCTCATTGTTATTGGAAGAACACACATACGTACACTTGAATAAGAGCTTGTCCGTGTTTGCAATTTTTACTTTTGTGCCTTGGAAGAGAAAAATGAATGTGTTTACTCACGCTTAAGGTTGGAAATGGGGTAATATTGGGCGAAAGAGCATGTTTTGATCGGATGGGTCGTAATTATGTAAATATAGGTCGAACCTCTACAAATTATATACCATTGGAAAGCTTAGACAATTTTCTACATGATGATTACAGTTTTGATGATGTTTAGAAATTTAAAAAAAAATATGGGTGGTCTTGTGTCAACTTTTTTTTCTTCAAAGTTCTCACTTGAAAATTCAAAATGCATCTACTCCTTAATGCTAAGTCTAATTCAGATAATTTCTGTTTATTATCAATATCCAGAGTGTCATTACTGATGCTATTGGAGCTTTTTAATCCTTTTCAATCAGAAAGTTCTTGAATATATATTTTTGCATAACTCAGATGAATCAAAAAAATTCACTGAAATTTCATCATAGCTCCACCCCTGAAGCAGATATATAAAAAAAAAGCCCAAATACGATTATTGCACACAATCAGATCTTTGTTCACTCCAAAGTTCATTACAATTGGAAAATTACTTTCTCAGTTATTACAATTTTTGTCTAAAAAAACATGAATTTAAGCAATCGGAAGTCTAAAGCGAGGGTACAAATACGCAGTATTTGAAATATAGATTTTTGTCGATATACAGACATTTTGATGCCATCGAATGGTGTTTGGACCATTTTTAGACAAATATGATGTAAAATTATAATTTCTTGTCTTGCATGAAGGAGATAAGTCTTATTTTTACCACTTTTCACCACTTTTCACCTCTATTTTCTTCAAATTTCAATTTCTCACATATATTTTGACAAGAATTTCAATCGTTGAATTTGCCGGCTCCATGTAACTTCCGTTTGAAAATAAGCACTTCCGGTTTGAAAATAAGCACTTCCGGTCTGGATAGACAGTGGAAGGGGTATTTCAGACCCTATTCTTACATGAAATAATGTGAATTTTGATAAAAATGTCAATTCCATCTGAAAGTACATTATATAAAAATAGTGATTAGCCATTTTTTTTTCATTTTTTGTAAAAAAATATTATACCCCATTTCCAACCTCAGTTTCCTTTTTTGACCTACTAGGTTAATAGCCAATTACATTTCCTTTAACATGGTATATAAAACATTACACAATTGTATTATTAGCCAAATAATCTATGAGAAAGATGAATGTGAAAAAGTGATTACTTTCTCTTTTTTTGCTGAGTGTGTATATATAAATTATGGATCACATATAGCCTTAAAAAGGAGGGACAAGAGTTTAAACTCACGTGGTATCAGTGCCATTCTGCAGAGTAAACGAGAGTGTCGTGATAGGTTCGCCCTGGCTACCTAGAGAAATTCCAACCTGGGGTTGCCACGACGCGATGGGGCTAGGGGAACCAGAAGTCGCACATGATAGGAGAATTTGGTCTCCTGGGTCCCCTGTCTGGTTGCCGGATACCTGTAAGATGCTTGGAGCAGCTAGAGAGATTAAAAGAAAGAGTAGAGATACAGCATACAGCTGCATAACATAACATCAACAACAACAAAGGCTCAAAATAGATCGGAGTGTAATACATGACAGTATTTGTAAACTCAATAAACAGTTGCGCATATCTACACTTGAAAACGGTGCAGTGTATGGTTACAATCATGTTATATTGGTGTGTGTTGTGTGTTGAGCCATATGGGTGACGCGGAGAAGGCATCCATACACGATATTATAATTATGTATACTCACAGAAGCAAGCTCCGTATTCATCTTGGTAAACTCCTCCAAGTCTCTGCGATTCGCAACTCTCTCCCTTCATCACGGCATTCTCTAAAGCTGTTTGAAAGTTTGACGCAGCCAAAAGACACGTGTTGTTGTTTGTAAACGTTAATGCTCCCCCGGAAGGTTCCACTTCTAAGGCGCAGTCCGGATAAAAACTGCAACACCCACACACATACACACACCAAATTAAGTAAATATAAACAAACATTCTTAGCCAATCACCTAGTGAGTATGGATATCAATGATAACCCGGATTTTATGAGACAGACAGTAAACGCATGCGTCACACTGTCCCGAAACTGAGCAAAGCTGGACACACGATAAAGGAAAGTTTCACTTCGGCCATTCTCGTACTTTTTTGTCATTCGTGAGGCCATCTTAATAAAACCATCGATTGACCGCGATAGATTTTCTCAGGCTCCGGCAGCAACTTGATGAGCGGGGCAAAATCTTTGGGAAGCCCAAAAGTAGTCCGAAGATCCTGAAATAGTCGATTTAAATACCGAAGATTCCGATCTTCGTGGTTTTCTAGTGTGGTTAAGGTGTCATAATGTGACCTTATACAGGCATCGCATCGTATTTGCTTCGGCTCTGACTATCTTTTAACCAAGTAGGGACCGATTTTGTTCGAAATGTAAAGTTTCATAATCGAATGGTCATCTTGCGTCAATGTCGGAATAGTATGACGTCAGTCTACAGGTGACGGTACAAATTTTCTTTGAGTTCTTTATGGCAAGATTCACCTTAAGGTTTAACGGTTCTAAACCGGTTCTTGGAACTTCAAGAAGATACATGATAATCCAAATACGTGCGTTCCATTGGATAGATTGTATTTAGCTAGGTATGGTATAATAATGATAATAATGATAATAATAATGATAATAATAATAATAATAATAATAATAATAACAATAATAATAATAATAACAATAATAACAAAACATTAAATTTGTAATGCGCTTGATACAGTGTTTCTAAGCGTCTGTTTCAGGGTCAAAATATGGCATTCATTTCAAGAAAAAAGTGTTGAGAATGAGAAATCAATACAGAAATGTCTTGATCACGAGATAGATATATAGATAGATAGTAATAGTCTACTTTTTTCTTCCGTTCATTAAAGGAAAAGTAGTTTACTTCATTCCTACATTGTACTCAAAAGAAAATTGCTTCTGTTGACAAGTGGAATTGTGAAAGAAAGCAATTATCCTTGATATTTAAAGACGAGGAGAAGAATATACTTTGATTCGTCTAAAGCTGTGGTAAACGAAAGATTAAAAAACCTTCTTAAAACTCCTTGATTCCAGGAATGTTTTCTATAGCCACTATGTTGCAACACACCTCGGCCTACTTCCCAGATGCTTTGTTTTTGTGAATTAGATTGAGTTTTATCATTATCAGTTACTTTAAACTCTATGATAATCCTTGATTTTGGGTTAAGAATTAATTCATGTTATTTGTTTACTACAATACTATATGTTTGTACTTCTGTAATTTCTATCATATTGTCATTAGCAGTGGAGAATATATTTCCTATAGACTGCACAATATAAATTCACACTTACTAAAATAAAAGAGAAAATGGAATGGACGCCACTTACGTTCGCAAACTGAGGAGAACACTGTCAAGATCCAGGAAATCCGGGCTTCTATACGGGTTCGAATCGCTCGGAGGAGCGTCGGGCGCGTAAAGAACCTCGACAATCACAGAATCGGTTAACTCGGGGTCGACTGGAATGGGTCTTTGAAGTTTTGTGCCAGCTGCACTGTTTAGATCCTGACATGTTTGACATTTCGAGGGATGCAGTGAACAGTAATGGTACGTATCGTCAAGATTCAAGGGAAATTTACCTCGACTGTAATATGATGCATGTATATTCAATCGATAGGTATTGTAGTATTACACACTATTAAAGCTTGAGAAAAATCGCACAGTCCGTTTGAATGTTATGAATTGTTAAAATTTAGGTTAAATTCATGACCGTCATGAAAGAAGGCTAAGTAAGATCATTCCAATTGGTGATGTCACTGAAGGGTAATGATAAATAAACATAATGAGAAGTATTCACATAAAAATTTCAGTTCTAAATGAAAAGTACTCCCCTGCCTTCCCTGTCAATTATAAAAGCAGTATATAACATAAGCGTTTTCTCATTGTGGCAGAAAAATGAAAATAAGTTGGATTCTCTTTTATTATTTTCTGAGATGTCCATCCCACAGTCCTACTGTGTTAGTGTGTTATCACACATTGTAACCTTCATACCAAGAAACAAAAACTGAACAGATTCAAACTTTTCAACGGGCTTTCCGAATTTCCTCAAACTCACTGACGAGTAGAGCTACCATTTGAATCCAAGATATTACATATGGGGTAAACTCCCCTTAAACTTGTCTCAAAGTGTCCCGTGAATTGTCAAACAATCGAAGAGTTCCTTTTCAAGATGTTATGCTATTTCTTAATCAGATTTGACTTTTTGACATGTTTGTACTCATTTTAGTAGTTCCATGCAGTAAACTTTTAAAGTAGTGAAATTCTAGTGGAAAGAACACAAAACAGAGGCCTCATTCAATGAAAATTGAGTTTGGTTCCAAAAGGTGCAAAATTCACAAAGATCCCAACTCAAACAATTGATTCTTCAGAAATTAGTGTAGACTCGTAGATATTTCCGAGACACATTTTCTTTATCCCATTATCTGCTTACTATCATAACGGGACCTAACGTCATTGCCCGAAAGGAACTCTTCGTTTTACTATTTTCTAATCTATCTTGGAAAAAAAAAATGAGAAAATACCAGGAATAGATATTCTGTTCCTGTCTACCTGAGGTTCAGATTTCTAACCTTTACATATATCGTCACATATTCGATGTTTTCAGTCGTTTGCGTTGTGGCGGACACGGTGGATATGTTGAAGAGGAAGTACGCGCTCTCGTTCAAGCTGATACCGCCGAATTCAATGCTCATCCCAAGGGTGAAATACACCTAGATTTTGACGGAAATTGAAGTTACTGCCGTTAAGAAATTTCCTTCTTTCTTGTTTGTTGATATCGAAAGAGATTCCAAGCGCTGTGCCCACAATGGTGAAATCTCCCGAACTCGACACCAACGACTCATACAGCTCATGAACAAAGCTCGACATGTTTACTCCTATTACTCTTTTTTTTTTACTTGTCAGCTGATGGAGCTCGAAAGCCGGGAGTGGCGCTAGAAATATAAACTGCGCCCCCACTCCCCTTACGGAATTCCTGGATCCGCCCCTGCATAATTACGTAATACGTCTAATTCTCTCATTCCACTTAATGAATAACATTTGCAGCATTGTATAGCGAACATAGTACAATGATGATTACCATTTATTATCTTATCATTATCAATACCTATTATTTGTAAACGGATATTAAGATTAAAGATTCTTTGGCGGAAATCGTTACTCTCACCGAATCAATCCAGGAAGGTGTTTCTATTAGCAGCACAAAAGTAAATCGGCCACCTAAGGCAAAATCAAATTGGCGCTCTGCGCTGCCGTTCACTCTGAGGGCTGTGCATCTTGCTTCAAAGTCCAGAGCCAATTGATCTGCTTCAGCACAGTCATCTGGCGAGGAGGGGCCGAAATTAATGAATTCATTAATATTAAAAAAAAAAAGAAAATGAAAATTTCCTGTCTCAATCATGGGATAAGGCAACTCATTTTCATTTGTGATATCCCTCGTTCAGCACTAATCATACACTGTAGGCCTACATTCAGCACTAAGCAAGTTTCCTTGCATTTTCAAATTCGGTGGCATGAAAAGGTTTTCTCTACGATAGACACTGCAAGTACAACTTGTTACATATCGGACCTGATATATCAAAACAAGTTTTGATATGTGAAATTTACAAAGTAAGCCGAATATTGGAAAACAACTTGATAAAGTTTACGGACTGAAAGGTTAGGTGTCATTAATTTATGTAAGCCGTATGACACAAATCCCTTACAGTAAATATACAAGTATAGTCTTTGTCCGCAGTAGTGTAAACAGAAGTACACACAGAGCGGGATAAGACGTAGGTACACTAGGAAATTAATGATGCTGGTAGCTTTGAAAGTACAATCATGATGTACTGGCATAAGCAGTTGTATGATACTATACGGTCCTAATGTATTTGTTAATGTATTTCAAACAACTATTTCTTTCTTTTTTCTAAATCTTGAGGGTCACATCCAAGCAAAATTGTTTTATTATACTGGTCTATTTACTTCTACTTACACGTGATTTATCGCGTATTTATTTTCCTTTGTTGTATGATGATGTGTGAAAATAAACGCTCTGTTATGAAATGGACTTACTATTTACACATGCATCTCGAATTATGTTAGCCTATTCGGTTTCTTTGTCAATCTGTGCCTGGAAAGATGCAGAAACAAATTTCAGTAACATCTGACGTAATCTCAATTATTTTTTTTTTCAAAATTATATCAGCGCCTTCACCATAGAACAAACAAACTACTAATTTATTCTGGTTGCTTCTTACCAATTGTCCATGCAGAAACAAATTTCAATGAAATCTCAACTTTCAATAGAATCTGACGTAATCTTGAATATTTGTCAAAACGATATTAGAGTCTTCACAATACAGAATAAACTTCCATGTTATTCTGATTATTTCATACCAACTGCTGACACGCGAACTCTTCCGATTGCGTTGCCCGCATCGTTTTCCACGGAACATGTAAGACTGCAAGAAAACACAGAAATATGAATTGATGGAAATCACCTCACACAGTGTGCTCACATTTTCCTAGAAGTTGTACAAGCCAAGGGCTACCAGGAAATATCTGGACACCGGCATAATTGCTATCCTCAAACCCCGAATGAGTTCATACATCGCGGTACATCGCGGAAAATGGGAATATCGAGTACATGTAATGTGAAACTGAAACAGATGATTATGCATAATTATGTCGCATTCATTGCTGGTCCTCATTTTCCAATAGTGCAAAGTTTCATATTTGGACAAACCAACCATCAATGGTACCTGCAGCGTTGATTGCAATTTTACACCATGTTATAGTTGGCTTCAATAAGTAGAGTAAAATCATATGAAAAAAGGTACATACTATCTTTATCAAAATAGGAACAAAAGTGAGAGATGTATCGCTGCTTTATGCATGTCTATATTATTCTCATGCTTTCACGAATCAGATACAGTATATCGTTGCAACCGTGCACATTTTTTAAATGACAGAGCTGGAGATGTCATCACCACGATGTGTACGTTAATCTTCACTAAACTTTTCTTTCGATTGAAGTCAATGCATGACTACCATGTGTCCTTTATCAATTATTGTAGTTTTCTAGTAGAAGCATATTAGGGCCATTAAAAGTTTGATTTTCCCGTCTGTTTTACATACAAACCATTAGGACAGTAACTGTTGAGACATGATATCTCTCTGTGTGGCATATTAATCAGGAATGTGTGTGGAATTTAAAAGATTAGATAGTAAATACTCGGTGAAAAAAAAAATTCTTATAACTTTCTTACTATACAACGTCCAACTTTGGGGGGGGGGGGCATCTGCTGTTTTGTTGGTCTGATTTTACTCTATCTATGAGAGCCAGGTTTGAAATGGTGAAGATTTAGGTTACAGCTCGTTATTCCGAAGGTTCGTTATTCCGAAGGTTCTTTGGTCCGAAGGTTCGTTATTCCGAAGATTCGTTATTCCGAAGATTCGTTATTCCGAAGGCTCGTTAATCCGAAAATGAAATAGGGTCCGTAACAAACCTTCGGAACAACGAGCTTTGTTTCATTTTCGAATCAACGAACCTTATTTTATTTTCGGATTAATGAACCTTCGGAATAACGAACCTTCGGAATAACGAACCCTATTTCATTTTCGGAATAACGAACCTTTGGAATAACGCCACAAATGTTCGGATTAAGCTGATTAACGAACCCTTTTTCATTTTCGGATTAACGAACCTCTAGTTATAGGGAATTTGTGTGTTTCGAGCATTGAATCCCTGAGTTTTGAACATCATAAACTATATTGTATATTCCGTAGATTATATTATAATCTCGACATACCGATTTTCGCTTGTGTTTCGTCATCTTTCGTAATTAGCATGTTGTACTAAACGCTTATATTGTTTCTTTGGAACCTACATCCTACAAGCATTGCTGTCTAGTAGGTTCCTCATATTAACATATCATTGTATTACATGTCCTTATATATTTGTGAAATCATGTCTAAAATTGAATGTTGTGTTATACATATTTTACTCCGAGATCAAATGGAATATGAAACCTGAATATGAAATGTGGAATATGGAACTTGAATCTTTAAAAGAAAAAAATTGCCAAAATCGAGCATGAACCAAGGGTTACTGACAGGGGGGCGGCTTACGAGAGATAGAAGCAACTGCTGACAATGGAATAATTGCAGGGAGACGAACTGTGTCTCTACATGGTACAGAGCTAAACTGATGCGTTCCGTCTCTTTGTCTGCTCCGTCTGATCAGTATCAGATTTTTTTACCATGTATGTTATGGATATGTGTCATGAACTGATTATGAGCCTGTATGCTTGAATCCCGCTGTATTGATATCAAAAGCAACTACAATATACAACTATGGGTGCACCGTGAAATGGTGTCACTATTATGCGAACACACTGCGGTAGATGTACAAGAGAGGATAACAATGTATAAACTCATGGCATTAATCTATACGTGTCATCTGTGTCCTCGCTGCACTTGCAGGGCCAATTCTATGCAGTTTGCGTGATAGCTTATTATCATCACTGTCCCACAGCTCATTTCTTGTTACAGGAAAAGAGAAGTATTTGTAGCTCACGTGATATTTGTATCTGCTGCGATCTCGATGGTGAATGCATTGAAGCCCACTGGATCTCCATTCAGAGATTCTCCAACGGGAGAGAGCCAGGATACACGAGGGATAGGAACACCCCATCCAGTGCACACAACAGTGACATCCTCGCCCACTTTACCGAACTGATCGTCTGATATGTCGATTATTATCGGCGGACCTAGACCAAAGGGAGAAAGAAAACAAAATAGCAAGATGAAACGTGAATGAGGATCTATTTTGAAACATATTCATCTGATAACAGATTGTAATAATGATAGTGATAATAATAATAGTAATAATAATGATAATAATAATAACAATAATAATGATGATGATGATGATAACAATAATGATAATAATAATAATATGAAGAAGAAGAAAAAGAGGAAGAAATGCAGCTCGGCAACAATTACAGAAAGGGGGTGGGGTTCAACAAAATAAGGCTATGTGGTAGGACTATCAAGGGCTAAAATTTTTTTCTGTTCCGGGCTTTGTCCACTATGCTGTGTCATTTTGGTTTGATCACAATGATGGTCATTCGTTGTTTTTATTGTAGTGATTGTAATTATTGTAATGGCCGTAGTCATCTTCGTTGTTGTTTTCTTGTTTTAATTGTTTTTAAGTTGTCGTTGGTGATGTTGACATTCACCATCGGGCGGTTCCTTAAACCCTATAAAGTTCTGGGTGATTCGAGTGCCAATTGACGAAGTATGAAGTCCTACAACATTGTGTGCACACTGCACTATCTAAAGTATACCTGGCACACAAAGGAAGTATGTAACGAAGGATGACCTTCACTGCTTAGCAAGGATGCTTGGCGGAAACACGAGCGCAGACTTTTGAAATCATTTTCACGTCGACTTTTTTAAGGGACGTAGGCAAACCTATGCGTGCGAATGAATTCATCAACATTTTATGCGCACATGTAATGATTCAATGACGGCATTGATAATGAGTTTTGATGCAGTGGATTGATGTAATTCCAGGTTTGATCATCTCAAGCGTCTGTTGTTGTTATGGTTGTTTGAGGGGTTTTTTGACCTATCACTCCCATCAGAATCGTATCCGGGCAATTACCCCCAGAGGGCAATTACCCCCGGTTACTGAATACTGGTTTAATAGTGGTAAGGTTAGAGTAAAGATTAGGATTAGGCTTAGGCTTAGGGTTAGGAGTTTGGGTTAGAGTTAGGATTAGAGTCAGAAATATTATCAGGATGAGGGCCAGGGAAAGGGTTTGGGGTAATTGCCCAGGGGTAATTGCCCTAGACCCCATCAGAATATTTACGCCAAAACTTTACTTACATAATTACTGTAAAGTCGAACTTTAACTCTACATTATCATGTAAGGTAAAACGTAATGTTTTCGATGAGACCATAGACTGATTACAAGACCCTTATGTTTTTAGCACTGGCAGACGTGAGCGAAAGAGGCTCTTTATTTCTGAGATTTGCCTCTTTCAGTTGTTGTTTTTATACTCTTGCGTCTTTTTGGGTTTTGCACTAACTCTATAGCGCCTATGACAAAGGCTAATTCTTTTATTACCTAACTATCCTTTCAGTGTAGCTGTGCTATCAACTTTTACGTCCTGTCTGAACGAGGAATAACGTGCCCCGTAAATGTGACGCATGACGTGGATAAGAATGATGAGGGTAAAGAGAGAGAAAAATGTATGCAGGAAACTGTAAGGTAATTAAACAGCACGGCACTTGTGATGCCCGTATATACTCTTACCCGCTCCTCTTCTGAGAAAGCATTACAAAATACAATCTGAACTGGGTTCATTAAAAGGTTGGTATAGTTTTGGTTATGGGGTTGTGATTCAGCTTTTAAACATTTTTGGAGCTCATAAAAATATATATATTTCAAAAGGATCTAAAAGATTATTATATTAATAAAAGTTGGTTTTGAAATCGCTGAAATATCTAAACATATTTAATCAGCCCTAAAAAAAAAAGATGGGAACAACTTTCTTTTTATTAAGATCACACATTGCGTTGCTTTTAGATACCGCAAGCCTTTCAAAACCGATTTTCATGAAATAAACTTTTCATTTCCCTTATAACTGTATGCTCTTTGATATTTTCTCCGTGTGGTTTGTAATCATCTCGCAAAAAGTCAAAATCTGAATTGCCCATTTTAACCAAAACTATATACCATCCCAACCTTTGAGGCATGTTGTGCGGGACTGTCTCTTCAATGGCCTGCTTAAAAGAATCGTTTGCTCCACGTCTGTGTCTGTGCAAGGTACTCCCTACCAATTTAACCCCAGAACTGAAATAACCTTGATAACTTCAGATCTCAACTATAAAGCCCTATCTTTTCCAGCAACTTTGTGAGTAATAAGCCTACGTGACATACTTATTTATAGTGATGTTATGTTAAAAGGCGCCATATAAAAGCTCTTCATTGAGGTCATCACCATTCTCTTGAAACAGAGAGTTTATGGACTGAAGATGCAAACCAACCCAGCCAAGAGAAACAATTAATAACGAATGCACTTAAAGTGGAACGCCGGGCATGATCAGTTTCAAAGCAGAGATGTGGTCTTCGTAGAGTATTATAGTTGACTTTTGCAAGTGGAGTAAAACCAGACGCCCAAAAAGTTGGACGAGCATTATGATAACTATGTCTCAGTTCCATGTGCGAATCAGGGGCCCGTTTCATAAAACTTGTCATCAGTGACAACTGCCACATTTCTATGAAAAATTAGCTCTCCGCCAATCAGATGTAAGGATTTCAGTAGCTTGTCACATTTATGACAAATTGTCACTGATGACAAGTTTTATGAAACGGGCCCCAGATAAAATAGTGATTTCACTGCCTCAATGATTCCCATTTGCATGCGCACAATTTTTTTTTTCACTATATTCTTTGTTCTTTATTTTTTCGTTTTATGACAGTGACATGAAAAAGAGTTAACTGGATTTATAGTCGGCGTGATGTGAATAGAGTCAGAACAAGGTATTATAACAAAATTGTATTTTTTTTTTATCTAGCGGCAATGGCTATGTTGACTGTGTCAACATACGGAAGGTCAGTATCCTCAATGGTAAAAATCATTGTAAGACACTTCTAGCCTCTATTCATTGAAAAGGTATGGAATCAATTCACAGCGTCCTTGCTACGTGAATCAACAGACTGAAATATAACACCAGCAAGGTTTTTAACCGTGTACTCATATATAGATTGACCTGCATATATCAGCAGAAAACTCTGTGTATAACTGGTCTAACCCTTTCTATGCCACGGACTTTATGTTGTGTGTACTGCGCTATGGGGCTTTCTGTACCATCAGTCGGCACTCAAACCACACGAATGATTAATATCGACAGCGATGCTAATCAATAATCTGCATGACTCTTGGATCGTCCGGTATGGTTCTTCGATAAGTCAAACGAAAAGCAAAGAGCATTTTAATCATTGTGTGAATTGCTTTCCCGGTGAATATAATTACCTCAGCTCAGGACGTAATGGCTCAGACTTTCGGAGATTTGTGATTGCTCCAGCGCGCTCTTCCGACAAAATACACATCTCTTTTCAAACATTCCTCGTTCAGCCAGATACAAATGCATACGCAAGAACACATGCTCACAATCATACTGTTATAGGATACAAGGATCGGTACTAACATTTTTTTTTGTAGCCCGACAATGAAATTTGGTGATCCTAAAAATGAAGAAAGGGCCACCGAAACATAATTTCCATTGAAAAAAAAAGATGGTGACACCGTGTCACATGGCCACCTTTATGAGAGTGTCGAGCGTGGATTACATATACATACAGGGGTACGTATTGATTGATTGATTGATTTTATTTCTGCCTTTTTCCAAATCACATATAACAAAAGAATACACATATTAAGAAATTAACGTTACACGACATTTAAGCAAGCATATACTGTCTTGCAAATTAATTCAAAGTACATATACACACACACTATGACGTGTAGCATATCATTCACACACACAAAAAGTTCGGAGGCGAATCGTTGAATCAACACTTGTAGAGTATGTAGATAATAATTGATTATTCATTCGGAGTATATCACGTCGTTTTATTATTTTAGAGAAAAAAAAAGAACAAAAAGAATATAACAGAGGGGATTTGAATAAATTGATTTTTAGAATTCAATATTTTTTTGGTTATTATTATAACAGAAAAGCAGGAGACTGCGATCATAAGCACCAGCTTGACATGGATCAAGGCCTCGGGGTAAAATTCGAGACTTAAAATCGATTTACATATCTGCATAACGGACGTGTCTACAAAAATAGAATCAATAGTCAAATCCAAAATATTGTAATAATTTATGAAATCAAAAGTAAAGGGGGAATTCAAAATAGTTTTCGTTTATTTGTTATCAATAGGCATTTTTTATCATAATACTGTGCTGAGGTGAGTGCTGTGCTGTGCTGTGCAGTGCTGTGCTGTGCTGAGCTGTGCATGCGATGAAATAAAATTTTGTTAATTTAATGTTTGGGTATATATACCTGATTAAATTGATTCTGGTTTGTTCGTTGTGTCACATGTATGTCTTCTACATACTTCTACAATATCAACAATTTTGATACGCAGCAAAGTACTAAAACTAATACTATATCAATATAAACTGTTTGTGAGTGAACGTTAAAAAAAACCCAAACTTCTAATCACTCAGGCACCACAGAAAAACCTGATAGAGAGATATCTTCGTCGCGACGATGTCGCATTTTGCATGTTTGATGATTTGCATATGAACAGGCGTCACGTGCATATGAATAAGCAACCGTGCATATGAATACACGTACTTTCTATTCATACCTTTGTTTATTCGTCCCGACGATAAGCGACGATAGAGAAAGGATTCCCTTTCACTAATCGTCGCTCTTCGTCCCGACTTACTAGCTATTTTCAAAGTTCGGCTTCTATTGTGCCTTGCGTTTCTTTTGTTAAAAAACGTCGCATATCGTTCCCGACGAATCATTGTTCAACCGTCGGGAGACGTTCTGACTATATGGCTTCGTTTCAATGCCGTTCGTGTTCAAGTTTATGTTTTGTTCAGCTTTACTTGTCACAGCGTAAAGCCTGTTATCCGTGTGATCTAAAACGTCGCATATCGTCCCGACGAATTACCATTACTGTACCACCGAAATTCCGTCTCTGTTCCATCGTCGAGCAACGTCCAAAACGCGTGGCTACAGCTAATCCGCTGGGTGATATGATTCGCAATGCCGAGTACGATAATGAATGGGAAGTTTTGTGTTTTCACGAGAAAAAAAAAGTATTCTCGCTGCTATAGATAATTGTGAATAACAGGCTGACTTTCCGTCTTTTGTGCAAATGGTAGTTACGGCGATGGGAAAGGAGACTTGACCGCAGTCGATAGACATTGAATTTGTATTATCTTGTCTTTACGCGTAGGAAACACGGCGGAGAGATTTTGTCCGGTTTACAAACGAAAACTTGACCATCGTTGCAAAACTTATTTGATGGTCGCCGTTCGTTGTCAAACTCCGAAAACTTCTGTCATATTTTTTGCTGTAGAATACATTGATTTTTTTTTGTTATTTGACACAACATTGAATCAAATATTTGTATTTTAACAACGTGTTTACCTATTTATTCTGTTGCGGCATTTACTTCAACTGGTCGTCGGCCTTCGCGTGGTTGTAATCATTGTTAACATTTATGTCGTCTTGTAAAATCTTAGAGCGGGCGGAGAGATTCTGTCCAGCGTTCAAACGGGAATTCGACTGCAGAACTTGTTTCAGCTGTCAATCCCTGCTGACTGTTCTCATTGTTTGTTATGCTAAAAAAGGGATATTGATTTCATGTTGTCAACATACCAAAAATGTCAGCTGCATTCGCCTTTTAACCTTACTGTAAAGGCGGATTTTTTTCACCCACTTTGCGCAACCAGAAACTAGCGCAAAAAGAAAATTATGCGAATGTTTTCACTTGCCATTATGTTTCAGGAGATGATGTCTTGGTTTCGGTAAAATACGAAACTCTCTTTCACGGCCAAGTGCGAAGAATTGGTCACTAAGATGGTTGATGGTAGCTACGACGACTTGTAAGGAAACTTGACTGTTATCGAATTAATTGCTAAGCTTCAGGTGGAGAGATTTTGTCCGACTTCCAAACGGGAACTAGAATAACATTCTTATACTAATTTCAGCTGGTTGTCTTTCTTTGTTAAACTCCGTTGACTTCTGTCATTTTTGTAACTGCATAGAATACATTGATTTCTGTGTTCTTTGACACATCATTGAATCAAATCTGTGTATTTTGATACCAGGTTTACCTTTTTACTTTGTTGCGGCATTTACTTCAACTGGTCGTCGGCCTTCGTCATGGTTGCAATATAATTGTTAAAATTTATGTCGTCCTGTAAAATTTTAGAGCGGGAGGAGAGATTCCGTCCAGTTTTCGAACGGGAATTCGACTGAAGAACTTGTTTCAGCTGTCCATCCCGCTTTTGTCGATCCCTGTTAACTGTTCTTATTGTTTGTTATTCTTAGGAAAAGAAACAAAACAAAGAAAAAATTGATTTCATGTTGTCAACATACCATAGAATGTCATCTGCGTTCGCCTTTTAACTTTACTGTAAAGGCGGATTTTTTTTTCGCCCACTTTCCGCAACCAGAAACTAGCACCAAAGGAAAATTATGCAAATGTTTTCACTTGCCATTATGTTTCGGGAGATGATGTCTTCGGGAACACACACACACACATACAAAATAAACCACACACAACACACACACACACACACACACACACACACACACACACACACACACACACACACACGGAACTCTTTTTTTCACGGCCGAGTGCGAAGAATTGGTCGCTATAAGCCCCTTTTACACATTCACGGATTGCATCACGGATGACCACGGATCGTCTGTCTGGGATCATCCGTACTATTTCCGGCATGACCGTGTTGACTTCGTGAAGTCATCCGACATTATCCTTGATCATCCGGCATGTCCGCCGAAAAAAAAAAAAAATGAGCTTGCTTAATTTTTCATCCCGGACATCACGGATGGAAATCAATACAAACTCTTCCTTGTCGGCACCGTCTACTCCGTGTTGCATCCGTATTCCTTCCTTGTAGTCTACTCCGTGTTGCCTCCGTGAAGACATCGGAACGTCCGTATTAGCATCGGCTCCATCCGGGATGAGAAATTCGTGTATATTTTGCCAATACAAGCTCAGAAAGTCAATGAAATTTGCTCACATCTTCACCCATCAGTACAGCCAATCGACTCCTCTAGTAGGTTTATATCGCATGAGAATCTTCAAGTGACCCACACACATCTTCTTGCTGGTTTTTTTTTTTTTTTTTTGGGGGGGGGGGGTGATTTGTCTTAGTTTGTTTTGCTTTGTTTATGTTGTTATGTTCCCGCAAAATGAGATTTTGCAACAAAGAGATATGCCTTTATGATGTCGACAAGCAGATGCGTATGTAATCTGCTGTAGATTTTCTGGTGTGCTTGTTACATATTACTTAGCTCTGGAAGCATGTCGCCCAAGAATGATAAAGTATCAAAAGAAAAAGCAAATGTAATGTGTCAACTTTTTGGGGATATCCGCGTAAACACCGCGAAGGGACCCAGTTGCATCCGTGCTCTTCCTTGATATCCGTGTTAGCTCCGTATCGTTTCCGCTGTGGTCCGCGTTCATTCCCTGTCTGTCCGTGTAGGCACCGTACTTGTCCTTGTAGCTTCCGTACTTGTCCGTGTAGACAACCAGTTGGGACTGTATTCACACCGGCATTGAAAGGAAAATCGATATTTTGCATGCCGGAACACCACGGATGACGATCCGTGGTCATCCGTGAAGCAATCCGTGAAAGTGTAAAAAGGGGCTTGTGATGATATTAAAAGATGGTAGCTACGAGTTGTAAGGAAACTTGACTGTTAGTGATATAATATTGTTTGGCATCAGGTGGTGAGATTTTGTCCGACTTCCAAACGGGAACTAGACTAACATTCTAATACTTATTTCAGCTGGTCGTCGTTCTTTGTCAAACTCCGTTAACTTCTGTCATTTTTGTTGCTGTAGAATACATTGATATTTGTGTTCTTTGACACACCATTGAATCAAATCTTTGTATTTTAACACCGGGTTTGCCTTTTTATTCTGTTGCGGCATTTACTTCAACTGGTCGTCGGCCTTCGTGATGGTTGTAATATAATTGCTAAAATCTATGTCGTCCTGTAATACTTAAGAGCTGGAGGAGAAATTCTGTCCAGCTTTCAAACGGGAATTCGACTGCAGAACTTGTTTCAGCTGTCCTTTTCCGGCTGAGTGCGAAGAAATGGTCGCCAAGAAGGTTGATGGTAGCTACGACGAGTTGTAAAGAAACTTGACTGTTATTGATATAACAATATATTGTTAAGCTTCAGGTGGAGAGATTTCTCCGATTTCCAATGGTTTGTTTCATTTAACATATTAAAGATATTTTCTTTCAGTTACATGCATTCTTTCAAACGTTGGGGTAAATTTACAATTATGAATGAGTATCTTATGCTTTGAATTGCACCATGTGCCCATTTCTATGCAAGAGCCAAATTTTCCTTTTCTTGAACTTGTTGGACACCTCAGTGTCTATATAGAATAGTTATTTCAGGCTAGAGAGGCGCATCAATTTTAAACTTTGTGTTTGAAAGGCTATTGTCATCTTAAAGACGACTTATAATGTCGCTCAAATCGACTGAATGGAGCAAGCCCTCTTACGATGCATGCTCGGATCTACAAAGACTTTATGGTCTAGTGCTCCGACATACCCAACAAAGAGACGGGACGAAAAGCATCGGTGTCTGTTTTCTCTGTTCTGTCCTCACCCTTTCCTCTATTCTTCTATCATCCCTCCTCTTCCATGATATCCCCGCCTATCATAAAGGCTAACACTAGAGGCGCCTGCCCCCGGGAAAGGCCGAGACTTCACCGGCGTCGGCGGGCGGGTCTTCTACCTGCTTGCCGACGGGAACGGCGTAACCCTGCATGTCGGTGCAGGAGTATAGGCAGGCGATATCTTTTCTTACGTGTCCCCTTTCTTTCTCTGTAAATATCTCGTTTGTAAATATATATATATATATATATATATATATATATATATATATATATATATATTGTTATTATTATTATTATTATTATTATTATTAGATTTTGTAAATAATTAGAAGTATAGTGTAGGTTTTTATTATAGAATTTAAGTGTATATTTAAATTGAATATATTTTTTGGAGTAAATTGCCCATCCGGCACACCCGGCACACCCGGCAGAGAGCTCCACAAATCTAAAAGAACAACATCAGCATCGGTGGTACACAGGATGTGGTTGCTTAGGCGACGCTTTCTATTGTCGGGATGGGGATTATGATGTAGGCGACGCTTTCTATTGTCCGGATGGGGATGAAGAAGGTTCTTTTATAACGTGAAACGTTCAGCGTAGCAAACTTAATCTCCTGAAAGTAGATAGCGGGAGTCCATTAAAAAAGAAACTGCCGCGTACTGTTGACGTGCTTGTACATAATACGAAAAAGCTATTCTTGCTTGTTGTGATGACTACACGCTGGCACAGCGGTATTCACACTGTTGCTGATCACTTGATGATCTGACAATTAACCTACATGTTGCATAATATTTTAAATGGGCCATTGGAAGTTTGACGGAAATACATTGCTAACCATTCTCCTTTCGTCCGTGTATATGAATTCGTCAACATAGAATGAAATGTGAAGATTTGGCGCCTAATATATTTGAACCGAATTTTGGAATATGCTTCAGGTTCTCTTCCTGCAGATGTTAATCCCACAATGTCGATCAAATTATAAGACAGTTAATCTTTCTGAAGCGGTGGACACACAAAATTGTCATGTCAGTGATCATCCTAAGAATGATGTGTAAAGAAGACGAAGTTTAACCTTGCCTTTGGTTTTGTATTGTTTTACCGCTTAAGTTGCAACATGCGAACACAAGGTTTTACTGTAAAACGAGGAATAATTGCGTGCATGATAATTTTGCAAATTTTCCGAGAACCAAGAGATTAGCATGCAAGTGGAAGTTCTTGCCTACACTATATGCATTGAATGCCAGCGACAATAAGCATAATTATTATTTATGCCACGGATACTTTAATGATATTAAGAATCACAAATCTTCAGTATTGCAGGGATGAACCATAAAAATCAAGCATAATCATGACTGTTTTATGCCAAATAACATTGGTTTTTTTTTCTTTTTTTTTTTGTTTGGGTGTTTTTTGGTTTTCCTCTTTTTTTTTTTTTTTTTTTGGGGGGGGGGGGGGGGGGGGGGGGGCGAGGGCGCCGTGGCACGGTGGATATTTAAGCTTCACGACTCCCAGTCGAAGGACCCGAGTTCAATTCCCTCCCCGCAGCGATTACGTCCTATTCCGTCCTATAGCAACTCTATATACGATAATAATGTCAGGCGGGCCCTCTGATAGCTAGAGCACTGATAGCATTGAAGAGGCTACTCTAAATAGAGAAGACTTTTTTGCAATTATCACCATTGTTATCGTTATTGTTATTATTATGATTATTGCGGGGTTGTGTTTTTTTTTGGGGGGGGAGGGTACTATTGCTACAATATCATTAGTCTTGCATGAATGCGGTTAGGATATGTTCTACCTCCTATCTCTTTGTAACATTCATCTATCATCTTCACAACAAATTTCAAGACATCATTATGTTTGTGTCATGTACTGTAAAAGTGGATATTTTCGCGCGACTAATTTTTCGCGTTTGGCCGGGTAAGAAGAGATTCGCGTGTTTTTAATTCCGCGGAATAAAGACATCACGCACAGGAACATACAGCAAGCAAAAAATATTCACGTGCTTTTATTTTCACGCTAGTTTCTGGTTGCGCGAAATTCGCGAAAATTTCAACACCGCGAAAATTTCCACTTTTACAGGTAGTAACTAGTTAGTATGGATATTCATTTCACTTTGAAATACTGCGATAGTAATTGACATAATCAGACAATTATTATTTTTTTGTTAGTATGACAGGAAGGGCTCATCGTGAATCCAAAACCCAAAGAGAAGTGCGATTTGAAATGGCTGAGATATAGGTGCCCGCCTTTTACAAGGATCGCTATGTTTCACTTTGTTTCTGGATATCTCTACCATTTCAGAACCGATCTTCACCAAATGAAATTTGATTTCCTGTCAGAATTGTATGCTCTTTAATATTTCTTTCTTTTCAAAGTACGTTGTATCTGTAAAAAGGCTAATAGCTGAATCCTCATCTCAACCAATTATACTATTTCATGCTTAACACCTTGAATATGCTTCTCTGCCCCTCGGAAAAAAAAATGCGGACAGTTTATCAGCATGTAGCACATTGATTTGATGAAACTGCAATACTGAGGCTGTACTTTTTTACATGTTTAGATTAGTTTCGTTTTGATAGCAGCGGAATAGTGTGCAATGAAAGCCGACTTATGGATCTTATCATAATAAGTTATCGAGTCTTATACGATACACTGTTACCTGTAATCTTTAATTATAATTTTGCGATTTTCGTCTTTTACGTTAACTTTCAGTATATATATTATGTATCAAAATGGGCATGCGCCATTTTAGATATTGAATGGAGTTATTCTTGACTTTAGATATCAAATAGAGTTATTCTTGACAACGGTTTGTTACATTAAACATATTCAAAGTGCTTTTTTTCAGTACCATGCATTCTATCAAATGTCTAGTAAGTTTACAACTAAGAATTAGTAATATTAATAATAATAGAATTGGGGTAATACATATCAGATGTTACTTGATAAACTTCTTTTACTGCAAAAGAAAGCGCTTAGAATTGTTTTTAATTTACATACCCGAGAACATACAGATGCTTTGTTTTCTGACCATAAAATATTAAAAGTAAATGATTTGTATGTGTTTCAACTTGGCCAGTTTATGTTTAATTACAACAGTAACTTTTTACCTAAAATATTCCATGATTTATTTCATCGAAATAGTCATGTTCATAACTATCCCACGCGACGATCCGACGAATTTCATCTTCCATTAATGAGAACCGCACATGCCCAAAATACATTTTTTTTTTATACCGGACCCAGACTTTGGAATAATTTAGATAATAGTTTAAAAGATTCCCCCAAATTTGTTACATTTAAATACAAACTCAGAAAATATTTACTTTCTACTTATAATCTTAGATAATTTAAATTGTTTTGATTCATGCTTGAGCCTTCACTTGTCCTGATGTCGCAGCACTTGGCGTGTTCTGTGTGCAGACTTCTCTTCTTTCTTCTCTCCTCTTCCTTTCCTGTCTTTTGTTCTTCGTAGACTTGTATTTTTACCGTCTTCTCTCCTCTCGGTACTGTCTCGCGTCTTACAGTGTATACGTGTGGGTAATCGACTGTGTGTACGAACGTATTGTCCTTGTCATATTTTCCCGGTACACGTGGTTCAGTGAGCAGTGTCCGGGCACTAGCATTGGTATTCTATATTTTTTCCCAACCGGTGTATCTCAAAATAATTACATGTATATTGTTTTAGAATAGTATATAATTTACTCATTATTTGTCTAGCGATCCACGTCCGACAAGCTATGCTTTTTAGTGGATCACTATTTTCCATTATAAAATGGGTTCAAGAATGTAGCCAATAGGAAGCGCTGAAATGAGACACACCTCCTTCCTTTACTTCAGTACAACTGCACTGCCTGTAATCCTATGGTAGATTGCCGATCGTCTGTGCGCGCGGCGGCTCCTTTGATGAATTGCATGCATACGCGTACGCGCTGTCAATCCTGTAAACAACTTCTAGTTCGGGCTGCCGGCCGGCCGGCCTGTCTTCCCTTGTGCATAACATATGTGGCGTACGTACGTATACTGTACTATACTCAGTACGTACACTTTGTACAGTACAGTAGACCAAGCGTTATGGGACCGGACGCGTACATGGAGTCACTTTGAAGAGCAAATCCAACGATTTAGCAGGTTAATTCTCACGCCGTTTTCAGAGTATGTTGTCTAGTAGGCCTATATGAGGAGTCTATATCAAGTCTTTAATATAAAGGGTGCATATTCTATGTAAAATAAGTAAGTTTTCATGCGGGTGTCCGGAAACCCAACCCCCCATTATACTTATACTGTATGTGCGGGACTTCCGCGAGTGCGACGTGCGTAAAAGTTTGGGACGAACATCTTCGGACGTCTTGACCCACAAAGGTACGTGAAAAAAGCTGAAAAATGATGTTAGTTTTCGAATTTTCGACCCATTTTATAAAACAAATGATGCACAGGATTATTTCGTGGCGTTAGTGTAGGCGTAGCTCACTCGAGGGTATTTACAATGTAGTGCAACATGCACTCGGCTTCGCCTCGTGCATGTTTCACAATTGTAAATACCCTCGAGTGCACTTCGCCTACACTAACGCACTCTATCCTGTGCATCATTTGTATATAATCGAATCTATTTTCCGCTCGCCCACGAAGTATTTATACAGTGTTTTCCTAAATATTGTACATGTTATATGTTGTTCTATAATTTGTCTCGTATATATATTACATGAATCTTATGCAAACGTTTGAACAATATTTCATCACATGTATACTTTGTACTATGTTTTTTGATTTTCGATGATTGGAAATAAACTATGATTGAATTGAATTGAATTGAATTGAATTGAATAAGAATTAGTATGCTTAGAATTGTGCACACCATTGGCCCATTTTTATGCAAGAGCCAAATTTCCCTCTTTTTGTACGCGGTGGACACCTCAGTGTCTATATAGAATATGAGAATGATAGTTATTTCAGGCTAGAGGGGCGCATCAATTTTGAACTTTGTGTTTGAAAGGCTATTGTCATCTTAAAGACGACTAATGATGTCGCTCAAATCGACTGGAGCAAGCCCTCTTATGATTCATGCTCGGATCTATAAAGACTTTATGGTCTAGACATTCCCAGTAGTATATACGCGAAAGAGACGGGACGAAAAGCATCGGTGGTACACAGGATGTGGTTGCTTAGGCGACGCTTTCTATTGTCGGGATGGGGATGAAGAAGGTTCTTTTATTATGTGAAACTAGTAGGCTTGCTAAGGGCGTATGGCAAGCTTTTTTTACATTTAAAGTTAATTTCTGATATCACAAATTCCATTTTGTGATATCAAAAAATAAAATTTTTGATATCAAGAATTCAATTTGTGATATCAAGAATTAAATTTGTGATATCAGAAATTCCCGTAAGTGTAGCACATGAACTTAATTTGTGATATCAAGAAATCGAATTTGTGATATCACAAAATCCATTCTTGATATCACAAATTCAATTTGTGATATCAGAAATTTGAATTTGTGATATCTAAAATTCAATTTGAGATATCACTAAATGAATTTGTGATATCAGAAATTCGAATTCTTGATATCAAAAATAGGTTTCACGTGAAAAACCAATGGTAATTCGTGATATCACAAAATGATTTTTTGATATCACAAATTCGAATTTGTGATATCACGAAATAAATTTGTGATATCACTAATTTGAATTTGTGATATCAAGAAGTCTTATTTGTGATATCACAAATGCGAATGTCTGATATCACAAATTCCATTTTGTGATATCACGAATTGAATTATTGATATCACAAAATCGAATTTGTGATATCAGTAATTCACAGGGAATTCGAGCGTTAGTTTTGCGCTGAAATTCAACTGTGAATTCGAGCGTTAGTTGAGCGCAGAAATACACGGGGAATTCGAGCGTTAGTTCAGTGCAGTAAATCCCTGTGAATTCGAGCGTTAGTTGAGCGCAGAAATACAAAGTGAATTCGAGCGTTAGTTTTGCGCTGAAATTCAACTGTGAATTCGAGCGTTAGTTGAGCGCAGAAATACACAGGGAATTCGAGCGTTAGTTCAGTGCAGTAAATCCCTGTGAATTCGAGCGTTAGTTGAGCGCAGAAATACAAAGTGAATTCGAGCGTTAGTTTTGCGCTGAAATTCAACTGTGAATTCGAGCGTTAGTTGAGCGCAGAAATACACAGGGATTTCGAGCGTTAGTTCAGTGCACTAAATCCCTGTGAATTCGAGCGTTAGTTGAGCGCAGAAATACAAAGTGAATTCGAGCATTAGTTTTGCGCTGAAATGCAACTGTGAATTCGAGCGTTAGTTGAGCGCAGAAATACACAGGGATTTCGAGCGTTAGTTCAGTGCAGAAAATCGCTGTGAATTCGAGCATTAGTTTAGCGCAGAAATACAAAGTGAATTCGAGCGTTAGTTGAGCGCTGAAATACACAGGGAGTTCGTGCGTCAGTTTAGTGCAGAAAATCGCTGTGAATTCGAGCATTAGTTTAGCGCAGAAATACAAAGGGAATTCGAGCGTTAGTTTTGCCCTGGAATTCAACTGTGAATTCGAGCGTTTTGTTTTGTTTTGTTTTGTTTTTAGCGCAGAAATACACAGGGAATTGGAACATTACTTTTGAGCTGATATTCAGATGGAAGGTATACTACTGCTAACTTTTTTTAGAACAATGTTCAAAATACCAATATCTATATATGAGAGATTTACACATCCATCATTCCCTAAATGATCATCAAGGTATATTCGATGAATTATTGATACAAATCAATTGTTTTGCAACATGTTATCATGAATTCAATGATACTATGTTCACGTAGGGCCTGCATTTAATTCATCGTTTTGGTCCTCAAATTGTCATCTATTACCACATTATTGTTGATTATGATACATTTTTCATGTGGTAATCCCCTTTACAGTAAGACTCTTCCACCAAATCAATGATAATTATGTGTGGTTGTATGTGTATGTGTGTTATAAAAGCATATACCATGTGTTTGTATTGCGGAGGACCGACCGAGGGCAATCAATCCTCTGGTCTGTGTATGTCAGCAGCGGAGAATAAGAGAGAGAGAGAGAGACTGTGAGTCATGCGGGGTGCGAGAGGGAGTCGTAAACTTGCCAATTTAATGTCCACCACTGGTGTCGGCTGGTGGTACATAAAGCAACGTGTTTCTCCTAAAGACATTTTCTCACTCCTCAAAATCAGTCCTCCAAAACAAAGGGGTGTATCCATTAAGACCAATAGTGTTGGGTGTACAGTTTGCCTGCCCCAATATGTTTATGATTTTGTAAAATAATTTAAAGTGTAATCATATAGGCAAGTTTATTCAAGAATCAAAACCGGGGAGAACAAAACTGGAATGCACAAGCCCAAAAGTCTTCAGACCAGATCAAGAAGAGTGAAGATATCCAGATCTTATGAGGAGTTTATGCAGCAGTATGCATGGCAAACAAACAGTTAGAATTTGTAGTAAGAAAAAAGCAGTGGTACGAAGGACTTCAATTTTGTTAATCTGCGCAATGAGAAATCTCTCTTATTAACTCGGAGGACTAATAGGGGGAGGTCGGGAGAGAGTATCTTTCACATGACAGAGTAAAGAGAAACGCAAACAAAAGTTGTAAGTCAACCAGTCTCTGCCAAATCAGTGGCGAGAAATGGAGAAAAAAAAAGAATATAATAATGCCTTTGAAGTAATTGACAACATATCAATAATGGCATTTTAGATATGTTGCTAAACGATTTATTTTCATCGATTCTTTTAAAACCAATTCCTAAGCACTTTAAATGAAGACGAGTTGCCAAAACTCTTCATTTTGTTTGGTTTTTTTTGTAACTATCGTTATATACTATGAAAAGATAACACCTGAAATTCCGTAGGAATATCTGCGCTAAACTAATGCTCGAATTCACAGTGTATTTCTGCGCTTAACTAACGCTCGAATTCATTGTTGAATTTCAGCGCAAAACTAATGCTCGAATTCCCTGTGTATTTCTGCGCTCAACTAACGCTCGAATTCACAGTTGGATTTCAGCGCAAAACTAATGCTCGAATTCCCTGTGTATCGTTTTTCTGCGCTCAACTAAAGCTCGAATTCACAGTAGAATTTCAGCGCAAAACTAATGCTCGAATTCCCTATGTATTTCTGCGCTCAACTAACGCTCGAATTCACAGCTGAATTTCAGCGCAAAACTAATGCTCGAATTCCCTGTGTATTTCTGCGCTCAACTAACGCTCGAATTCACAGTTGAATTTCAGCGCAAAACTAATGCTCGAATTCCTTGTGTATTCCTGCTCTCAACTAACGCTCGAATTCACAGCTGAATTTCAGCGCAAAACTAATGCTCGAATTCCCTGTGTATTTCTGCGCTCAACTAACGCTCGAATTCACAGCTGAATTTCAGCGCAAAACTAATGCTCGAATTCCGTGTGTATTTCTGCGCTCAACTGACGCTCAAATTCCCGTTGGTTTTCTGCACTGAACTAAAGCTCGAATTCCCTGTGTATTTCTACCCTCAACAAACGCTAGAATTTACGGTTGAATTTCAGCTAAAAACTAATGCTCGAAATCAAATTATTTCTTTGCGAAAGATATGTGCTGAAATTCCATTGTAAATTAATGATATCACAATTGGAATTAGTGATATCACAAAATGTATTTCTTGATATCAAGAATGTGATTTCGTGATATCTCGAATTGAATTCGTGATATCACGAATTGAATTTGTGATATCACTAATTCGATTTCGTGATATCAAAAATTGGTTTTACGTGATGAACCAATGGGTATTTGTGATATCAAAAATTGAATTTGTGATATCAGAAATTCGAATTTTTGATATCACGAAAGGGAATTCGTGATATCAGAAAATCTTTTTAAAAAGTAATATGGCTTGCCATAAGGGCGAAAAAAGGGGTGATCACTGCATTTTATAGTACAAATGTCCTATTTGGCACACATGTTCCTCAGTACAATTGGAATTTTTTCATCGAAAGAGACAATCTGTATCTATGCAAATAAGCCTTAATTTGCATAATTTATGCAAAAATACATATACAAATTATTACAAAATATATATGCATCCAGCAGAAATACCTAATTTGGTAGAAGTATTTGATAGAGCATGTGAAAACAATTCCTGCAAAAATTGATGTCACACCTATGTAAATAAACCTAAAATTTGCATAATTATGCGAGTTATGCAAATTGATTTGTAAACAATGAAACCCCCTTAAATCTCATCCTAGATAGATATAACCCGTTAGAAACACTCTATGAAACCAAATGAGAAAAGAATTTGAATAATTGAACCATCTTTACCAGCTAATTTACATAATTACTAAAGAAAGTAAAGTAAAAACATTATTTTTAAAGTTTTCCTTACAGTCTAAGCACTTCATTTTATGATAAAAACTACCAAAGTAGTATGCATATCCTTTATTAGCCAAAGGAAATGGTTTGTAATATCAAAACACTATTCCTGTATGCAAATACCATCTAATTATACGTCGTAGTATATTTTGCATATTAGTACCCAAATGTACTAGAAGTAAATGGTCAAGGTCGACTAAAGAAGTTGTATCATTTTACGCGATAACTCAAGACTTGATTAAGCAAATTTCGCCAAACTTGGTCCAAGGATGACGTATGATGGGGCAATTAATTAAGCTGTTTTTAAATAAAATCGGCAAGAGGTCAAGGGTCAAAAGTTCAAGGTCAATGCAACAATTTCATTATTTCTCCCATATCTATGCAATGCCTGAAGATATTTTCTTGAAACTTAGTGACTGCATACATGTACTACCAAAATAAGATTCACCAGAGAGTTTGAGGTCAATAGGTCAAAGGTCAAAGGTCAGGTGAAAATGTTAAAATTTCACTTTTTCTCCACTGTATCTCGCAAATGGTTCAAGGTGTCTTCATGGAACTTGGTATTGGCAAGGATTTTCTAGGGAATATAGGGGTCATTTGTCAAAGGTCAGGGGTCAAAGATCAAGGTCAATTGGGCCCTCAAAATTTCACTATTTCCCACATATTTTGCAATGCTTGTAGGATTTTTCTTGAAACTTAATATACACATGTATTACCTAATGGAGATTCTCTGGGAAATTTTCTGTCAAAAGGTCAAAGCTCTGATGAAAGTGCTATATTTCACTTTTTCTTCCATATCTTGAATGTGAATCAAGGTATATCATGAAACTTAGTACATGTTTGTGCGTGTTCTACCTGACAGTGATACCCTTGTTGATTATCGAAAAATGTTAAGCCCTCCCCTCTCAAGTGTTTTTGTTTCCTCTTGATAAGTAGGAAAGGACATGGAATTTAGTGACATGGTATAGTCATCACCGTCATCGCATCTAATGTATGGGTTGCATGAAAGTTAATTTTGATGCACACATGTATAACCTCTGACATTCTTACCTTTTACATTTGTACCTGTGTATTCTTTTTTTTTTAATCTTAACCTCTGACATCTTTACACAAAACCAGTTAACATAACTATCTTTTGGAAAAAGCTTCAAGATCATGTAGGTCATGATCATCTATACATCTATATCAGCTGATATGTGGTGGAATATAACATTCTTTGGACTGCCAGGGAGTTACATTATCCCAAGAGAAAACAATGACAACCAGGAAGAATATGACATTTACGATCCTCGTAAATAACGGTAGCATGTGACAATCTGTTGACAAATCACATCCTAGTAATTGTAAAGGCCATCTTATATACTCTTTTATGGCTATGAACATATTATTTCTGCTTTGATTTATTGTTGAAATTGACTGATTTTAAGTCAGAGACTAAGATTACTTTGACTTAGAGTATAACATCTCCTATATTGTTCACATGACAATTTTTGCATAAATTATTGCCTTATCAAAATGTTATTATATAAACATTTCCTAGCATAGTTTCCATGCCATAGCAGTTAATAGTATTCTGAGGGAACGTTTTTTTTTTTCAGAAACAGACTTTGTTTCTAACTCAAGCTTGTAAGTTCTTGATATGTGCAAATACCCTTGCATATCCACATAATTTGCACAAGTTTATAATCAGTTTGATGTAAAAAGCCTCTTATTCGTTTGGTTGCCTACAAAATACAGTGAAAATCAGAATTCACACTTTCACTATGGTAGTGTTTTTTGTAATGATTTTCTAACCATGACCTCAGTTGTGTACTGTTTGCAAGGGAAAAACAATCCTTTTGTAAGCAATATTGTTCCGATTTGCATCTGTTCCTATGTAGGCCCTCCTGTTTTGCATAATCATATTTAAAGAGTGTCACTATCGATTGCTATTTTCCCACCCTGCAAAGCATTTATGCAATGAGGGAAAATTGATAGTAAAATTTGTTTCAAAGATCAATATGTTTCGAAATTTCACGTCTTGCTTATATACTTATTTACATAATTTCTGCATAAAATGCCTAAGTTAATTAGATAATATGGAAACAATTTCAGCAACTGAAAAGTGTTGTTGTGATATTAGTTCAAAGCCATTTATTAAGACATTTTGTCACATAATTGCATTTTGTTTGTTCTGATTATCTAGATGTGCAGGTATTGATATATGCATATCACGCAAATAGCAGGTTGTTTGCATAGAGACAGTTTGTCTCTTTAGATGAATCATTTGCTTTTGACCCAAGGGACATCCTTCCCAGGTTCAAACTTTTTACTACAAGATCCAGTGTTTAATGGACTAGGAATTCTCTCAAAAATGCAGATTTTTGCACAATAACTTGCATAATTATGCAAATTCTATGTTTATTTACATAGGTATGAAATGAATTTTCGCAGGAGTTGTTTCTACTTACTCTATAAATTACTTCTACCAAATAAGGTATTTTTGCTGGATGCACATGTATTTTTTTATAATTTTTATGCGTATTTCTGCATAAATTATGCAAATTAAGGCTTATTTGCATGGATACAGAGTGTCTCTTTAGATGAAAAATTTTTAATTGCCCTAGGGAACATCTGTGCCAAGTAGGACATTTGTACTAAAAAATGCAGCGTTTACCCCCTTAGCAAGTCTACTAGGAGAGGAAGAGGGAAAAATAAAAATAATAATGATAAAATCAATTCCACATATTCAGATTACGATTATATTCCGGTTCGTCTCTTGGTGTATATCGTGTATTCGTGTGTTAATTTACGCCTGCCGACTGTAGTTCGTTAATCCGAAGGTCCGTTATTCCGAAGGTTCTTTAGTCCGAAGGTTCGTTATTCCGAAGGTTCGATAATCCGAAAAAGTCATAAGGTTTGTTATTCCGAAGGTTCATTAATCCGAAAATGAAATAAGGTTCGTTAATCAGAAAATAAAACAAAGCTCGTTATCCCGAAGGAATTTCATTTTCGGATAAACGGACATTCAGAACAACGAACCCTATTTCATTTTCGGATTAACGAACCTTCGTAATAACGAACCTTCGTAATACCGCCACAAATGTTCGGATTAACGAACCCTTTTTCATTTTCGGATTCTCCAGGTATTATAGGGAATTTGTATGTTTCGGATTAACGAACCTTCTGTCAGCTTTAAACGGGTATGTGCGTGATTCTGTATAGGTGCGTGTTTTCATTTGATTTTCATTTCTTGATATCTCCACTTTTTAAACTGTTTGTAATGGAGTATACGCTGATGAAAACATTATCAAGTCGCGACTTGACCACTCACCTACATTGTATCATCTTAACCCATCTCCGCACACACGTATACTCTCTAAAAAAAATCGAGTGAAAATATTCACTCTTAAAGGAGTGAATACAAAAAAGAGTGAATTTAGTGTGAAATTGGAGTGAATTTTGAGTGAAAATGTTCATTTTCACTCATTTTGGAGTGACCTCAGGGATCACTCGAAGAATTTGGAGTGATCCCTGCTGAGGTCACTCTAAAACGAGTGAAAATGAAAATTTTCACTCAAAATTCACTCGAAATTCACTCGAACATGCACACATGTATAACCTCTGACATTCTTACCTTTTACATTTTTACCTGTGTATTCTTTTTTTTTAATCTTAACCTCTGACATCTTTACACAAAACCAGTTAACATAACTATCTTTTGGAAAAAGCTTCAAGATCATGTAGGTCATGATCATCTAATCATCTATATTAGCTGATATGTGGTGGAATATAACATTCTTTGGACTGCCAGGGAGTTACATTATCCCAAGAGAAAACAATGACAACCAGGAAGAATATGACATTTACGATCCTCGTAAATAACAGTAGCATGTGACAATCTGTTGACAAATCACATCCTAGTAATTGTAAAGGCCATCTTATATACTCTTTTATGGCTATGAACATATTATTTCTGCTTTGATTTATTGTTGATATTGACTGATTTTAAGTCAGAGACTAAGATTACTTTGACTTAGAGTATAACATCTCATATATTGTTCACATGACAATTTTTGCATAAATTATTGCCTTATCAAAATGTTATTATATAAACATTTCCTAGCATAGTTTCCATGCCATAGCAGTTAATAGTATTCTGAGGGAACGTTTTTTTTTTTCAGAAACAGACTTTGTTTCTAACTCAAGCTTGTAAGTTCTTGATATGTGCAAATACCCTTGCATATCCACATAATTTGCACAAGTTTATAATCAGTTTGATGTAAAAAGCCTCTTATTCGTTTGGTTGCCTACAAAATACAGTGAAAATCAGAATTCACACTTTCAATATGGTAGTGTTTTTTGTAATGATTTTCTAACCATGACCTCAGTTGTGTACTGTTTGCAAGGGAAAAACAATCCTTTTGTAAGCAATATTGTTCCGATTTGCATCTGTTCCTATGTAGGCCCTCCTGTTTTGCATAATCATATTTAAAGAGTGTCACTATCGATTGCTATTTTCCCACCCTGCAAAGCATTTATGCAATGAGGGAAAATTGATAGTAAAATTTGTTTCAAAGATCAATATGTTTCGAAATTTCACGTCTTGCTTATATACTTATTTACATAATTTCTGCATAAAATGCCTAAGTTAATTAGATAATATGGAAACAATTTCAGCAACTGAAAAGTGTTGTTGTGATATTAGTTCAAAGCCATTTATTAAGACACTTTGTCACATAATTGCATTTTGTTTGTTCTGATTATCTAGATGTGCAGGTATTGATATATGCATATCACGCAAATAGCAGGTTGTTTGCATAGAGACAGTTTGTCTCTTTAGATGAATCATTTGCTTTTGACCCAAGGGACATCCTTCCCAGGTTCAAACTTTTTACTACAAGATCCAGCGTTTAATGGATTAGGAATTCTCTCAAAAATGCAGATTTTTGCACAATAACTTGTATAATTATGCAAATTCTATGTTTATTTACATAGGTATGAAATGAATTTTCGCAGGAGTTGTTTCTACTTACTCTATAAATTACTTCTACCAAATAAGGTATTTTTGCTGGATGCACATGTATTTTTTTATAATTTTTATGCGTATTTCTGCATAAATTATGCAAATTAAGGCTTATTTGCATGGATACAGAGTGTCTCTTTAGATGAAAAATTTTCAATTGCCCTAGGGAACATCTGTGCCAAGTAGGACATTTGTACTAAAAAATGCAGCATTTACCCCCTTAGCAAGTCTACTAAACGTTAAGCGCGTGGTCATCTTAATCTCCTGAAAGTAGCTAGTACAATATAGGAGTCCATTCAAAAAGAAACTGCCGCGTACCATTGAATTGTATATCAGAGAGGCTTACAACCTGTTTCTTTTCTCGGACGAAACGCTAAAGCAGTCCTGCTTAAGCCCCTTTTACACTTTCACGGATCTCATCACGGATGACCACGGATCATCGATCCGGGATCATCCGTACTGTTTCCGGCATGACCGTATTGACTCCGTGAAGTCATCCGGCATTATCCTTGATCATCCGGCATGTCCGCGGAAAAAATTAAGCTTGCTTAATTTTTCATCCCGGACATCACGGATGACAATCAATACAAACTCTTCCTTGTTGGCACCGTCTACTCCGTGCTGCCTCCTTATTCCTTCCTCGTAGACAACGGCTACTCCGTGTTGCCTCCGTACTCGTTCTGGGACAATCCGTGAAGACATCGGGACGTCCGTATTAGCATCGGCGCCATCCGGGATGAAATATTCGTGTATTTTGCCAATACAAGCTCGTAAAGTCCGTGAAATTTGCTCACAGCTTCCCCCATCAGTACAGCCATCAACCCCTCATACTGTTTGTATAGTGGTCACCGGAGAAGCTTAAGTGACCCACACATACCTCCTTGCTGTTTTTTCTTCTTTGTGTGTGTTTTGATTTGTTTTGTTTTGCTTTGTTTATGTCTTGATTTTCCAGAAAATGAGAGTTTGAAACAAAGAGATAAGCTTTAATGGTGTCGACAAGCAGAGAAGTATGTACGCTGCTGCAGATTTCTGGTGTGCTTTTCATATTTAGCTCTGGAGGTATGTCGCCCGAGAATGATAAAGTATCAAAGCAAAAGCAAATGTCATCTGTCAACATTTTAGGGATATCCGTGTAATCCGTGAAGGGACCGAGTTGCATCGGTGCTCTTCCTTGGTATCCGTGTTGCCTCCGTATCGTTTCCGCTTTGGTCCGCGTTCATTCCTTGTCTGTCCGTGTAGGCACCGTACTTGTCCGTGTAGCCTCCGTACTTCTCCGTGTAAACACCCAGTTGGGATCGTGTTCACACCGTCATTGAGATGAAACTCGATATTTTGCATGCCGGAACACCACGGACGACGATCCGTGGTCATCCGTGTAGCAATCCGTGAAAGTGTAAAAGGGGCTTTAGCGACGGCGTTCACGCTCCATCTCACGCACTACCATGAGAAGGAATAGCGATACCACGCATGATACATGAAAACATGTTTAAAAGGCGAGAAAACTAATGAAGTTTAAAGTTGACTTCTCCTTCCTCTTTCAATGAAAACAGAATAATTAAATAGATCTATTGAAGCGGATTGTCACTGCTGCGAACGATCGCCATAGCATCGTTAGTCTTGCGAGCAAATCGAAATCCTAATACTTTTATTTTTGCCTGATAATATGAGTAGTAACCCTTTAAAGGACTCGTAAATTCGACGTTTCAAACAGTATAGTAAAACAATGAAATGTATTTCAAAAACATTTGGATGCGTTGGGTGTTAGCATTTAATAGCATCCATCTGCATTTTATTTTCCGTCCGTATTGCACACAGAAACGCAAGCAAACATTATACTGTGAATACGCTGTAAAGCATCGTATCATTATTAAAAGTGTATTCATTCTTCTTTTATTTTCAGCCTGCTTGAAGTAGTAGTCAAACCATGTGATCAGTTAGGCAGCCTATGTATAAAGATAGTCGTTACTCAATATTCGTTTGATTTGTTACTGTGTGGTTACGATTACGAACGTTGGTTATGAGTCCGAAACACTCGTTCATATTGAACTACATGTATAAAGGTCAAAGCTGTTTCGATAGTATAGCTCGGTACGAGTTCAAAACGCAATCGAAATCATCAGAATGCTATCATAGGCGGAAATTATAGCTGTGGAAAACTTGTATTAAATATAGGTCAATAAAGATTGCCATATCCAATCTCCGTAAAAGGTTTTGATTCATGCCATCCTCTGAGCATTTTGAGATATTTTGCTTGTGTTTTGATTATGTTACGATTTAGGTTTGAACTATGAAAATTGAAAGGTGTGGTTACCTCAACGATGTCGCAGTTCCATTAACCATGATGGGTAAAGGGAATTCATGACTTTATAAGACTAATCCTTGCTAAATTGAAGATCAATTCTTTAAACCATCACTTATGTCTTGTAAATAGATACGTCTGTAATCATAACCAAAATGCCTTAGGAGATAAAAATCATCAAACGTTTATAAGCGTCATCCGACAAATTTACAATTGACAATGCGAATGTATGATTGCCCCATTTGCATGTAGCTGTAAGCTATCTTTACGTTGAAGTTAACTTCCCTCCTTGAGAAAAAGAAAAAAAAAGTCGGGTTTTCGCTAGAGGTACTTATTAGGAAACGGTATAAAACAATTATCAAGAGATAACCTATACAAACATGAAACAAACGCATATTCTGTTCGTTATATGCATGGATCTGTTTATTTGTTTGTTTGGTCATTATTTTAATGGCATTGATCTTGTTTTTTTTAATGGCATCGGTCTTGGTCGGGGGAAAGATAACAAAAAAAAAATGTATCACTCTGTTATCAGATCAGGATGATTGCGAGAAGGGTGTACATGTATTCCCGCCTTTTTTTATACAGGCAAACAATAAAAGCTTTGTATGCTATTATAAAAGCCTGGAGGCAAAAGGCAGTTTCAACGTTCAACTTATAGTAACCATAGTTTATCCAGGGCTCGACACTTACGGTGGCCCGGTGGCCCGGGGCCATCAAAAACGCACATCGGGCCACCAAAATTTCAGAAATGAAGACTTTGGTGGCCTGATCGGGCCACCAAAAAAGGACGGATGTTTACCTTTGGGCCACCAAAAATAGAAGTTAGTGTGGAGCCCTGGTTTATAGGACATAAAGTAAGTTAGCGTCTCACTGACTGTGGTTCTTTTGTTTTGGCAAAACATGAACACAAAGGGGGTCTGAATTTTTTTTGTACATAGTACTTGTAGCAGACATTTATGCAGATTCTCCAACAGCATCGCTCCATTACGTCACTTCCTGCTATCAATGGCGAAGAAAGGATGATGGCTGCTTGATTATCCATTCCTTGAGATTGCAGGAAGCTCACCTTTCTTGTGTGTGTGTTTCGTTGTGTGTGGTTCTGTGGTACTCAGTTACAAGGCGTTAAGGTCCGAGTCTTTTCATTCTGATTACACATTTCAATACAGGCAACTGATTCGAGTTTCGCAAAGCTGTTGAGGCAAATTCTTTGCACACTTGACCTCTGAACTGTCAGGTACACGTACTACACGAAAAACATTCTTATTGAACAAACACATTTTATGTAGCAACAAAGCTTTCTGTCATTTTCTCAAATAGGCCCTACTTCTAAAAGTGCTCAGATGAAGAGATTTCACAAAGAGAACACGAGTTAAAAATGGGCATCAGTTATTGTTCCGATTTCTCTCCCTGCCGGCAATAACTTATTCAATAAGTCTTTGGACTGGGAAAAGTACACATATATTCATTTGGCGAATTAGCGAATGAATTATTACACGAATTGTCTTTGCGAAAAGGAAATTAACCTTGTATATCTCCAAAGATAAACTTTGAACAGCCTGTCACATAGTAGGGAACAGCTGATTATTATCATTATTTGAATGAATTATCTATTGATGAAGCCAATAACCTTTGTAAATGTACACACGGAGAGCTGTCGTAAGTTCGCTATTTTGTGTTTTAGCTGTTATAAAATATCTCACATTATATATATATATATATATATATATATACACATATCGTACTTTGTGTCTACACTTTTCAAACGCCATTGTGCGTCATGCCAATCACCACTTCATGAAATGTGGTGCGTGTATATCGCCGATCAGAGTCTTGCTCAGCTCATCATTGCGCAATTCTAAAGCCCTCGCCGCCGCACGCTCTATGCCTTTTGTCTTCAATGGGGTCAAGAGCAATGCTCATTAGCATCTTAAGGGGGTTTCACACCAAGCTTTACGTAGAGTTGCGTAGAGTTGCGTAGAGTTGCGTAGCGACTACGCCGAAATCGGCTGCGTACTCATGAAAAATAGTTGTGATGATCCGCGCAGGATCGGCGTAGTCCAGGCGTAGGGTTACGTATGCTTGCGTAGGAAGCGCGTATCAGCGTAGCTTATTCAGCGTGTAGCGGGCGTAGAGTTGCGTACATAAACGTAGGTCGGGCGTACAGGCCGCGTAGAGTTGCTTACAGTTGCGTGAAGTTGCGTACCGCGTTCGTATGCACAAATTGATGAAGCTGTGCTATTTCAGCATTGCTTTCTGTTTCTTATTCCACTAATTACCTGCTGTTCAAACGTATGGTGGGGAGGTTAAAATCTTTGCTGATATCTTCAGTTCTCCATCATTCAGCTGTCCTAGAAACAATAGTCGCATAAAAACGAATGTTTAGCAAAAAATAGAAAAGAGAAGAAAATGAGACGTTGCAAGAATCAGAAAATTAAGAAGTGTATAGGTCAAATCTCGGATCCAGCGGAGACCAAGGGGCAGTATTAACAACTGATGAAAAAACTGCATGCTGCCGATGTTTGTTCATTTATCAATTTCACGGGAATGGAGCCCATGCGTTCAATGAACTCTTGACACGAAATGCACCGATAATTACATAATAAGATATCAATTTCATGAGTTCTTTAGAACCTAGTTCAAACTTGCTCTAACCTTCATTTGATAAAGATGACCAGCAGCTTACATTATTATGAAGTAACTTCAAGTTCGTGGAAAAGCGTGCAATGCCCACCTGCCAGACATGGAACAACTGTAGCGTAGCAACACAAGCAGAGCAGCAAATGAGTAAATGAACTACCTCATGGTGCCATAGATGGGAAGATGAGATACCCATCATTTAGATCAGTGTGACTAAATGGCACCTGAAATTGCAGTAGGGTTCCTCTACCTTATGGGCATCCAACCCATCAATAACAATAGGAGACAACATGTCTTTATACCGATTTCCCTTATGCTCCTCCAGAATTCTTCACTAGCCTGTCACATGTATCTCTTTGCGTTTGCACTCATGTCTTCGTGCGCTATCCTGGTTAATCACTAAAAACATAGTAAACTATAGCCTACCTTCCACCCCAATCTAATTCTTCTCTTTTATGACTGATACAGCAGTTTCTTAGCCTTCTTGTTATAGTCTTCACGAGCCTTATCACAGAGCATTGGGTGCTATTGAACCAACTCCATTACAACGTGTACCCTTTCTTGGTCAGTTAAAACTAACAAGGCTGAGAGCACATTTTTGTTTCCTCTACCTCGGTGATTTAGGGAACTTAATTCCCACTGGAGCTTCATTGCCAGATTAGTTCACACAGTGCTGGCAAATCGCCTGCATCTTGATCAGTAGAGGCATGTAAAATGAGCAGGAGAAGAACTTTTGCCCCAGCCACAGCAATTTGCTCTTCTTCTTTTTTTTAATGTAATTCGGCCTTTTCGGCCTTTTGCAGTTATTAGGCCCACAAAAGATATAATGAAGACTAGAAGAGCACATGATGATATTCACCAGCGATTCAGAGTCCAGTGGGGTGAATGATATCATACAGTTTTCAAACATGGATCACATTGGACTGCCAAATCTTCACCAAAAATAATAGTCAACGCAATTGTAAGCAACACTACGTAAATGTACGCCAGATCTACGCAAGTCTCCGCAAATGTCTACGTAACAGTACGTAACAGTACGCAACACTACGCCATGTCATACGCGGGCCGAAAAAGTTCCTTCATGTGAACACGGTTTGATGGCGTACTGTTGCGTATGAATGGCGCACAGTTGCGTAGTGTTGCGTATACTTGCATAAAACCTGCGTATCAGTGCTCTACGCGGAGGGTACGCGAAAAAATTAAACATGTTTAATTTTTTGCGTACATCTCGCGTACGTATTTTGCGTCCCTCGGCGTACTCTTTCGTAGAGTTGCGTACTTACAGCATACAGATGCGTAGTGTTGCGTAGTCACTACGCAACGCTACGCAACTATACGTAACTCTACGTAAAGCTCGGTGTGAAACCCCCTTATGCTCTACAACGGAAGCGGAGTCTCGATCGGGCCAGCCTTTTGTCAAGGCCCTCTCGCTGTATGGTGAAGAAAGCCCAAATGTAGCTGAGTGGGGTTGCGCGCTGGCGCGGTCGGCTGGGCTCGCTTCGCTCGCTTCGCTCGCCCATTACAGCGAGAGGGCCTTGACAAAAGGCTACGATCAGGCAAGAACAATAGGTGCAAAGCGCACCGTAAAGTCGATGGTTGGAAAAAAAAAATTGTAACGGAAAAAAAAATGTCTCAAAGCAACCGTGATTTGGGACACTTTTACTAATTTTTCACACTGAAATTTTCTGAACAGATAAATGAAACACCAAGGAATCATTATCCGTCATAAAATAACTTCCCTATTTGACCCGAGTAGTGCATCCCCTTCATCTCTGGCTCATTACAGGAAAACTCCACGTGCGACATAGTACTCATTAGGGCTTTTTACACTTGTAAATTTTTGCTTAGCCCCGGACCAACGGTGGGGCTAAGGGGGGGCCTTAGCCCCACCGTTGGTACGGGACTATCCTTAGCCCACTTTCTGTTTACACTCGTTTTTGCCAAAGTGGGCTAGCCCCACCGATAGTACGGTACTATCTGGCCCTGCAAAATAGCAGGGGTTAGCACCGCAATTGCGGTGCCAAGCAAGTGAGTGTAAACAGAACGAAAAAATAATCCTGGGCTAAGCGACGGAGACGAAGTCCGACCCTCACTGACCAATCAGAAACGAGGTAATCAAGTGCTGCCGGTGCGTGCGTGTACGTGTACAGGTGAAAGAGCGCCACACCGAATAGACGTCACCTAATAGGTTGCAGCGTGAAAAGCTTAAACTTCTTTAGACGAGCATGGGATCATTTTCTTTCTTTCTTTCTTTCTTTCTTTCTTTCTTTCTTTCTTTCTTTCTGTCTGTCTGTCTTTCTTTCTTTCTTTCTTTCTTTCTTTCTTTCTCTACATATGTAAAATAAAGAGAATATGTGCGGAATCAAACACAAAATCCTTACGTTTTGTTTTCCCGTTACCCGACTATTGCAATAATGTCGAAAGATAACTTTACAACGAGAAATGACAGTGTTTGAGACAGAAAAAACAACAACAAAAAACGGGAAATAAAGATTTGTTGGATTTTTTTTTTCATCACTGGGTAATACTGTTCCGTAGAATCTTTGGTTAGAGGGATTTAGCATTGCGTGCTGGCCAACGCGGCTCTAGCTGAAAGTCAGGGGATCGCGGTGATCGAACAGCAATTACTCGTTTACCTTCCTGTATATCAAAACATCCTTTGAACTACTGCGTATTGAAAGTAACGTGTAAAGGATGGAGAAAAAGACAGTTTGTTTTGAACAAAACAAGCACAAGTGTGATGATGGCACAATACCAATATACACACTGTCTCGAATAAAGAGAATCAGGCGCTAGTGTAGGGCCTATTTTCATACCCATGGGGACTTATCAAATTAAACAAGTACCAACTTGCACCAAAATGACGAGAACGCTAAATATAGAATTTCCGATCACCTTCGTAAATTTGAACCGAACCCGTTATCGCGAATTACGGCAAATTGCATGACATCGATCAAAACAACTCGTGACTATATCTGTTCGATCTGAAATTGAAATTAGCCTCCTACACTCTTAAAAAGAAAAGGGTAAATCAACATTTAAAAGGGCTGAGGAGTGACAACGTTTTTAAGGTAATGTTGCATTCACCCTATCTATCCAGCTGAATCCAACGTTAGATGTGCTAGATACAGCTAGAAAAAGGGTGAATACAACATTTTGAAAACGCTGTCGCTCCTCGCCCCTTTTAAAACGCTGTTTTACCCTTTTCTTTTTAAGAGTGTAATGCTACGTGTTTTGGTTGAGCAACCGCCTCGACAGACCAACGGACATTATGCGCAATATGTAATCATACAGCCAACTTCACTTTCAGATTGTGTACGTGGCGGTCGTCGCAAAGCGAATAACTTTGGAGCTGTATTTCTTTATCTATTTATCTATCTTTTTATGGCATTCAGTTACATATATATACCTTCCATTCAATCCTAGATTGGAACTACTTTCTCGATGTTTTCCTCTCTATCTGTCTTTCGGTATATGCAATGCTGAATTTCGTGTAGGATATTTTCTGCTATTACTTTTCGAACAAGAATCCGCCTTAGGGCTGGGTTCCACTGCCGATCAAATCTGCATGTTATGATCTATAGTCCGACAGAGTGTTAAAAAATATCGTGTATAGGAGGAAGCCAAAACCAATGTCGATCAAGGTAGATCGATCACATCCAGATCGATTCCGATCGCGTCCTTGTCGAGAGAGATTTGATTGGCAGTGGGAATCCATCGTTTCCATACTTGACTTCATGTATAGTTGCTATTACAGGGCCTACAGTTCGGGACATAGAGTCAAACTTTCGTTTTATAGGCCTATACTGATGGTATTACGCGTGCATTGATACATAATAAAAGCATTTCCTTCCTTTGTACGTTAGCGTGGGGACGATTAGTGAAGTTCACCACGATAATAATGAAAGGCTTGACCGTCAAAAGAAAGATGACCCTTTCCCAGGAACAATGAAAGCAGTGTCCAGCTGTCTTGAAAGACACCATCCTGGCGGAACAATACAAGAAGAATCGAATAAGACACGCTGATTCAACAATACACACAACGAGACTCGTTTTAGACACAGCTCGCAGAGGGTGCGCTCGCTTGTGAGTTGGGGTATCCCTCTTGCCAACTAGCTAAGAAATCATGTAAGCCATTTTAATAGTGTAAAATTTGTATGAATTTTACATACTAATTTTGGTGCAAACACCACACATCACGAACAGCTTCTTAGTGTAACTGATTAGGCCTATGATAACACAAGCAGTTGTATGGGCATAGTATTCGCGCTGTTACGTCACTGATAGGCAATCACGGGACGGATACACTGATTTGGTCTATCAACAAACATCAATTAGAAAAGCTATCTTTTTCGATTCTCTGATTAGATAGAATGATGTGGAATCGGGTTCTTTAGTATGATCACTGTAAAGGTAAGATTATGCCTAAGACTTGACTCATTTCAAAAGAGCGCGTACCCTTATGTGATCCCCAAAATTCATAAAGAAAGGGGGAATGGAGTAGGGGATATAATAGGCTTTACCAAACATGCCAAATGGAGCAGCATCGCGCTGTCGACGATGCTTTTAACACATGTCCGAAATCATTAATTTTCCTTCAAAATATATGCAGCTGAGAGTGATCAATTTCACTAACATAAAAGTCTTAATCTCATTTCGTTCTGTCCCTTCTTTTTCATTAATAGAAACCATAATGATGAACGAGGATTCAAATCCTTAGGTTGTGGCATTTCTATTGCGTTTGACGGTTAAATTGCGGTATTGTGAAGGTTTCCAATTGACAGGACACATAATTCGCTGTAATTTAGATCAGCTGTAGAACGCGGGCATCCAATATTGATCATTATTTTAAGAAATATTTGTGAAAGATCGTGAAGATATCTTACGATACTCAAATTTACATAATCATACTACCAAATACCCAACGTCGAAGAGCTCTGCAAACTTCATAGTTGTGTTGATGATATTAAGCGATGGTCTCGCGATAATCATTTGAAATTGAATTCTGATAAATCAGAATTGTCAGGCGGGCTAGTTTTCTCACAAAAATTCATCTCCCAGTCCGTCAGAGATCTAGGAGTTATGGTAGATAAGCATCTGAACTTTAAAAAACAACAACAAACGAACAAATGAAATAACACACACATTAAGAACTCATGTCGTTCTGCTGCTTCAGGGGTATTTGTAAAAATACATTATTAATATCTGTAAGTTATCGGAGCAGTCTTCCACCGAACGTCTAATTCACGCATTTGTTACTTCTCATCTTGACTACTGCAATTTCCTTCTTGTTGGTCTCCCTGCTTCGAGTATTGCACCAAATTCAAAATTCAAAATACAGCTGCAAGGCTTGTAACCCTGACAAAAACATCTGACCAAATTACTCCAGTTATCCAATCCCTCCACTGGCTCCCCATACATCAACGTATCACCTTTAAAATCATCCTTATTGTTTACAAGATAAATATTATGGATTAATCTTACCTCCCTTCCGCTCCTCCACTTCAGCCTGTTCTCTCTCTTCTCTCCAATTATCACGTGGTCCCGCACATACCCGCTATGGTGATATAGGACCTTTTCTGTATTTCCCCACCCCTTTGGAATAAACTCCCTCTCTATATTCGTATAGCTGAAAGTGTTGATATGTTCAAATCATTGTTGAAAACTTGTCTGCTTACTCAATCCTAATCTTGTTGTTGTTGTTGTTGCTGTTATGTACATAATGCTGTATCTTAATTATACCTCAATATTTTTAATGTATATATCGGGCATCCTTTCTCTTTATAAGATTATTGGTGCTGTTCGTTATTCCCAGGTTCGCTATTCCGAAGGGTCATTAATCTGAAATGCACAAATTTCCTATACCGAGGTTCGTTAATCCGAAAATGAAAAAGGGTTCGTTAATCCGAACATTGCGTTATTCCGACGGTTCGTTATTCCGGAGATTCGTTAGATTGAAAATGAAATTCGGAATAACGAAGCTTCGGAAAAACGAATCTTCGGACTAAAGAGTCTTGTGAATAACGAACCTTCGGAATAATGAGCTGTTACCAAGATTATTGGGCATTGGCAGGTTGATGTGCGATGCGTTGTAATGTGCTGGATTGTAAGCAAAAGTAAATATGTTATTTTTTCTTAATTGATCAACTTCATGTACATTAAAGTGTAGAGAGTTATATACGCCTACGCATGATCATCTTGATCTCAGTGGCCTCAAAATGTAATTTAGAAGACATCCCAGTGCAGCTGTAACAAATCTGTTAATCCAAAAATTACACGAAGGTTCGTCATTCAAAAAGGCAAATTATCTATCTATGCCGAAAAATAAACGTATGGCTCATCCTGCATGATTTAGAAAATGAAATAAAGTCTCATCCACAGTTACAAAATAAGGAGATGCAGTTGAAAATAAAACAAAATGACCGGATTTCACAGCACACTCACCCGAAAGAGGAATACGTATCACACACGAAACCGCTTTCATCAATATTGGAGCATTGTACTATACATGGTGAATGTATGCTTTGCGTAAATCCAGTTTCCGAACACAAAAGCTATACTCTTGATAGCTTAGTCAGGGGAGCACAATTGACTGAAAAAAAAAATCATATCAATGAGATACTTCAACAGACTAAAGAGAAATCACAGGCCTGCTTTTCTTAAAGAGTTAGTATTGATATTATACACTCGATTTATTTAGTGCTCCGCTGTGAATCGAGCGTAAAAATACAGTTTTGGTTATTGCTGAAAGCAAAACAGAAGAACACTTCGAATCGCAGCGTTTATGATTATATCATTATGCTTTACTTTAATGTAGCTTGTAGATACATGCATAGTACTTCCCGTGTCCGAGGCACGAGGATAGAGGTCATGAACTTCATGTCCAGTTTTATCATTTTTAGTATGTCAGTGTAGTTCATTCTTTTAATGCTAGATTTCATCAGCCCCCCCCCCCCCATGCTGAGTCTGATATATCAATACCCGCCTTCACGATGTGCAAAATAGCGCGTTACTGAACATGCTCCAATACTCGAGGTTTTTTTTTTCCCAACTTCTCAGACAAAAGAGCGTACACGCGAGGATTGTACACTTTTTGGTTCAGACGCTCCAGCCACCCTCGGAAAGTTGAGGGTTTTTTTTTTGCAACCGTTCACACGTACAGAAAATAACCCGCTAATTGCCAATCGATGAAACTATTGTTCTTGTGCCTCACAGTGGTGTGGAGAGCACGCTGTTGTTAATGATGAGAATAAAAGAACTCAATCAAGTTTCTAAACCCGACCGTTCAAGTACTGCCGGGGCAAATACCGCGCTCATTCAGAAATATCAGCAAGATTTCTGAGGTTATGCATCGCGCTACTGGTTCGCACTAATTTTCTGTTGTGTGTGTGTGTGTGTGTGTGTGTGTGTGTGTGTGTGTGTCCACATGTGCAAAAGACTGGAGTTTGCTAAAGGGTAACAAAAATTGAGTTCTGTAACATGCTAATTTGTGTACGTGTGAACCCCCTATTACAGGTATGTTGTAAGACTTTTGTTGGACTTTCCTACAAAAGGAGGTTTGATTCTAGCCTGCTCGCTTGCTGTGTTCTATCATTTATTTTGCAGTAACGTGTCTGTTTGTATTGCTGGTATGCCATACGGAATATTGTACCATGAATCCACCTTCCTGGGGACCGTTTCATGAAACTTTTTGTCAGTGATTTACACTGACAACTGTTAAAAGCTACTGAAATCCTTGCGTCTGATTGGCTGATGGCAAATTTGTCGGTGAAAACCTCCGACGAACTCGTTGATGAAACGCAACCCCCCCCCCCCCCCCCCCCCCCCCCGTTGATCTACTTTGCGATTCGTTTGCTTTGTATACGCCCTTGAACGGGTGGCGGTTTTTTTTTTTCTCTCTCTCTCTCTCTCTCTCTCTCTCTCTCTCTCATGTCATGATGATGATAGTCGTGTATTGAATGTTATAGGATATGACTATAAAACTGATCTGAATAGCAATGGTGATGACAATTACTACTGCTGGCATAAGTGACAGCTAAATGAACAGATGTTTCCTTGTTCTGATTTCACCTCTCCCTCATTTCTCACTCTTGTTTGCCCCCTCCCATGAATGATAAACAACAACAACAACAACAACAACAACAACAACAACAACAACAACAACAACAACAACAACAACAGACTTAACCGCACAACAAGTCAGATAAATGCGTGCTGGCAACCAATAGACCTATACGTGACACGTATCTTTTAGGTTGAAACTAACTTAATGGCCACGACAAATCATATCAGAGGAAATAATGGCAGAAGAAAAAAAAAAAAACTGACAACCTTTCTAGTGTAAATTTCTGCGAAAACAGGTGGCCCCCCCAAAAAAATGCGCGCACTGCAACTATTTCAGGTTATAAGCAGTCTGTAAACCGACCGAACGGCATAATTCTATCAAAATGTCGCCTTATCTTGGCTTCTTTAACAGTAAAAAAAACCCACACGTTGAACAGTATTGGTGTATTACACATTAATGTTAGCACTAAAACAAAACAAAGGGGTTATTCGTCGCTTCATACTTACAATCAAATCACGTGTCAAAAAAAAATGATGATATAAAAAAGGTCCCGAATGCCGAAGAAAATATCGCTTTCCTAGATGCCGTTGCAACAAGCTGAAGTTTATAGTGTAAGAGCTATACCTACCCAATTACACAACAGTAGGCCTACATAATATCATGGCAACATATATTGAAACTTCTTTCGATCTCACACTCATAAAATCTGCGTACCACTGCGTGTGAAAATTAGAATGAACATCACGGACATATCAACTGAGAAGTTCCTCTAGATACTTCTTCCCGACTTGGCGATCATCAAACAGTAAAAGACGTGACTATTAATTTATTTGTATCGAATGTAAACTGTTTACTGTAAACGAAAAAAACTATATGGAGTGCCTCCTCCGTTTATTGTCTTTGCCGTAACCATGGAGCTACTACGAAACCAAACAAGTAGCACGCATGGACGGCGCGTTTCATTGAACTTGATAACCACGTGTTTCGCACTTCGGCACATATTGCACTGCGCGAAACGTAGCGATTACCGTACTTGTGGCGGACATACTGACTTTGGTCAAGGAATGAAAATAGAATACATTAAGAAAAATATTATGATATTGAAATACCGACATCATGAAAATGTTTGGAAACAACGAATGATTATGGAGTATAGAAATGAAAATGCCAAACAAAGATTTTCATTCGCTCATAGGGAAGCTCTCTAGAAGAGATGAAAGCATCTCCCCTCGTATGGCAGTATAAGTTTCCCCAACAAGCTGAGGTTAGTGAGGTGTACACCAGGGCTCGACACTAACGGTGGCTCGGTGGACAGGGGCCACCAAAAACGCACGTCGGGCCACCAAAAAAAGTCGGATGTTTGCCTTTACTTTTGGAAATGGACAGCGGTAACAGTCGACTCCGTATAAGATGCTAACATAAATGTCAGATGTTGTTTTTATTTTTGGAAATGAATAACGGTAATATTCGACTCCGTACGGTACTAAAATAAATGTCGGATGTTTGCTTATACCAAGGATGCTTATACTTTTCGATTTGAATAACGGTAAGATTCAGCTCCGTACGGTGCTAAAATTAATGTCAGAAATTCGATTTTGCGTTCGGAAATGAATAACAGTAATATTCGACTCCGTACGGTGATTAAATAAATATCGCATGTTTGCTTTGACGTTCGGAAATGACTACTAATGATATACAACTCCGTACGATGATAAAAAAATGCCGGGTATTTGCTTATGCGTTCGAAAGTAAATAGCAATAACATTCAGCTCTGAAAGATGTTAATATAAGTGTCGGAAATTTGCTTTGACGTTCGGAAATGAATAACAATGATATTGAACTCCGTACGATGATAAAATAAATGCCGGATGTTTTCTTTCAAGCTCTGGATTTGTGGAAAGATAATAATGTACGTTCATCACTTTTTTTTTCATGATTCATTCAAGAATTTCGGGAGTCTGACAGCCATCGGATCTCGTTACGATGTTTTTGTATTGTTTACAGACAAGTATGGCAAACATGAGAGCAAGGCGTCATAGAAGATGAATTACCCTGGTGGCAATCATTGAACGACAATTTCAATTCAATGGGCAATCGTCGGGACCACTCGCGATGTTAGAAAAAATAAACACCTCAGCATCGAGCAATTTCTATCATTGAATGAGCAATCGTCGGGACGATGTGCGACGTTTCAAACTCATACCAAACGGTGATTTAAGTTCAATGGGCAAGCCTAGGGACGATGCGCGACGCTTTAACAATTACTAAACGCGTCTCTGACCAGTGATTCAAGTTGAATGGACAATCGTCGGGACGATAAGTGCGACGTTTGAACAATTATGGATTAACAAACTCGCCACGGAACGGTGATTTAAATTCAATGGTCAATCGTCGGGACGATGAGCGACGCGAAACCATCCCCAAAACCTTTACAAAACGGTTAGTCAAGTTGAATACGCAGTCGTCGGGGACGATGTGCGACGTTTGAACAATCACTGAAACGCTTCGCCGATCGACAAAAGACCTCCTTAATTGATTAGTCGAGACGAAAAGAGACGACTTCGTTCCGACTCGTCGGAACCATCTTTTGTTGATATTTATAATGAGCCAAAAAGAGCGCAGTAATGGGCACATGAGGCCCAAAATTTGGATCGTCGGGGACGATTGGCGACGATCTTTTGTCTCATATCGTCGCGACGAAGATATCTCCCTAACACAGTTTTTCTGTTTTAAATTTAAAAAAAAAATAAAATGACATGCATCATTATATTTCGATAAAAGATATTTTTTCATAAGTGCCTTAAAAGAATATAATTTGGTGGTTGTCTTAATTTACTCAGGGAGATTATTCCAAACGTCAGGTCCATGATGTCTAATTGACTTGTGAGCTATCATTAACTTGGGATTGTGGAGGTGATAATCTTTAGAGTGTCGAGTTGGGTAAGCGTGGACGCTGGAGTTCATAGTGAATAGGTTGTGGAACGAGGAAGGGAGGGTGTTGGATTTGTATTTGTACATGAATATTGCGCTTTGTAATGTGTGAATATCATGGATTTTCAAAGTTTTCGATTTAAAAAAAATAATGGTTCAGAATTTGCAAGATAATGTGAGTTGGTACAAATGCGGAGTGCTTTTTTTTTTTTTTTTGAGAAGATGAACTGATTGAATTTTTGTCTTGTTAGAATTTGCCCATGCCATATTGCAGAATGTGATGTATGGTAAAATCAGTGCATTATACAAAATAAAAAGAGACATTTCTATCAAAAAATCTTTCAGTTTAAAAAAAACATACCTATATTTCTTGAAACAATATTACTTACATGTATATTATTTACATGTTCATTCCAGGTAAGATTAGCGTCAATAATTACACCAAAAAATTTAGTAGACTTTTTTTCTGCAAGGGGTAACCCATCAATATATAAATTACATTCAATATCAGAAGAATGAACGTTTTTAAAATGTATAAAACTAGTTTTATCAATATTTAAAGATAATTTATTGCATTTGAACCAGGAAGAAACTTTACCTAATTCAAAATTAAGTGTGTGGATAAGTATCTGTGGATCTTTATGTGAATAAAATATATTTGTATCATCTGCAAACAAAATGTAAGTTAATATTGGTGAAACATTAATTATATCATTAACATAAATAAGAAATAACGTATATCTTTCTGTAGGGCCTACAAGAAACCTCGTGATTCCATTTTAGAAGGACTGTGGATCTGGTATGGGGAAAAATTCTATATGGTTAATCTTTATATCATTTAACAGTTTTTGTTTTGCTTTGTGGTTGTGAAGAATCATCTTGATAAAATGTTTGTAGTAGTGCATGGAGGCGAAACTTTCTGCCAACATTGAAACTCTCATAGGGTGTCGTCAATTCTTCTTTTTTTTTTTTTTTTTTTGCTTTTGCCATGATTTTTTTTTGTTTTTTTTTTAGAGGAGTGGAAAAATAAAAGAAATTATTTACTTTAAAAATCGTTCGAATGGACATAATTCATGAGTACGATCAGAGAGCGAATTAGCTTTATAGCATACACACACACACACACACACACACACACGTAGTATGTATCTATTCTTATTTTAGGAACTGATCACTGCAACGTATTGCAAATCTTTGCATATCTGTTTACATGGAAACACTTATCCACACTCAAACCCACACGGGAAACGATGACCTTCACTTGACCAAACATCCGTGTGTTCGAGTGTGTGGCCAGCCACTCATCGACCTCATCAAACTTCTGTGGAGGCAGCGTCGTTGCAGACCCTTGGTTGCGCTTTCAATCCCGAAAACCGGACATTAAAACAACAAGCAAAACAAATGCATTGCCTCTTCGACGCTCGGGAAGGTCATTAACTGTACACCGCAACGTTTAACGAGAACCGCTAAATGATAATACAGGCGTAAAGGGTGTGTATATCGCATGCTGTTCCAACACAAGTTTTATTATATATTATTTATATATTCATATATTATATTATATAATTTATATATATATATATATATATATATATATATATATATATATATACTGGCTGCTTTTCTTTGAAATGTTGAATAGATAATGAGCACCATAGATGAATGGTATATAGGCAGTCGCAATATTTTTGATAATCCAGTTACGGATAGGGGCTTCGTACGTCTAGAACTATTTCAGTCTCAGACACAGTCCGCTCGGTTCTTTGTTCGCAGAAAATGGAACAACAACCTCAATCAATCAATCTTTCTAAATCTTTCAAAAGAAGGCCAAGTTTACACAATGAAAGGGAGGGATAGAGTAATGGGAAGGGGGAGGGGGAGGGAGCCAGAAGTGTAATTTGACTTCTTTCATTTTGCTGAGGTCAGATTCAGATTCAGATTCATCTTTAGTGGTCCATCATAGAAAATGGAAATTTTGCTTCCACTGACATTTATGCAACAATAGTTAAAAACAATTACATCTCAGTCATGTCATTAGTAATTTGTATCTGTGAATGTCTTTACATATGCATAACACATATAACATAATATGAGGCAACGGGAAAAAAGCAAACAAACTTGCATCATTTCTCCATTACTACTAGACCTTAAACATCTTGACAATGCGAGATAACAGTTCACTTGGAGAGAAAAGAATGGCGTGCAGGACGATTTTCTTTTCTTTCTTTTTTTTACATTGAACAACCGCCTTTCACAAATTCGTCAACGGTTCTTGCAACGATTTGTGTTAATCGTCTTTCCTTTGTAACCAGATTTTAATCAAAGAAATTGTGATAGTGTTGTGGAAAAAAACAGGTCTGGTGTGGAACTGTTCGCTGTTCCCGACTAATTTCTAACGTTCAAGCATACATACATCAATACTGAATAGAATACGTCGATTAATATCACAGCCGTTCCAAGTCATATCAGCTAGAAGGTAGAGCTTACTCCATTGTTACATGTACAGACCCTATTCGAGGAGATATAATTATGTGTCATTATTATGTGTGAGATTCTATTAAAGTTTAATGACAGTCAATGGCAAAGGTGTGTACATTAGGATGCAATGGTCCATGGTAATATAGACGTTTCATTGCACAGTGATGCTCTAGCTATGATAGAATGATTATTGGCCAGTTCAAAATATAATTTAAAACGTTAGATATAAATTTACGGTGTGCAGGAGTGCTCTTGATCTGGATCTGGATCTGCTACTCTGAAAGCTCAGGTTGAGCATCACTCATAACGTGACTGTGAATGTAGTGCGCTTAGTCCAAAAGCAAATGCTTTTGTAGAGCTGTTTTAAAAGCTCTCCCCTGAAAGGCGACAATGTGTCAAGATGATCAGAGAAAAAAGGTAAATAATTCATCCACTTACTTATCGGTGGAGATGTAGTGATGTTGTCTGCGTCCACCAAACCTGTGATAAGTTGGGGAGTCTGTATGGTTGTCAACTGACATACTACAGACAACGGAGCCGCCGTGATCCAGAGCACCACCACCACTCGGAGAAGCCGACACCACACATCACATATCGATAGAGGTTTTACCTCCATGATGATGGTGATCCAAACTTTCTGTCCTCACAGTATTTCAAAACTAAAGTGAAACGAATCTTTCGTAAAAATCTTTGCTCGAGGATCTGCATAGGGAACCAACGTTAAACAATCTGAAGGTGGACGGTGGTCCTCTAAGTACCTTTCCGCCCAAAGAATGAACAGAGAGGTACATGTATGAACTCGTAATGACAGAGTGTTGCAGTTGGTACGCTTCGGATACAGTACTAGTAGTAGCAGGGCCACCTCCCTGGTAGTAGGCAGGGCCACAGTCACAAACGGAGCCGATCACCGGAACTCGTGGGAACTATACAAATTACATTTTGATTATAAAGTGAATGCGTGGTTGCTGGTTGATATACCACTGTATTCACTACCCGTGTCACTCCATGGTCGGGTCAGGAAGGCGTAAATTCACACTGGTGGAGGTTTGACCCGGATTGCTCATGCGTGTCGTGTTTGTTTGTTTTTTTCCCTGCCATTGCTTAACAATACACCCAAGTACATGTGCACTGTGTGAATGCAGAAACATTCTAATAGGAGTCGATTAAGAGCATTACTGAAATTTGAAGAAATTCGGGCAAACCGTTCAATAGTATAGTTAGACTACAATAATTCGTCTTAATGATATACAATTTCCATTAACAGTAACATCCTTTTCCTTATATGACATATATAAAGAATAATATCAAAAGGAAAAAGAAATCAGTACATATAACTCATTTTCATTTTTCTTCCATGACGAAAGAGCGCTGTGACCTCCATTTGCTTTAGCTGCCCAAATTAATCTTTCGATTTTGTGATAGCGCTTGAATTGCCGCAACCGGTCGATATTATTTCTGGGGCCCGTTTCATAAAACTTTTCATCAGTGACAAATTGTCATAGATGTGACAAGCTACTTAAATCCTTGCATCTGATTGGCTGAGAGTAAATTTGTCATAGAAATGTGGCAGTTGTCACTGACGACAAGTTTTATGAAACGGGTCCCTGGGAATTGGAAGCGTGGTTTTCGTATATGTTCATGAATTAATTACATTCATTAGCCGTTGTTCGTTGTTCGAAGCGTTGGAGTGACGTTGGTCTAGATATGTACAGTGCCCGATTCTTGTTCTTAGCTGCCCAGATTTATTGTTGCAAAGTTCAAATACGGATATATCATTCGATTTGTGATTGCGCGTGAATCGCCGCAACCGGTCGATATTATTTCCAGGAATAGGAAGCGTGTTTTTCTTATGTTCATGAATTAATTACATTGTACTTTTTATTAGCCGCCGTCACTCTGGCAAAAGATTGAGAAGTTTAAGATCGCGATCTTTGAGATCTCAGTCTTTTACCGGTGTCGTGACTAATGTCAGCTAAGTGAGATCAGAGCGAGGACCACATTCCTTTCGCTACCAATGTAAACAAGTGACTAGACAATAACCACAGGTGTGTATAGCGGTCTCGTCATACTCCACTTTAATCTAGTATACTCTTGAAATGACGGTTCCGTGAGCAAAGCACGTCACGAGAGACACCGTTAAAGAATGAAAAAATGACAAAAAATGACAAAAAAAAAAATGTGGACTTGTGCTAAATTCACAAAAAAATATAAAAAACAATGAAACCGCGCTAATCAGCTAATAGTCCCACAACCTTCCCACAAAAAGCGCATGGATGAAACTGCCAAGGAGACGTACAAAAACGAATCGATAGCAACCTAATAATAATAATAACAATAACATACCATTGTTTAAAAAATCGTGTTCCACGAATATGGTGGTTTATTTCATTCGTTTTGACTTATCATCCCCAACTGAAGGTCCATGACATTCAAATCCGGTCCGTGTCCCTGATGGATTAGCTGATAAATATAAATAGTTTTTCACGTCATCTATTTTGATGAAATATTCATCAAATATTTTCAATCATTTACTCTTTTAATTGTTAAACTCCACCACTGACAATTTGTGTGTGTGTGTGTGTGAACTTCGTGATACCATTGACAGTAATCAATTAGCTGAAATAGGCATAATTTAAAAGAGCTCGCTCGAGGCAAGTGCTATACAATGCAACATCATTCACGCATGTTTACAGTTCTTCACCATAGTCTCAGTTTAGAGGATTTTCTACATGGACAATGATGGACTGCTTTTCGGGGATATCGAGGATGCTGTTGCCCCTATCGAGGAACTACTGTAAACTTTATGCAGCTATGACCCGGTGAACTTCCTCAGAGGGTCATTCCATGGAGTTGACATCCTTAGGGGTTATTTTAGTTATAATATCCCTAATGTCTACAAACATTTATCCATTTTCATCATCTATTTTAAATATCAAATGACATTAAAGGAAATTTTACTTATCAATGGCGATCACAATAGCCAATCCTCACACTATTACATTGTGAATGAACTGTCGTCTTTCTTGGCTTTCATTTAAAGACCTTCTCATTGCGATCGCATCTGACATTCGTACATGTTGTTCGGACTTACTATTCGAAAGTAAAAGAGGGCGGTTTAGTATTGGCCCAGGCAGGGTCCAGGGTGTGTCCACTCTTGGCGGTTTTACTAAGGTGACATTGGGGTAATATGAGTGCTATGTAGCAGTAAAGTGCTACTTTTGTTGTTTAGATAATTGAAGACAATTGTAAACATCTGCTCAAATAAATCTTTAAAAAAGCAAAAATGAGGAATCATAGAAGAAGGAACATAACATATCAGCAACTATAATCATACGCTAGCTACGTAGTCTGAGGATGAGTGGGTGGTACAAATCCACTGTCAAATTGTATCACAACGTGTGATTTTGTAGATCTACTTATTCCCGTTGGCAGAATGCAACATGAAATGGCTGTCAGGGCACTTCTTTGATTGTTTATTGTGGCAGTTTGTTTTGTAAACCATATCGCTTCAAAGAGGTTAATTCCTGTGGATGTGTATCGTTGGGGAATTCATGCAATAATAATGAAATCATGGCATCTGATTATATACAACAATAATTTTGTTTTCTCTTTGTCTTCTTACTTTCATTTTTCGCACGATTTACAAAATATCTTTCACATTGGCAGCAAAAATACCAATCAGTGAAATGTAGGCCTATTTCAAGTTATCAAACGTATATCATAGAATGTGTATACCAGTGAGGTATACTCAATAGTAATCCATGGGAAACATCGGACAAGTAAGGCTAATAAAGCTGATAAAACCAACGCTCATCCAGTTGATTTTCCAATCAGATGAATCTTTTCAGCGAAGTAAGGCTAGCTGCATTTACAGTAATCATTGCACTTGATTAACAGTTTGTTCCAGTAATACTAAGCAGACAACTACAGGCATAAGAATTTACTCAATCACTGTATGACTTTATTCAAGCACGGGGTGGGGCTGCATTCATAATGATACGAAGACAAGGATAATAACAATGGGAAAAAGTCGGGATTGGTCAAATGCAATTCTTTTATTCAACCATTCAAAATGAGGTCAATATCATTAACAAAATACTTTGATATCGTCATCTTCAATGGACTACAGAAAAAAAACACGCAGAAACGAGACATGAAAACTCGTCACATTGAGGACGAGTTAGGTGATACGCTTGTGGTCATCAGATGACGGTCATCTGTGATGGACAAGAAAAGAATGTGATATAGGCACCTTGAAGTTATATTGAGCGTGCATGCGAAACCGTTTCTGTAACCACTCGGCCACGGGTCATCCACGGAAATGGTAAGACAAAAAAAAAACAACAACAATGTATAGATGTAACAGGGGGAAAGTCAATGCCTACTCAACTAACGTGGCCGTGTGAACATCTATTGCATTGCTAGACGGAAAAGCGGCCTTGTAACGACTGAGGTCGCTATGCCATTTCTGGCAACTTGGGAAAAATACGTCCAGCAGACATCAAACCTATAATCGGCTGGTTTTGATACCTTGCCTTTAATCACAATTTTCAGTGTAATGACGTCATCAAATTACAAAACAATGACATCGTCTTGAAAGACAATTGTTCAAAGTACAACACCTCAGTCGTCGTCATTACATACTATGATCGGTTTGACAAAGTCAACCTGGAAAATTTTGCTGCAGTCGAAGCAATGTGGTCTCCAACACAAAAAAGAGGGATATGGTGTGTGTCTGTGTGTCTGTGTGTGTGTATAGGTGCGTTTGTATACGAACGTGATTTCTACATGGACGAATATGTAATACAAAATTGAAGAAAAAAGTAAAATAGCTAAGTATTTTGTTTCGTGATCTTGTGGGGTTCGAACCCGCAACCTCACGTCTCTGAGACGTCGCCTTTAACCACTCGGCCATACGTCTCGGCGAGAAAATATGAGGAACGTAAACTTATGTATGTGAAAGATAAATCGGGAATCGTTTTGTCCACATTCCATTCTCATTTTCAGTTTTAAGCTGCAAAATTGTCAACCTGATGATGAGATTTCAAAACATAAAATGCATGATTACTGAAGCTTATTGTCTCAGCTACAACATACTTAAGTTTCAGAGGAAATGAAGCAAAATCAGCTGAGATAAAGGTGCTTAAACGTTGTCAAGTCAATGCATGGTTTAAAAAAAATCACCTCCCATAGACATAACACGTAAACTTGTCCGATTTTGCATCTTTACCTTTAATCACAATTTAAAGTATGATGACGTCATCAAATTTCAAAATCATGACATGGACTTAAAAGGCAAATGTTCAAAGTACAACATATCTGAATTTGGGATAATATTGAGCTTAAACAACAGAGATACGAGCAAATGAATGTCAGAAACAGTACCTCAAAAAAATTTATTCCACTTTTTTGATTTCAGATGATGATATGATGACGTCATAATGTATTTAGGGAAATATTGATACTTGAAACGTTATTTTCAATTCATATGCTTTTGTAATATGCAATAAAATCATAGGGTCACCTGACGTTTTAAAGAGCTATGGCGAAATAAACAAAGACATGTTTTTCGCTATATTTCCACATAGACGCGCACACAAAATTTCAACTTTGACGCCAGCGCATTCCTTTGTTATAGGTCGAAATTGATCGGAAATCAATGGATATTGTTACTTAATGTATCAGGAATCCAAATCTGTCAAAAAATGTGCATTTTCATGTTGCTTACGCGCACTGCGCGCGGAAATGCGCGGACGGACGCGAATGCGCGGAACGCTTAAAATTGTCTGAAACTTCGAGATTTCCCATTGGGAAGTTGTTTTGAGCCTTTAAAAAGTTTGACGCGCGCGTACGCGCGCGTAAAGATGTCCTTGGTAATTAGCATTACAAAGTAAGATTGAGCGTGACCTGAACTTTATGTCTACCGAAAATGATACGGAAATGTCCTTTAGTTATGAAGTTATGATCGATCATGTAACATGTCCGAAAATCACAAAATGGCGCCTAGATGACGTCATAGATACGTTACTGTCATGAAAACCTTATTGTGGCTAGATATTGTCATGAGACATGTTGACTGAAAATTTCATGCTATTCCGTCATGTCAATGTTGAGATATTCACGACACAAAATGTGCCAGAAAGAAAGAAGACGAGACATGAAAACTCGTCACATTGAGGACGAGTTAGGTGATACGCTTGTGGTCATCAGATGACAGTCATCTGTGATCGACAAAGAAAAGAATGTGATATAGGCACCTTGAAGTTATATTGAGCGTGCATGCGAAACCGTTTCTGTAACCACTCGGCCACGGGTCATCCACGGAAATGGTAAGACAAAAAAACAACAACAATGTATAGATATAACGGGGGGAAAGTCAATGCCCACTCAACTAACGTGGCCGTGTGAACATCTATTGCATTGCTAGACGGAAAAGCGGCCTTGTAACGACTGAGGTCGCTATGCCATTTCTGGCAACTTGGGAAAAATACGTCCCGCAGACATAAAACCTATAATCGGCTGGTTTTGATACCTTGCCTTTAATCACAATTTTCAGTGTAATGACGTCATCAAATTACAAAACAATGACATCGTCTTGAAAGAAAATTGTTCAAAGTACAACACCTCAGTCGTCGTCATTACATACTATGATCGGTTTGACAAAGTCAACCTGCAAAATGTTGCTGCAGTCGAAGCAATGTGGTCTCCAACACACAAAAAAGAGGGATATGGCGTGTGTGTGTGTCTGTGTGTGTGTATAGGTGCGTTTATATACGAACGTGATTTCTACATGGACGAATATGTAATACAAAATTGAAGAAAAAAAACAGTAAAGTAGCTAATTATTTTGTTTCGTGATCTTGTGGGGTTCAAACCCGCAACCTCACGTCTCTGAGACGTCGCCTTTAACCACTCGGCGACACGTCTCGACGGGAAAATATGGGGAACGTTATGGACTTGAAAGACAGTTGTTCAATATATAACACATTCATCGTACGTTGTCAGTTTGCTATTGACATGACGATCTATCACATGAATATGAGGCAGGCATTAGTACCTGTATGAAATTATTATAGGCATGGTTATCAAATTGCCCTAAAATATCCTTATAATTGCCTTATTTTTACACACAGTTACGCTATCCCTTTAAACTCGTCACAGTTTAATCAGAATCATTAACATCATACATTAGTACCATATCCAGTTCCATAGCTGATCACGTTTGCTAATCAATTAAGAGTAATTGTCTAGAATGTGTCATATGGCCAACCTGTATACACACGTATATACACACACACAATGCTAAATGTATGTATCAAACATCTGTAACACAGCTTTGAACTAACTATAGGAATTATCGCTGCACTTATCATCCATACTTTTTATCACTATCTGAAACTCCACAAAAACCACTAATTGACAAATAATCATCAATACAGAAGACTGAATACCTTTTTTACAATGTATAGCTTGTTACATGTATAAATCAGCACAAAGTAACCACGACTACATTGTGTTACTGAATTGATATGAACAAATTTCATTTTGTTACAGTATACTATATCAGTTTGAAAAGCCCAACCTGCAAAACTATAATTTTGCAGCAGTCGAAGTAATGCAGTCTCCAACGCAAAACAAAGGTATACTGTGTGAGTGTGTGCGTATAGGTGTGTTTACATGCAAACGTGATTTCTACATGGACGAAGGTGTAGTACTCCATTGAAGAAAAAAAGTAAAAAAAAAAAATATTATTTTCTTTCGTGCTCTTGTGAGGATCGAACCCGTACGTGTGCAACCTCACGTTTCTAAGACGACGCCTCTAACCACTCGGCCATACGTCTCGACGAGAAAATTAGAGGAACGTAAGCTTATGTACGTGAAAGATGAATCAGGAATCGTTTGGTCCGCATTCCATTCTCATTTTCAGTTTTAAATTGCAAAATTGTCAACCTCATGAGGAGATTTCAAAGAATAAAATGCATGATTACTGCAGCTTATTGTCACAGCTACAACATAAATAAGTTTCAGAGGAAATGAAGCAAAATCAGCTGAGATAAAGGTGCTTAAACGTTGTCAAGTCAATGCATGGTTTCTAAAAAAATCACCTCCCATAGACATAACACGTAAACTTGTCCGATTTTGCGTCTTTACCTTTAAACACAATTTAAAGCATGATGACGTCATCAAATTTCAAAACCATGACATGGACTTGAAAGGCAAATGTTCAAAGTACAACATATCTGAATTTGGGATAATATTGAGCTTAAACAACAGAGATACGAGCAAATGAATGTCAGAAACAGTACCTCAAAAAATTAATTCCACTTTTTTTATTTCAGATGACGATATGATGACGTCATAATGTAATTATGGAAATAATGATACTTGAAACGTCATGTCCAATTTATATGCTTTTGTAATATGCAATAAAAACATAGGGTCACCTGACGTTTTAAAGAGCTATGGCGAAATAAACAAAGACATGTTTTTTCACTATATTTGCACATAGACGCGCACGCGAAATTTGAACTTTGACGCAAGTGCATTGCTTTGTTATTTGTAGGAATCGATTAGAAATCAATGGATATTGTTGCTCAAAGTATCAGGAATCCAAATCTGTCAAAAAAAGTGTATTTTCATGTTGCTGACGCGCTGTGCGCGCGAAAATGCGCGGACGGACACGCACGCGCAAAATTGTTTGAAACGCATAAAATTGTCTGAAACTTCGAGATTTCCCATTGGAAAGTTGTTTTGAGCCTTTTAAAATTTTGACGCGCGCTTACGCGCACTTAATGATGTCCTAGGTAATTAGCATCAAAAGAAGTAAGATAGAACGTGACCTGAACTTTATGTCCACAAAAAATGATACAGAAATGACCTTTAGTTATGAAGTTATGATCGATCATGTAACATGGTCCAAAAATCACAAAATGGCGCCTAGACGACGTCATAGATATGTTACTGTCATGAAAACCTTATTGTGGCTAGATATTGTCATGAGACATGTTCCCTGAAAATGTCATGTTATTCCGTAATGTCATTCTTGAGATATTGATGACACAAAATTGTCCAGAAAGAAAGAAGAATAAAAAGAAACGAGACATGAAACTCGTCACGCTGACGAGTTAGGTGATACGCTTGGGGTCATCAGGTGTCGGTCATCTGTTATCGACAAAGAAAAGAATGTGATATAGGCACCTTGAAGTTATATTGAGCTTCCATGCAAAACCGTTTCTCTAACCACTCGGCCACGGGACATCCCCGGAAATGGTAAGGCAAAAAAAAAATGTATAGATATTACAGGGGGGAAAAGTCAATGCCCACTCAATAATCGTGGCCGCGTGAACATGTATTGCATTGCTAGACGGAAATGCGGCCTTGTAACGACTGATGTCGCTATGCCATTTCTGGCAACTTGGGAAAAATACGCGCCGTAGACATAAAGCCAATAATCGGCTGGTTTTGATACCTTGCCTTTAATCACAATTTTCAGTGTGATGACGTCATCAAAGTACAAAACAATGACATGGTCTTGAAAGACAATTGTTCAAAGTACAACACCTCCGTCGTCGTCATTACATACTATGATCGGTTTGACAAAGTCAGCCTGCAAAATTTTGCTGCAGTCGAAGCAATGTGGTCTCCAACACAAAAAAGAGGGATATGGTGTGTGTCTGTGTGTCTGTGTGTGTGTATAGGTGCGTTTATATACGAACGTGATTTCTACATGGACGAATATGTAATACAAAATTGAAGAAAAAAAGTAAAATAGCAAAGTATTTTGTTTCGTGATCTTGTGGGGTTCGAACCCGCAACCTCACGTCTCTGAGACGTCGCCTTTAACCACTCGGCCATACGTCTCGGCGAGAAAATATGAGGAACGTAAACTTATGTATGTGAAAGCTGAATTGGGAATCGTTTTGTCCACATTCCATTCTCATTTTCAGTTTTAAACTGCAAAATTGTCAACCTGATGATGAGATTTCAAAAAATAAAATGCATGATTACTGCAGCTTATTGTCTCAGCTACAACATACTTAAGTTTCAGAGGAAATGAAGCAAAATCAGCTGAGATAAAGGTGCTTAAACGTTGTCAAGTCAATGCATGGTTTTAAAAAAGATCCCCTCCCATAGACATAACACGTAAACTTGTCCGATTTTGCATCTCTACCTTTAATCACAATTTAAAGTATGATGACGTCATTAAATTTCAAAACCATGACATGGACCTGAAAGGCAAATGTTCAAAGTACAACATATCTGAATTTGGGATAATATTGAGCTTAAACAACAGAGATACGAGCAAATGAATGTCAGAAACAGTACCTCAAAAAATTAATTCCACTTTTTTGATTTCAGATGATGATATGATGACGTCATAATGTAATTATGGAAATATTAATACTTGAAACGTTATTTCCAATTCATATGTTTTTGTAATATGCAATAAAAACATAGGGTAACCAGACGTTTTAAAGAGCTATGGCGAAATAAACAAAGACATGTTTTTCGCTATATTTGCACAAAGACGCGCACACGAAATTTCAACTTTGACGCCAACGCATTCCTTTGTTATAGGTCAAAATTGATCGGAAATCAATGGATATTGTTACTTAATGTATCAGGAATCCAAATCTGTCAAAAAATGTGCATTTTCAGTTTGCTTACGCGCACTACGCGCGAAAATGTGCGGACGGACGCGAACGCGCGAAACGCTTAAAATTGTCTGAAACTTCGAGATTTCCCATTGGTAAGTTGTTTTGAGCCTTTTAAAAGTTTGACGCGCGCGTACGCGCGCGTAATAATGTCTTAGGTAATTAGCATTAAAATGTATGATAGAGCGTGACCTGAACTTAATGTCCGCCGAAAATGATACAGACATGACCTTTAGATATGAAGTTATGATCGATCATGTAACATGGTCCGAAAATCACAAAATGGCGCCTAGATGACGTCATAGATATGTTACTGTCATGAAAACCTTATTGTGGCTAGATTTTGTCATGAGACATGTTCCCTGAAAATGTCATGTTATTCCGTAATGTCATTCTTGAGATATTGATGACACAAAATTGTCCAGAAAGAAAGAAGAATAAAAAGAAACGAGACATGAAAACTCGTCACATTGAGGACGAGTTAGGTGATACGCTTGTGGTGATCAGATGACAGTCATCTGTGATCGACAAAGAAAAGAATGTGATATAGGCACCTTGAAGTTATATTGAGCGTACATGCGAAACCGTTTCTGTAACCACTCGGCCACGGGTCATCCACGGAAATGGTAAGACAAAAAAAAACAATGTATAGATATAACAGGGGGAAAGTCAATGCCCACTCAACCAACGTGGCCGTGTGAACATCTATTGCATTGCTAGACGGAAAAGCGGCCTTGTAACGACTGAGGTCGCTATGCCATTTCTGGCAACTTGGGAAAAATACGTCCCGCAGACATAAAACCTATAATCGGCTGGTTTTGATACCTTGCCTTTAATCACAATTTTCAGTGTAATGACGTCATCAAATTACAAAACAATGACATCGTCTTGAAAGACAATTGTTCAAAGTACAACACCTCAGTCGTCGTCATTACATACTATGATCGGTTTGACAAAGTCAACCTGCAAAATTGTGCTGCAGTCGAAGCAATGTGGTCTCCAACACACAAAAAAGAGGGATATGGCGTGTGTGTGTGTGTCTGTGTGTGTGTATAGGTGCGTTTATATACGTACGTGATTTCTACATGGACGAATATGTAATACAAAATTGAAGAAAAAAAAGTAAAATAGCTAAGTATTTTGTTTCGTGATCTTGTGGGGTTCCAACCCGCAACCTTACGTCTCTGAGACGTCGCCTTTAGCCACTCGGCCATACGTCTCGACGAGAAAATATGGGAAACGTAAACTTATGTATGTGAAAGATACATGAGGAATCGTTTTGTCCACATTCCATTTTCATTTTCAGTTTTAAACTGCAAAACTGTCAATCTGATGAGGAGATTTCAAAGAATAAAATGCATGATTACTGCAGCTTATTGTCTCAGCTACAACATACTAAAGTTTCAGGAAATGAAGCAAAATCAGCTGAGATAGAGGTGCTTAAACGTTGTCAAGTCAATGCATGGTTTTAAAAAAAATCACCTCCCATAGACATAACACGTAAACTTGTCCGATTTTGTGTCTTTATTTTTATCACAATTTAAAGTATGATGACGTCATCAAACAAGAAAACATCGATATGGATTTGAAAGACATTTGTTTAATGTATAATATATTAATCGTACGTTGTCAGTTTGCTATTGCCATGACGATCAATCACACGAATATGAGGCAGCTATTAGTACCTGTATGAAATTATTATAGGCATGGTTATCAAATTCCCTTAAAATTTCCTTATTATTGCTTTATTTTTACACACAGTTAAGCTATCTCTTTAAACTCGTCACAGTTTAATGAGAATCATGAACATCATACATTAGTACCATATTCAGTTCCATAGCTGATCGCGTTTGCTAATTAATTAAGATTTATTGTCTAGAATGTACCATATGGCCAACCTGTATACACACGTGGACACACAAACACAATGCTAAATGTATGTATCAAACCTCTGTAACACAACTTTGAACTAACTGTAGAAAGTATCGCTGCACTTATCATACATACTTTTTATCATTATCTGAAACTCCACAAAAACCACTAATTGACAAATAATCATCAATACAGAAGACTGACTTAAAGGAACAATTCAAATACCTTTTTTTACAATGTATAGCTTCTTACATGTATAAAATCAGCACAAAGTAACCACGACTACATTGTGTTACTGAATTGATATGAACAAATTTCATTTTGTTACAATATACCATGATCAGCTTGAAAAGCCCAGCCTGCAATATTTTGCAGCAGTCGAAGCAATGCAGTCTCCAACGATAAACAAAGGGATACTGTGTGAGTGTGTGCGTATAGGTGTGTTTACATGCGAACGTGACTTCTACATGGACGAAGGTGTAGTACTCCATTGAAGAAAAAAAGTAAAAAAAAAATTATTATTTTCTTTCGTGCTCTTGTGAGGTTCGAACCCGTACGTGTGCAACCTCACGTTTCTGTGACGACACCTCTAACCACTCGGCCATACGTCTCGACGAGAAAATTAGAGGAACGTAAACTTATGTACGTGAAAGATGAATCAGGAATCGTTTCGTCCGCATTCCATTCTCATTTTCAGTTTTAAATTGCAAAATTGTCAACCTGATGAGGAGATTTCAAAGAATAAAATGCATGATTACTGCAGCTTATTGTCACAGCTACAACATACTTAATTTTCAGAGGAAATGAAGCAAAATCATCTGAGATAAAGGTGCTTAAACGTTGTCAAGTCAATGTATGGTTTTTAAAAAAATCACCTCCCATAGACATAACACGTAAACTTGTCCGATTTTGCATCTTTACCTTTAATCACAATTTAAAGTATGATGACGTCATCAAATTTCAAAACCATGACATGGACTTGAAAGGCAAATGTTCAAAGTAAAACATATCTGAATTTGGGGTGATATTAAGCTTAAACAATAGAGATACGAGTAAATGAATGTCAGAAAGAGTACCTCAAAAAAATTAATTCCACTTTTTTGATTTCAGATGATGATATGATGACGTCATGAGTTTTCCTGGCAATATTGGTACTTGAAACGTTATTTCCAATTCATATGCTTTTGTAATATGCAATAGAAATATAGGGTCAATGGACGATTTAAAGAGCTATGGCGACATAAACAAAAACATGTTTTTTCACTATATTTGCAGAAAGACGCGCGCGCGGAATTTCAACTTTGACGCCAGTGCATTCCTTTGTTATAGGTCAAAATCGATCGGAAATCAATGGATATTGTTACTCAAAGTATCAGAAATCCAAATCAGTCAAAAAAATTGCATTTTCATGTTGGTTGCGCCCTCTGCGCGCGAAATTGCGCGGACGGACGCGCACGCGAGAAAATGTTTGAAACGCTTAGAATTGTCTGAAACTTCGAGATTTCCCATTGGGAAGTCGTTTTGAGCCTTTTAAAATTTTGACGCGCGCAAACGCGCGCGTAATGATGACCTGGGTAACTAGCGTTAAAATGTAAGATAGAGCGTGACCTGAACTTTGTGTCCACCGAAAATGATACAGAAATGATATCTAGTTATGAAGTTATGATCGATCATGTGACAAGGTCCGAAAATCACAAAATGGCGCCTAGATGACGTCATAGATATGTTACTGTCATGAAAACCTTATTGTGGCTAGATATTGTTATGAGACATGTCGACTGAAAATGTCATGTTATTCCGTAATGTCATTGTTGAGATATTGACGACACAAAATGTGGCAGAAAGAAAGAAGAATAAAAAACGAGATATGAAACTCGTCACACTGAAGACGAGTTAGGTGATACGCTTGGGGTCATCAGATGTCGGTCATCCGTGATCGACAAAGAAAAGAATGTAATACAGAACCTTGAAGTTCTAATGAGATACTTAGTTGAACTTTTTTGGGCCTACATTATTCAGATCACATTTGTTTTTCTGTCACACAAACTAAGTGGAAATTCTGTGCGTGTGCGACTAAGTCGATTTACGGACTTTTTGAGTACTTACAGTGCATAAACTTAGACCCCGTTTACGGTGCGGGGCTGGGCCGAGCCGCGGCCGAGCTGCAATCAAGGACAACCTCAATTGCGAGGCCGAGCCCCGCAATTTAGTCCGTTTACACTGCCGGGCTCGGCCGCGCTTTTGATTCGAACCTTTCAATATTTTGTCGTAGTGGCGCTCTACCCTTTTAAACAAACGCAATTTGGTATTGTCTGGTTTTCAGATCCTTTGCCAACTGAATTCCGTGGCGACGAAGTCGCCGTTCGGGCAAAGGCCTTTGTCGAAGGAGAAAATCCTTTGCAGGACAAAACCACCTTAAACTATACTAGTTTTCGACGTTGAAGTAGTTAATATCCTGAATAGCGAAATAGTACAGGCGAGGGTTTGGAAGCCAGACTAAAATTGGCCGCGCATTTAGCCCAGTTTGCGCTTACACTGAGAAAAAGGCCGGGCGCGACCGCGGCTCGGCCGCGGCCGAGACCACCTCCAGAGCGTGGCCTAATGCGAGGCCAATTTTGGCCCCGCATTTGGCCTTTTGCGCGTTTACACCGAACGCGGCCGAGCCTCGCACTGTAAACGGGGTCCAAGTGATCCTCGGCACGTACAAATAAAACATGACAATTAAGTGTTTATAACCATCCTGGCTTTAACAGTGGCCTTTTAAAACATGACCTTTGACCATTATTTACATAACCAATATGACTCCCTCTAATCTTGCTATCACAATGATCAGTTCAGAGAGCTCTTACAACTATATACAAGCCTGTGAGATTTACCAGCAGTAAAACCAATGAAGCCTCCGATACAAAACAGGGGATATAGAGCAAGTGAGTCTGTTTACATGAGAATGTGATTTATCCTGGACGAAAGTGATACCTCAATTAAAGAGAAAAGGGCAAAACATCACCTTTAACCATGTAACTATAGGTCTCCTCCAACTAAGAGTACACTTTGAACGTAAGCTTATACGTGAATGATAATTTATGACGATCTCACGTGATCGACACACATTCAAAGGGGACAGTTAGAAGTGGAAGGAGTGCTTAATCGTGTCATTAATTCCTAATCAATGACACCACTACTTTAGGCATATCATAATTTCTCATCTAAAATCAATGGCCTATAGGACTCATGCACCATTACTTGTATCGTGCATAAACTTTGTTTTTTAAGCTTTGAGTGAAACGTGTCATAACATAATTCTGTAATTCCATCAGCAGTGATCGATATAATAAAGAAGAAAGATATATCACCGTATTGAACGCTTAGAACCTAACGGGGGGGGGGGGGGGGGTATTATAGCATGATACTCGGTTCTTTACTGCCCAGATGCCAACAACACCCATCACCCACGGCTACGCATAGAGAAACAGCCATGGCGAAAATAAAACTTTGCTTTCTCGTAGGCAGAATGACACAGAACCCCGTCAAACACACTTTTATTGGCAGGGATGGGCATGAAAAAGTGTATTACTAATACTAAACAGCGTATGCATTCCATTCATGTGGCGCGAGATACCTCTATAGCAACATAAAGCCTGTCTTCAACTCCGTTGGTCGAACAATGGCAACCTGAAATTTCAAAGAGATGAGCGAGACGCTATATACACCTGGCCCAGAGTTAATTTATTCAGTTCTCATTCCTACTTTAAGTTGGGTTATGCTATTGTAATCATTCCCATCTGCAGTATAACAAAACCAAAGTGAGGGAAAAGGGGAGAGAAAAACGAGAGGTGGCAAAAGGAAAACTGCATGCACAACTGCAATCCATGTCATTGCGTGTGACAGGTGAAGCAAATGTATTAGTTGTTATAGCAGTGGTTTATGAGCATAAACTGGCAAATAGACAGACAATGTCAAATATAAAAACCATCAATTTAATGTCAGAGAAGATGGTAAACAAGATGCATTGAAACTGTAACTAAATCGCTGCTCTTCTACTCGATCACGGAACGTCTAACTCTATATTCAACAAAAAACAAATGTTAGGGGAAAGAAACAAATTTAGATAACATTCTTAAATTAAAAACAAGAAAAAAAAATGTCCACGTCAGGATTAAAAAAAAAAACGCCGCACGAACATGCATTATATTCTAGATGGGAATACGGTCTTGATGCAAAGGTCCAATGATTGTCTCATTACTTTAAAAGCAATCTATGGTTCCCTTACCATCACCAGTACCACACCACAATGACGTCTCTAAAATCAATGGTAGCACATTTATCATTGCATCATGCATTAACTCCCTTTGCCTAAACTACCAGTGGAACGTGTCATATTATATTGCGTATTTCGATCAGTAGTGATTGACTTTAAAGAAGAAAGATGATGCAAAAAATTGAACGCTTACCACATTGCTTATAGGGCTATTCCAGTTTGGTACTGATCTGTTCTATTCTCCCAGATGCCAGCAACATAATATCACCTATGGCTAACTAGTGAAACAGCCATGACGAAAATAAACGACAGAGAACCCCGTCATAATCACTACACTTGGAAAGGTGTTGCCCGAAATTCCTCATTATGAAGCAATATCAAGTCACTTCCTTCCCTGCCTGTCTTTAACTCCGTTATTTGGTCAAACAATAACCTGGAATTCCAAAGAGATAAGCGAGACGCCATGCACCTGGACTAGAGTTAATTAATTCAGTTCCCATTCATGTTAGTTATGTAAACGAACACGTTCCTAAATATCCTGCTACAGTATAACAAGAACAAATGAAGAGAAAAGGAAAGAGAAAACGAATCGTGGCAAGCGGGACACTGTAACAAGGGGCAATTTACAACATTAAGTGTGACAAAATTATTGAAGCAAACCCAATCTCCAAACTCCAATACAAAGCAAGGGAAATAGAGCAGCCTTGTTCACGGGTTACGTACACTTGATAAAATAATACGATAAATGACATCGGAGTAAAGCTGAATTGCCGAAAAAAAAAGAGAGAAAAAAAAAGAAGAAAGAACGGATAAAAGTCCTGCGGGGGTCGAACCTCTCGCCTTCCGGTATGGCGTTATGAAGAACCAGCGCGCTAACAGATTATGCCACATTGCTGTCCTGAAGATCGAGTGCAAAACTTAAATGTAAATACTATTGTGACAGTGTCGACTTGTGATGGCGCTATTCAATTTCTCACAAGTGGCAGCGTGGATTCGATCAATATACAGTTGCAAAGAAAAATTGGGAATCGTTCCGTACAGATTGCATTCTCATTTTCAGTTTTAAATTGCAAAATTGTCAACCTGATGAGGAGATTTGAAAACATAAAATGCATGATTACTAAAGCTTATTGTCTAAACTACAACATATTTATGTTTCAGAGGAAATGGAGCAAAATCAGATGAGGTAAAGGTGCTTAAACGTTGTCAAGTCAATGCATGGTTTAAAAAAAAAATCACCTCCCATAGACATAACACGTAAACTTGTCTGATTTTGAGTCTTTACCTTTAATCACAATTTCTAGTGTGATGACGTCATCATATTTCAAAACCATCACATGGACTTGAAAGGCAAATGTTCAAACTGCAACATATCTGAATTTGGGATAATATTGAGCTTAAACAACAGAGATACGAGCAAATGAATGTCAGAAACAGTACCTCAAAAAAATCAATTCCACTTTTTTCATCTAAAATGACGATATGATGACGTCATCGCGTTTTCCTGGCAATATTGATACCAGGAATGTTATTTACAATTCATATACTTTTGTAATATGCAATAGAAATATAGGGTCAACGGACGATTTAAAGAGCCATGGCGAAATAAACAAAGACATGTTTTTTCACTATATTTGCAGAAAGACGCGCACGTGGAATTTCAACTTTGACGCCAGTGCATTCCTTTGTTATAGGTCGAAATCGATCGGAAATCAATGGATATTGTTACTCAAAGTATCAGGAATCCAAATCAGTCAAAAAAATTGCATTTTCATGTTGCTTACGGGCTCTGCGCGCGGAATTGCGCGGACGGACGCGCACGCGAGAAAATGTTTGAAACGCTTAAAATTGTCTGAAACTTCGAGATTTCCCATTGGGAAGTCGTTTTGAGCCTTTTAAAATTTTGACGCGCGCTTACGCGCGCGTAATGATGACCTGTGTAACTAGCGTTAAAAAGTAAGATAGAGCGTGACCTGAACTTCATGTCCACCGAAAATGATACAGAAATGACATCTAGTTATGAAGTTATGATCGATCATGTGACAAGGTCCGAAAATCACAAAATGGCGCCTAGATGACGTCATAGATATGTTACTGTCATGAAAACCTTATTGTGGCTAGATTTTGTCATGAGACATGTTGACTGAAAATGTCATGTTATTTCGTTATGTCATTCTTGAGATATTGACGACACAAAATTGTCCAGAAAGAAAGAAGAATAAAAAAAAATAAAGAGAGATTTTGACAATCACAATAGGTGATACGCTGATAGCGTATCACCTAATAAAGAGAGATTTTGACAATCACAATAGGTGATACGCTGATAGCGTATCACCTAAAAATGTTGCTGCAGTCGAAGCAATGTGGTCTCCAACACACAAAAAAGAGGGATATGGCGTGTGTGTGTGTCTGTGTGTGTGTATAGGTGCGTTTATATACGAACGTGATTTCTACATGGACGAATATATAATACAAATTGAAGAAAAAAAAGTAAAATAAAAAAAAATTGTTTCGTGATCTTGTGGGGTTCGAACCCGCAACCTCACGTCTCTGAGACGGCGCCTTTAACCACTCGGCCATACGTCTCGACGAGAAAATATGGGGAACGTAAACTTATGTATATGAAAGATACATGAGGAATCGTTTTGTCCACATTCCATTTTCATTTTCAGTTTTAAACTGCAAAATTGTCAATCTGATGAGGAGATTTCAAAGAATAAAATGCATGATTACTGCAGCTTATTGTCTCAGCTACAACATACTAAAGTTTCAGAGGAAATGAAGCAAAATCAGCTGAGATAAAGGTGCTTAAACGTTGTTAAGTCAATGCATGCTTTTAAAAAAAATCACCTCCCATAGACATAACACGTAAACTTGTCCGATTTTGCATCTTTACTTTTAATCACAATTTAAAGTATGATGACGTCATCAAATTTCAAAACCATGACATGGACTTGAAAGGCAAATGTTTAAAGGACAACATATGTGAATTTGGGATAATATTGAGCTTAAACAACAGAGATACGAGCAAATGAATGTCAGAAACAGTACCTCAAAAAAATCAATTCCACTTTTTTTATTCAAAATGACGATATGATCACTTCATCGCGTTTTCCTGGCAATATTGATACTAGGAATGTTATTTACAATTCATATGCTTTTGTAATATGCAATAGAAATATCGGGTCAACGGACGATTTAAAGAGCTATGGCGAAATAAACAAAGACATGTTTTTTCACTATATTTGCAGAAAGACGCGCGCGCGGAATTTCAACTTTGACGCCAGTGCATTCCTTTGTTATAGGTCAACATCGATCGGAAATCAGTGGATATTGTTACTCAAAGTATCAGGAATCCAAATCAGTCAAAAAAATTGCATTTTCATGTTGGTTACGCCCTCTGCGCGTGAAATTGCGCGGACGGACGCGCACGCGAGAAAATGTTTGAAACGCTTAAAATTGTCTGAAACTTCGAGATTTCCCATTGGGAAGTCGTTTTGAGCCTTTTAAAATTTTGACGCGCGCGTAGGCGCGCGTAATGAAGACCTGGGTAACTAGCGTTAAAAAGTAAGATAGAGCGTGACCTGAACTTTATGTCCACCGAAAATGATGCAGAAATGACATCTAGTTATGAAGTTATGATCGATCATGTGACAAGGTCCGAAAATCACAAAATGGCGCCTAGATGACGTCATAGATATGTTACTGTCATGAAAACCTTATTGTGGCTAGATATTGTTATGAGACATGTTGACTGAAAATTTCATGTCATTCCGTAATGTCATTGTTGAGATATTGACGACACAAAATTGTCCAGAAAGAAAGAAGAATAAAAAAAGATATGTTACTGTCATGAAAACCTTATTGTGGCTAGATATTGTCATGAGACATGTTCCCTGAAAATGTCATGTTATTCCGTAATGTCATTCTTGAGATATTGATGACACAAAATTGTCCAGAAAGAAAGAAGAATAAAAAGAAACGAGACATGAAACTCGTCACGCTGACGAGTTAGGTGATACGCTTGGGGTCATCAGGTGTCGGTCATCTGTTATCGACAAAGAAAAGAATGTGATATAGGCACCTTGAAGTTATATTGAGCTTCCATGCAAAACCGTTTCTCTAACCACTCGGCCACGGGACATCCCCGGAAATGGTAAGGCAAAAAAAAAATGTATAGATATTACAGGGGGGAAAAGTCAATGCCCACTCAATAATCGTGGCCGCGTGAACATGTATTGCATTGCTAGACGGAAATGCGGCCTTGTAACGACTGATGTCGCTATGCCATTTCTGGCAACTTGGGAAAAATACGCGCCGTAGACATAAAGCCAATAATCGGCTGGTTTTGATACCTTGCCTTTAATCACAATTTTCAGTGTGATGACGTCATCAAAGTACAAAACAATGACATGGTCTTGAAAGACAATTGTTCAAAGTACAACACCTCCGTCGTCGTCATTACATACTATGATCGGTTTGACAAAGTCAGCCTGCAAAATTTTGCTGCAGTCGAAGCAATGTGGTCTCCAACACAAAAAAGAGGGATATGGTGTGTGTCTGTGTGTCTGTGTGTGTGTATAGGTGCGTTTATATACGAACGTGATTTCTACATGGACGAATATGTAATACAAAATTGAAGAAAAAAAGTAAAATAGCAAAGTATTTTGTTTCGTGATCTTGTGGGGTTCGAACCCGCAACCTCACGTCTCTGAGACGTCGCCTTTAACCACTCGGCCATACGTCTCGGCGAGAAAATATGAGGAACGTAAACTTATGTATGTGAAAGCTGAATTGGGAATCGTTTTGTCCACATTCCATTCTCATTTTCAGTTTTAAACTGCAAAATTGTCAACCTGATGATGAGATTTCAAAAAATAAAATGCATGATTACTGCAGCTTATTGTCTCAGCTACAACATACTTAAGTTTCAGAGGAAATGAAGCAAAATCAGCTGAGATAAAGGTGCTTAAACGTTGTCAAGTCAATGCATGGTTTTAAAAAAGATCCCCTCCCATAGACATAACACGTAAACTTGTCCGATTTTGCATCTCTACCTTTAATCACAATTTAAAGTATGATGACGTCATTAAATTTCAAAACCATGACATGGACCTGAAAGGCAAATGTTCAAAGTACAACATATCTGAATTTGGGATAATATTGAGCTTAAACAACAGAGATACGAGCAAATGAATGTCAGAAACAGTACCTCAAAAAATTAATTCCACTTTTTTGATTTCAGATGATGATATGATGACGTCATAATGTAATTATGGAAATATTAATACTTGAAACGTTATTTCCAATTCATATGTTTTTGTAATATGCAATAAAAACATAGGGTAACCAGACGTTTTAAAGAGCTATGGCGAAATAAACAAAGACATGTTTTTCGCTATATTTGCACAAAGACGCGCACACGAAATTTCAACTTTGACGCCAACGCATTCCTTTGTTATAGGTCAAAATTGATCGGAAATCAATGGATATTGTTACTTAATGTATCAGGAATCCAAATCTGTCAAAAAATGTGCATTTTCAGTTTGCTTACGCGCACTACGCGCGAAAATGTGCGGACGGACGCGAACGCGCGAAACGCTTAAAATTGTCTGAAACTTCGAGATTTCCCATTGGTAAGTTGTTTTGAGCCTTTTAAAAGTTTGACGCGCGCGTACGCGCGCGTAATAATGTCTTAGGTAATTAGCATTAAAATGTATGATAGAGCGTGACCTGAACTTAATGTCCGCCGAAAATGATACAGACATGACCTTTAGATATGAAGTTATGATCGATCATGTAACATGGTCCGAAAATCACAAAATGGCGCCTAGATGACGTCATAGATATGTTACTGTCATGAAAACCTTATTGTGGCTAGATTTTGTCATGAGACATGTTCCCTGAAAATGTCATGTTATTCCGTAATGTCATTCTTGAGATATTGATGACACAAAATTGTCCAGAAAGAAAGAAGAATAAAAAGAAATAAAGAGAGATTTTGACAATCACAATAGGTGATACGCTGATAGCGTATCACCTAAAAATGTTGCTGCAGTCGAAGCAATGTGGTCTCCAACACACAAAAAAGAGGGATATGGCGTGTGTGTGTGTCTGTGTGTGTGTATAGGTGCGTTTATATACGAACGTGATTTCTACATGGACGAATATATAATACAAATTGAAGAAAAAAAAGTAAAATAAAAAAAAATTGTTTCGTGATCTTGTGGGGTTCGAACCCGCAACCTCACGTCTCTGAGACGGCGCCTTTAACCACTCGGCCATACGTCTCGACGAGAAAATATGGGGAACGTAAACTTATGTATATGAAAGATACATGAGGAATCGTTTTGTCCACATTCCATTTTCATTTTCAGTTTTAAACTGCAAAATTGTCAATCTGATGAGGAGATTTCAAAGAATAAAATGCATGATTACTGCAGCTTATTGTCTCAGCTACAACATACTAAAGTTTCAGAGGAAATGAAGCAAAATCAGCTGAGATAAAGGTGCTTAAACGTTGTTAAGTCAATGCATGCTTTTAAAAAAAATCACCTCCCATAGACATAACACGTAAACTTGTCCGATTTTGCATCTTTACTTTTAATCACAATTTAAAGTATGATGACGTCATCAAATTTCAAAACCATGACATGGACTTGAAAGGCAAATGTTTAAAGGACAACATATGTGAATTTGGGATAATATTGAGCTTAAACAACAGAGATACGAGCAAATGAATGTCAGAAACAGTACCTCAAAAAAATCAATTCCACTTTTTTTATTCAAAATGACGATATGATCACTTCATCGCGTTTTCCTGGCAATATTGATACTAGGAATGTTATTTACAATTCATATGCTTTTGTAATATGCAATAGAAATATCGGGTCAACGGACGATTTAAAGAGCTATGGCGAAATAAACAAAGACATGTTTTTTCACTATATTTGCAGAAAGACGCGCGCGCGGAATTTCAACTTTGACGCCAGTGCATTCCTTTGTTATAGGTCAACATCGATCGGAAATCAGTGGATATTGTTACTCAAAGTATCAGGAATCCAAATCAGTCAAAAAAATTGCATTTTCATGTTGGTTACGCCCTCTGCGCGTGAAATTGCGCGGACGGACGCGCACGCGAGAAAATGTTTGAAACGCTTAAAATTGTCTGAAACTTCGAGATTTCCCATTGGGAAGTCGTTTTGAGCCTTTTAAAATTTTGACGCGCGCGTAGGCGCGCGTAATGAAGACCTGGGTAACTAGCGTTAAAAAGTAAGATAGAGCGTGACCTGAACTTTATGTCCACCGAAAATGATGCAGAAATGACATCTAGTTATGAAGTTATGATCGATCATGTGACAAGGTCCGAAAATCACAAAATGGCGCCTAGATGACGTCATAGATATGTTACTGTCATGAAAACCTTATTGTGGCTAGATATTGTTATGAGACATGTTGACTGAAAATTTCATGTCATTCCGTAATGTCATTGTTGAGATATTGACGACACAAAATTGTCCAGAAAGAAAGAAGAATAAAAAAAAACGAGACATGAAAACTCGTCACATTGAGGACGAGTTAGGTGATACGCTTGTGGTCATCAGATGACAGTCATCTGTGATCGACAAAGAAAAGAATGTGATATAGGCACCTTGAAGTTATATTGAGCGTGCATGCGAAACCGTTTCTGTAACCACTCGGCCACGGGTCATCCACGGAAATGGTAAGACAAAAAAACAACAACAATGTATAGATATAACGGGGGGAAAGTCAATGCCCACTCAACTAACGTGGCCGTGTGAACATCTATTGCATTGCTAGACGGAAAAGCGGCCTTGTAACGACTGAGGTCGCTATGCCATTTCTGGCAACTTGGGAAAAATACGTCCCGCAGACATAAAACCTATAATCGGCTGGTTTTGATACCTTGCCTTTAATCACAATTTTCAGTGTAATGACGTCATCAAATTACAAAACAATGACATCGTCTTGAAAGAAAATTGTTCAAAGTACAACACCTCAGTCGTCGTCATTACATACTATGATCGGTTTGACAAAGTCAACCTGCAAAATGTTGCTGCAGTCGAAGCAATGTGGTCTCCAACACACAAAAAAGAGGGATATGGCGTGTGTGTGTGTCTGTGTGTGTGTATAGGTGCGTTTATATACGAACGTGATTTCTACATGGACGAATATGTAATACAAAATTGAAGAAAAAAAACAGTAAAGTAGCTAATTATTTTGTTTCGTGATCTTGTGGGGTTCAAACCCGCAACCTCACGTCTCTGAGACGTCGCCTTTAACCACTCGGCGACACGTCTCGACGGGAAAATATGGGGAACGTTATGGACTTGAAAGACAGTTGTTCAATATATAACACATTCATCGTACGTTGTCAGTTTGCTATTGACATGACGATCTATCATATGAATATGAGGCAGGCATTAGTACCTGTATGAAATTATTATAGGCATGGTTATCAAATTGCCCTAAAATATCCTTATAATTGCCTTATTTTTACACACAGTTACGCTATCCCTTTAAACTCGTCACAGTTTAATCAGAATCATTAACATCATACATTAGTACCATATCCAGTTCCATAGCTGATCACGTTTGCTAATCAATTAAGAGTAATTGTCTAGAATGTGTCATATGGCCAACCTGTATACACACGTATATACACACACACAATGCTAAATGTATGTATCAAACATCTGTAACACAGCTTTGAACTAACTATAGGAATTATCGCTGCACTTATCATCCATACTTTTTATCACTATCTGAAACTCCACAAAAACCACTAATTGACAAATAATCATCAATACAGAAGACTGAATACCTTTTTTACAATGTATAGCTTGTTACATGTATAAATCAGCACAAAGTAACCACGACTACATTGTGTTACTGAATTGATATGAACAAATTTCATTTTGTTACAGTATACTATATCAGTTTGAAAAGCCCAACCTGCAAAACTATAATTTTGCAGCAGTCGAAGTAATGCAGTCTCCAACGCAAAACAAAGGTATACTGTGTGAGTGTGTGCGTATAGGTGTGTTTACATGCAAACGTGATTTCTACATGGACGAAGGTGTAGTACTCCATTGAAGAAAAAAAGTAAAAAAAAAAAATATTATTTTCTTTCGTGCTCTTGTGAGGATCGAACCCGTACGTGTGCAACCTCACGTTTCTAAGACGACGCCTCTAACCACTCGGCCATACGTCTCGACGAGAAAATTAGAGGAACGTAAGCTTATGTACGTGAAAGATGAATCAGGAATCGTTTGGTCCGCATTCCATTCTCATTTTCAGTTTTAAATTGCAAAATTGTCAACCTCATGAGGAGATTTCAAAGAATAAAATGCATGATTACTGCAGCTTATTGTCACAGCTACAACATAAATAAGTTTCAGAGGAAATGAAGCAAAATCAGCTGAGATAAAGGTGCTTAAACGTTGTCAAGTCAATGCATGGTTTCTAAAAAAATCACCTCCCATAGACATAACACGTAAACTTGTCCGATTTTGCGTCTTTACCTTTAAACACAATTTAAAGCATGATGACGTCATCAAATTTCAAAACCATGACATGGACTTGAAAGGCAAATGTTCAAAGTACAACATATCTGAATTTGGGATAATATTGAGCTTAAACAACAGAGATACGAGCAAATGAATGTCAGAAACAGTACCTCAAAAAAATTAATTCCACTTTTTTTATTTCAGATGACGATATGATGACGTCATAATGTAATTATGGAAATAATGATACTTGAAACGTCATGTCCAATTTATATGCTTTTGTAATATACAATAAAAACATAGGGTCACCTGACGTTTTAAAGAGCTATGGCGAAATAAACAAAGACATGTTTTTTCACTATATTTGCACATAGACGCGCACGCGAAATTTGAACTTTGACGCAAGTGCATTGCTTTGTTATTTGTAGGAATCGATTAGAAATCAATGGATATTGTTGCTCAAAGTATCAGGAATCCAAATCTGTCAAAAAAAGTGTATTTTCATGTTGCTGACGCGCTGTGCGCGCGAAAATGCGCGGACGGACACGCACGCGCAAAATTGTTTGAAACGCATAAAATTGTCTGAAACTTCGAGATTTCCCATTGGAAAGTTGTTTTGAGCCTTTTAAAATTTTGACGCGCGCTTACGCGCACTTAATGATGTCCTAGGTAATTAGCATCAAAAGAAGTAAGATAGAACGTGACCTGAACTTTATGTCCACAAAAAATGATACAGAAATGACCTTTAGTTATGAAGTTATGATCGATCATGTAACATGGTCCAAAAATCACAAAATGGCGCCTAGACGACGTCATAGATATGTTACTGTCATGAAAACCTTATTGTGGCTAGATATTGTCATGAGACATGTTCCCTGAAAATGTCATGTTATTCCGTAATGTCATTCTTGAGATATTGATGACACAAAATTGTCCAGAAAGAAAGAAGAATAAAAAGAAACGAGATGTGAAACTCGTCACGCTGACGAGTTAGGTGATACGCTTGGGGTCATCAGGTGTCGGTCATCTGTGATCGACAAAGAAAAGAATGTGATATAGGCACCTTGAAGTTATATTGAGCGTGCATGCAAAACCGTTTCTCTAACCAATCGGCCACGGGACATCCCCGGAAATGGTAAGGCAAAAAAGAAATGTATGGATATTACAGGGGGAAAAAGTCAATGCCCACTCAACAATCGTGGCCGCGTGAACATGTATTGCATTGCTAGACGGAAATGCGGCCTTGTAACGACTGATGTCGCTATGCCATTTCTGGCAACTTGGGAAAAATACGCGCCGTAGACATAAAGCCTATAATCGGCTGGTTTTGATACCTTGCCTTTAATCACAATTTTCAGTGTGATGACGTCATCAAATTACAAAACAATGACATGGTCTTGAAAGACAAATGTTCAAAGTACAACACCTCAGTCGTCGTCATTACATACTATGATCGGTTTGACAAAGTCAACCTGCAAAATGTTGCTGTAGTCGAAGCAATGTGGTCTCCAACACACAAAAAAGAGGGATATGGCGTGTGTCTGTGTGTGTGTATAGGTGCGTTTATATACGAACGTGATTTCTACATGGACGAATATGTAATACAAAATTGAAGAAAAAAAGTAAAATAGCTAAGTATTTTGTTTCGTGATCTTGTGGGGTTCGAACCCGCAACCTCACGTCTCTGAGACGTCGCCTTTAACCACTCGGCCATACGTCTCGGCGAGAAAATATGAGGAACGTAAACTTATGTATGTGAAAGCTGAATCGGGAATCGTTTTGTCCACATTCCATTCTCATTTTCAGTTTTAAACTGCAAAATTGTCAACCTGATGATGAGATTTCAAAAAATAAAATGCATGATTACTGAAGCTTATTGTCTCAGCTACAACATACTTAAGTTTCAGAGGAAATGAAGCAAAATCAGCTGAGATAAAGGTGCTTAAACGTTGTCAAGTCAATGCATGGTTTTAAAAAAAATGACCTCCCATAGACATAACACGTAAACTTGTCCGATTTTGCATCTTTACCTTTAATCACAATTTAAGGTATGATGACGTCATCAAATTTCAAAACCATGACTTGGACTTAAAAGGCAAATGTTCAAAGTACAACATATCTGAATTTGGGATAATATTGAGCTTAAACAACAGAGATACGAGCAAATGAATGTCAGAAAGAGTACCTCAAAAAAATTAATTCCACTTTTTTGATTTCAGATGATGATATGATGACGTCATAATGTATTTAGGGAAATATTGATACTTGAAACGTTATTTTCAATTCATATGCTTTTGTAATATGCAATAAAAACATAGGGTCACCTGACGTTTTAAAGAGCTATGGCGAAATAAACAAAGACATGTTTTTCGCTATATTTCCACATAGACGCGAACACGAAATTTCAACTTTGACGCCATCGCATTCCTTTGTTATAGGTCGAAATTGATCGGAAATCAATGGATATTGTTACTTAATGTATCAGGAATCCAAATCTGTCAAAAAATGTGCATTTTCATGTTGCTTACGCGCACTGCGCGCGGAAATGCGCGGACGGACGCGAACGCGCGGAACGCTTAAAATTGTCTGAAACTTCGAGATTTCCCATTGGGAAGTCGTTTTAAGCATTTAAAAACTTTGACGCGCGCTAATGCGCGCGTAATGATGTCCTAGGTAATTAGCATTAAAAAGTAAGATAGAGCGTGACCTGAACTTTATGTCCAATGAAAATGATACAGAAATGACCTTTAGTTATGAAGTTATGATCGATCATGTAACATGGTCCGAAAATCACAAAATGGCGCCTAGATGACGTCATAGATATGTTACTGTCATGAAAACCTTATTGTGGCTAGATTTTGTCATGAGACATGTTCCCTGAAAATGTCATGTTATTCCGTAATGTCATTCTTGAGATATTGATGACACAAAATTGTCCAGAAAGAAAGAAGAATAAAAAGAAACGAGACATGAAAACTCGTCACATTGAGGACGAGTTAGGTGATACGCTTGTGGTCATCAGATGACAGTCATCTGTGATCGACAAAGAAAAGAATGTGATATAGGCACCTTGAAGTTATATTGAGCGTGCATGCGAAACCGTTTCTGTAACCACTCGGCCACGGGTCATCCACGGAAATGGTAAGACAAAAAAAAAAAAACAATGTATAGATATAACAGGGGGAAAGTCAATGCCCACTCAACTAACGTGGCCGTGTGAACATCTATTGCATTGCTAGACGGAAAAGCGGCCATGTAACGACTGAGGTCGCTATGCCATTTCTGGCAACTTGGGAAAAATACGTCCCGCAGACATAAAACCTATAATCGGCTGGTTTTGATACCTTGCCTTTAATCACAATTTTCAGTGTAATGACGTCATCAAATTACAAAACAATGACATCGTCTTGAAAGACAATTGTTCAAAGTACAACACCTCAGTCGTCGTCATTACATACTATGATCGGTTTGACAAAGTCAACCTGCAAAATGTTGCTGCAGTCGAAGCAATGTGGTCTCCAACACACAAAAAAGAGGGATATGGCGTGTGTGTGTGTCTGTGTGTGTGTATAGGTGCGTTTATATACGAACGTGATTTCTACATGGACGAATATATAATACAAATTGAAGAAAAAAAAGTAAAATAAAAAAAAATTGTTTCGTGATCTTGTGGGGTTCGAACCCGCAACCTCACGTCTCTGAGACGGCGCCTTTAACCACTCGGCCATACGTCTCGACGAGAAAATATGGGGAACGTAAACTTATGTATATGAAAGATACATGAGGAATCGTTTTGTCCACATTCCATTTTCATTTTCAGTTTTAAACTGCAAAATTGTCAATCTGATGAGGAGATTTCAAAGAATAAAATGCATGATTACTGCAGCTTATTGTCTCAGCTACAACATACTAAAGTTTCAGAGGAAATGAAGCAAAATCAGCTGAGATAAAGGTGCTTAAACGTTGTTAAGTCAATGCATGCTTTTAAAAAAAATCACCTCCCATAGACATAACACGTAAACTTGTCCGATTTTGCATCTTTACTTTTAATCACAATTTAAAGTATGATGACGTCATCAAATTTCAAAACCATGACATGGACTTGAAAGGCAAATGTTTAAAGGACAACATATGTGAATTTGGGATAATATTGAGCTTAAACAACAGAGATACGAGCAAATGAATGTCAGAAACAGTACCTCAAAAAAATCAATTCCACTTTTTTTATTCAAAATGACGATATGATCACTTCATCGCGTTTTCCTGGCAATATTGATACTAGGAATGTTATTTACAATTCATATGCTTTTGTAATATGCAATAGAAATATCGGGTCAACGGACGATTTAAAGAGCTATGGCGAAATAAACAAAGACATGTTTTTTCACTATATTTGCAGAAAGACGCGCGCGCGGAATTTCAACTTTGACGCCAGTGCATTCCTTTGTTATAGGTCAACATCGATCGGAAATCAGTGGATATTGTTACTCAAAGTATCAGGAATCCAAATCAGTCAAAAAAATTGCATTTTCATGTTGGTTACGCCCTCTGCGCGTGAAATTGCGCGGACGGACGCGCACGCGAGAAAATGTTTGAAACGCTTAAAATTGTCTGAAACTTCGAGATTTCCCATTGGGAAGTCGTTTTGAGCCTTTTAAAATTTTGACGCGCGCGTAGGCGCGCGTAATGAAGACCTGGGTAACTAACGTTAAAAAGTAAGATAGAGCGTGACCTGAACTTTATGTCCACCGAAAATGATGCAGAAATGACATCTAGTTATGAAGTTATGATCGATCATGTGACAAGGTCCGAAAATCACAAAATGGCGCCTAGATGACGTCATAGATATGTTACTGTCATGAAAACCTTATTGTGGCTAGATATTGTTATGAGACATGTTGACTGAAAATTTCATGTCATTCCGTAATGTCATTGTTGAGATATTGACGACACAAAATTGTCCAGAAAGAAAGAAGAATAAAAAACGAGACATGAAAACTCGTCACATTGAGGACGAGTTAGGTGATACGCTTGTGGTCATCAGATGACAGTCATCTGTGATCGACAAAGAAAAGAATGTGATATAGGCACCTTGAAGTTATATTGAGCGTACATGCGAAACCGTTTCTGTAACCACTCGGCCACGGGTCATCCACGGAAATGGTAAGACAAAAAAAAAAAACAATGTATAGATATAACAGGGGGAAAGTCAATGCCCACTCAACCAACGTGGCCGTGTGAACATCTATTGCATTGCTAGACGGAAAAGCGGCCTTGTAACGACTGAGGTCGCTATGCCATTTCTGGCAACTTGGGAAAAATACGTCCCGCAGACATAAAACCTATAATCGGCTGGTTTTGATACCTTGCCTTTAATCACAATTTTCAGTGTAATGACGTCATCAAATTACAAAACAATGACATCGTCTTGAAAGACAATTGTTCAAAGTACAACACCTCAGTCGTCGTCATTACATACTATGATCGGTTTGACAAAGTCAACCTGCAAAATTGTGCTGCAGTCGAAGCAATGTGGTCTCCAACACACAAAAAAGAGGGATATGGCGTGTGTGTGTGTGTGTCTGTGTGTGTATAGGTGCGTTTATATACGTACGTGATTTCTACATGGACGAATATGTAATACAAAATTGAAGAAAAAAAAGTAAAATAGCTAAGTATTTTGTTTCGTGATCTTGTGGGGTTCCAACCCGCAACCTTACGTCTCTGAGACGTCGCCTTTAGCCACTTGGCCATACGTCTCGACGAGAAAATATGGGGAACGTAAACTTATGTATGTGAAAGATACATGAGGAATCGTTTTGTCCACATTCCATTTTCATTTTCAGTTTTAAACTGCAAAATTGTCAATCTGATGAGGAGATTTCAAAGAATAAAATGCATGATTACTGCAGCTTATTGTCTCAGCTACAACATACTAAAGTTTCAGAGGAAATGAAGCAAAATCAGCTGAGATAGAGGTGCTTAAACGTTGTCAAGTCAATGCATGGTTTTAAAAAAAATCACCTCCCATAGACATAACACGTAACCTTGTCCGATTTTGTGTCTTTACTTTTATCACAATTTAAAGTATGATGACGTCATCAAACTAGAAAACATCGATATGGATTTGAAAGACAGTTGTTTAATGTATAATATATTAATCGTACGTTGTCAGTTTGCTATTGACATGACGATCAATCACACGAATATGAGGCAGCTATTAGTACCTGTATGAAATTATTATAGGCATGGTTATCAAATTCCCTTAAAATTTCCTTATTATTGCTTTATTTTTACACACAGTTAAGCTATCTCTTTAAACTCGTCACAGTTTAATGAGAATCATGAACATCATACATTAGTACCATATTCAGTTCCATAGCTGATCGCGTTTGCTAATTAATTAAGATTTATTGTCTAGAATGTGCCATATGGCCAACCTGTATACACACGTGGACACACAAACACAATGCTAAATGTATGTATCAAACCTCTGTAACACAACTTTGAACTAACTGTAGAAAGTATCGCTGCACTTATCATACATACTTTTTATCATTATCTGAAACTCCACAAAAACCACTAATTGACAAATAATCATCAATACAGAAGACTGACTTAAAGGAACAATTCAAATACCTTTTTTTACAATGTATAGCTTCTTACATGTATAAAATCAGCACAAAGTAACCACGACTACATTGTGTTACTGAATTGATATGAACAAATTTCATTTTGTTACAATATACCATGATCAGCTTGAAAAGCCCAGCCTGCAATATTTTGCAGCAGTCGAAGCAATGCAGTCTCCAACGATAAACAAAGGGATACTGTGTGAGTGTGTGCGTATAGGTGTGTTTACATGCGAACGTGACTTCTACATGGACGAAGGTGTAGTACTCCATTGAAGAAAAAAAAAGTAAAAAAAAAAATTATTATTTTCTTTCGTGCTCTTGTGAGGTTCGAACCCGTACGTGTGCAACCTCACGTTTCTGTGACGACACCTCTAACCACTCGGCCATACGTCTCGACGAGAAAATTAGAGGAACGTAATCTTATGTATGTGAAAGCTGAATCGGGAATCGTTTTGTCCACATTCCATTCTCATTTTCAGTTTTAAACTGCAAAATTGTCAACCTGATGATGAGATTTCAAAAAATAAAATGCATGATTACTGAAGCTTATTGTCTCAGCTACAACATACTTAATTTTCAGAGGAAATGAAGCAAAATCATCTGAGATAAAGGTGCTTAAACGTTGTCAAGTCAATGCATGGTTTTAAAAAAAAATCACCTCCCATAGACATAACACGTAAACTTGTCCGATTTTGCATCTTTACCTTTAATCACAATTTAAGGTATGATGACGTCATCAAATTTCTAAACCATGACTTGGACTTAAAAGGCAAATGTTCAAAGTACAACATATCTGAATTTGGGATAATATTGAGCTTAAACAACAGAGATATGAGCAAATGAATGTCAGAAACAGTACCTCAAAAAATTAATTCCACTTTTTTGATTTCAGATGATGATATGATGACGTCATAATGTACTTAGGGAAATATTGATACTTGAAACGTTATTTTCAATTCATATGCTTTTGTAATATGCAATAAAAACATAGGGTCACCTGACGTTTTAAAGAGCTATGGCGAAATAAACAAAGACATGTTTTTCGCTATATTTCCACATAGACGCGCACACAAAATTTCAACTTTGACGCCAGCGCATTCCTTTGTTATAGGTCGAAATTGATCGGAAATCAATGGATATTGTTACTTAATGTATCAGGAATCCAAATCTGTCAAAAAATGTGCATTTTCATGTTGCTTACGCGCACTGCGCGTGGAAATGCGCGGACGGACGCGAACGCGCGGAACTCTTAAAATTGTCTGAAACTTCGAGATTTCCCATTGGGAAGTCGTTTTAAGCATTTCAAAACTTTGACGCGCGCTAATGCGCGCGTAATGATGTCCTGGGTAATTAGCATTAAAAAGTAAGATAGAGCGTGACCTGAACTTTATGTCCAACGAAAATGATACAGAAATGACCTTTAGTTATGAAGTTATGATCGATCATGTAACATGGTCCGAAAATCACAAAATGGCGCCTAGATGACGTCATAGATATGTTACTGTCATGAAAACCTTATTGTGGCTAGATATTGTCATGAGACCTGTTGACTGAAAATGTCATGTTATTCCGTCATGTCAATGTTGAGATATTCACGACACAAAATGTGCCAGAAAGAAAGAAGAATAAAAAGAAAGAAAGGAAGATTTTGACAAACACAATAGGTGATACGCTAAAAGCGTATCACCTAAAAATAAAGAGAGATTTTGACAATCACAATAGGTGATACGCTGATAGCGTATCACCTAATAAAGAGAGATTTTGACAATCACAATAGGTGATACGCTGATAGCGTATCACCTAATAAAGAGAGATTTTGACAATCACAATAGGTGATACGCTGATAGCGTATCACCTAATAATTGTAGGTAGGTCCTACACACCGGTCATTATCAGACGAACTACCGGTGGATACCGGAAAGTAAAAGTTTGTCCCTATAGTGGATGTGATAGATAGCGTCTGATCATAATGATCTACATCTTTATCATGGCTTTATAATGCGTGATTTTTGCAAGACGATGAGCTGAGGGGCATATATATACTGTGAATATTTACTGTGTTACGAGTACACAAGACATAGTGATGCCAGACAGATATCTTCGGAACAACGTCTCGCATCAGTCTCGAGTCAAGTAGCCTACCTATGTGGCTACAGTATAGGGTTCACACCTGTAAATAAAATGGAATGTACCAGACCACTTCTCATATTCATACCAAAGATACCAAAATAAATGAAGAAGAAAAATAGTTACAAATCAAGCAGTTAAAAAAAATGAATAGCTGCGATATTGAGTATGAATTCATCTACAAGATGCATTTTGGTTGGAAAATGAAAGCTTTTCTCATGGGATTTGAAGGGATTGTGTTTTATTGAGTGCATGTGCAGAAAATAGGTGATATTTTGAGTGAAAAGAACTCGTAGTCTGGCTTCGCGGACCCTTGGACAGAACTTGAGCTGGAGAACCCGCCTTAGGAATTTGATGAATGAAAAGATATATCTCACTTATTCAGGTTAGTGAAGATGAAGTACCTAATTTCTCCAAGCTATTTTTGAGATATTATTTTTTTTATTTCGAATTTCAACACACGTGTACGTCTCTATGGAAAATTATTTACCCGTGTGAGCCCTATAAAACTTACCGAAAAGTGGTCATAAGTTGGTAGCTATATAGCTTGCTTATATAAGTAAGCACAACTGCATTCACAAACTCTTGTACTTTTCATATCATCCGCATCAAGGGACATTTGATGTTATTGATTACCCCATGGGCGTGGTTGGATGATGATGCGCTCATGGTGCTCACCCACATTAGAGGGATATTCCCCTCCTGTCCACCCAGGATTGCTTCCATAGGACCAGGGAGGCATTGGGAGGTGGGTAACGGAGTCGAGCTCGATCTGCCTGCAAGAAATTGATGTAGTTCTACGTGGTGGAGTTATGAAAAGTGATACCCCCTAAAGTCCCAACAGACACACAAACATTCCAAAGTATGTTGCAGACGTAGACCATCTGCTCCATTCGTATCTCTGAGTGGACATTCCCTACTGTTAAAATAGATCCATCCTTCATAGCACAGCTTTCAGGAAGTTCACCGGAGCGAGTGGGTGCTTCTTTATACGTGACGCGATCTGCTACCATTCAGGGCAAAATCGAATTACGTAAGATGGGTCTCAGATGACCACCTTTACAGTGTGCGAATAGCTTGTATAGAAAATACGCACATTCCCCGGTGTTCTATAGGGGTATCAAGCTGACCACACCAACCAGTAAAAAGACCCATGCATTACATGTCGCGCAGTGTTCTGAAGCCTGTCACCCTCCACCAAGTGAATGCCTTCAGGTTCTCTCCACCTCCCCGATCAAGTCAAGGAGATGACATATGACTGCAGATTAATAACAAAGATTGTACAGACAGTTAGGAATCCCTTGCTTGGAGTTAATGTCCACATTAACTCAATAACCGGAACTAAGGAGTGGAAGACGTCCCGGCCCCACGTAATTCGTAAAGAGAGGTGTTCGACCTGTGCCAGTACCGTGTCTTCAAGTTTGAGGTGCATCGTTCTACTCTCATCCGTTTCACCTGTAGCTGGATATCACGTTCTTGTGAAAATCGGGTTCCGATAAACCGAATATCAGAGACAATCATTGAGAGACATTTTCTATTTAGGTTGTCCAGAATACCCTTCCTCCTCATTTTAGAAAGCAGCCGTTCAGGACGACTTTCTTCAGCTTCATGAGCGATACGAGACAGGCTGTTTTGGTTTCATAGTTGTACCCTTCGCTTGATATTGAGTCAAATCCCATGCAGCAAAAGACAACTGCGTGATTATATTTTGGCTGCCGTGGGAGTCCTTCTTTTACCATGTGGATGATGACTCCATTCTTATTCCTGCTGGTGTGGTGGTGCCATGATCTCAACCTTGCTCATGGCCAGACGGGGGTGATCGCACGTGAGTATACCGATTATGCTGAGGAAGATAGTGTGTCTTTTTCCTGCCCGCTTCTGCAGAGCCGTGATAAATGAGCACTGTTCTCGTTGTATCATTCTAATACTGATTTTTCCCTTTTTTCAGGATTTTTTTCCAGTTTCTTGTTTATTTCACGCTTTAAGTTTAAAAAAGAAAAGATAACAGAAAATAGACAATACCATACCATGCAACATGCAGACAGTAGAATGATCACAATTATAGCGCAACAATAAGCGTCAATATAAGCTTGACTAATAAAAATAATAGAATTACACGTTACATTTGAATATGAAAGAGTTTGAAGACAAGCCAATGATGTCTGTGTCTTGATCATCGATGAATGCAATCATATTATAGTGGTCCAGAGTTGGACTTGTACAAATCTCATGCAAAACTAATATTGTCATTCTGATGAGAGACGGAGATAGAGAGAGAGAGAGACGGGGGGGGGGGTCTGATAAGTGTAAGGTTCCCATTTCCTCCTTGAACTGGGTTTTGGTTTCCTATAACCGTTGCTTTATTAAAGCAATTACTTAATGGTTTTATCACCAAAAGGAATTTGTTTCTTAACACTCCAGGATTTTATTTATGCGAAAAGTTTTCGTTTGTTTGTTTGTTTGTTTGCTTGCTTGCTAAAGGTTCTTTGGCTGAGCCTAGGCCCTGAATAATATAATTATATATATGACAATCATCATAACATTTTGTTTTTCAAATACTCAAAACTCTGCTGCCAAATGTAAATAACAATTTCTTTTGCTATCAATATACAGGAAAAGAGTTCCAATTGTATCCCTATGACATAGCGGCATTTTTATTGCTCTGTTTCAACATATTACAGAAGGCGACACTTTTGCTGGGAGTTGAATGAAATAGGGCTTGGCAGTTTTGCATGGACAATTAAAGAAATATCAACCCTTTACCATACGTGTTTGTAGAAAAACACGCAAGTGTAGACGAATGAGATGATAATGATATGTCACACCACAACAAATTTTCTATTGCCATACAAACCCTGTAGGCAAAAAAGAAAGAAAGAAAAGAAAACAAAAACAAAACGAAGTGGAGATATCAAGATTTTGTGTACCAATTCAAAATTACATGATGTCAAATTGTGTGGAGATAACACCATTAAGCTACTCATTTGCCTATTTACATGACTATTCAAGAAGTGTTTGGTGAAAATAGGAAAAATTAAGTCATTTCAGAACTTCCTGAAAGACATCCTGTATTAGGTCTGAAGACTTGGTTTCTATTGGATTTCTGATGGTGTTTACATCAGATATGTAATGAACTGCTGGACTTCTGGATGGAGTTTTGGTTCCAATAAGAAACCAATAATAACCAACAAAAGCAACAGAAACCAATAAGGGCTTCTTACTGGATATCCATGGGAGTTTGTGGGAGAGACTCAAACTTTACAAAAGGCCTTGTTGTTAAGAACGCTTACAGTCATGTGCACGATTGTGTGTGTGTGCGTGTGTGTGTGTGTGTGTATGTGTGTGGTTTAATTCAATTCAAATTTATTTCACATCTTTAATCTTTGCCTAATGTGATCGTTGGGTCATAGCGTAAGTAAAGAGCCATTGGCCAGGAGCCAGGAAATACTTAAGTATTTTTTTCATATATATATATATATATATAATACATGTACTATATTTTTGCAGAGTGTTTAGTCATAAGAAGAGTGACACAAACGATTAATCAGTATATCTTGCTTCATAATAGCCTGTGGTTTTGTAACTCGGGAGAGTTCGATATAGTGTGTCACTCTGCTTTTAGTGGAGAAACACTCCTCGGATCGCTTTTATGTACGATGCTTACATGCCTCAGTGGTGACGTCATCACTTCCGGAAACCAATTTCTTAGATGTTTATGAATTGACAAAGATCGAGACAAACCTTGAGATGAGTTAGAAATCCAGAAGGGGCGAGGCTTAAATAGATTAACGCTTGCGTTATTGCACCTAATACTGCCTGAATGGTGGCATGCGGAGGATTAGACCAAAACAGTCTGCATATATAGTTACAATCTCAACTCGCTTCCGAACGACGTGGAAAGTATATACTTTTCTATAGATATACTTATCAGTCCGGAAGGGCAATGCACGTGGTTTGACTCCAACTGACGTCCATGCATGTCACACAATATATGGTATAGAGAGCACACTTGTCTTGCTATAGATACACTAATACGATTTGAGTGGCTTTGATGATAGAGCAAAACTAAACTGTCAAGCAGTGTCAGTTTTACCGAAACTGACAAATTAAAAGTTATGAAACACAAGAAGTGTTAAATTAGGTCATATTTTTTTTTTATATTACCAGAACACTAACATTGACCACTTTATGTATCTTGTGTGAAAATGAGATAAAGGTGATGATACTTTGACCTATTATAGTCTCCTTTTAATATCCTTAGTTGCATGTCCTGAAGAATAAGCGATTCAGACTTGACTGTTTATTCTGACATGAATTTGACAAGAGAAAAAAAGATACGCCTTCGCGATAATTTGTTTTGAAGTACATGTAGAATTGATGACTTTGTTATGATGGTTATAGTAAATTTATAAACTGGATAAATTGACAAAAGACTGCATATAAATGACTAGTTTGTGTGTACATGATCCAGTGGAAGAATCGTTAGATGGTGTTGATATTATGAGCTTAGCTATTGTCCGTAACTATATTTGATTGTGTAAAACAGGTTTCATGACAACGTGAACTTTCGAAAACATTCACAGCACCATTTTAAATTCTAGTGGAACATCCATCCTTCTTATTGCTTAGCTTTATACTCGTCTTATCCATTATAATATATATATATATATATATATATATATATATATATATATATATATAAAGATAAGTAACAAAGCTGCAACAAAGTTCATGCTGTATTCACCAACGGTTTATTTCTTCACACAAATTTTCGAGCGTCTCGCCGCCCTTTCTCAAGTGTTGATATCAACACTTGAGAAAGGGCGGCGAGACGCTCGAAAATTTGTGTGAAGAAATAAACCGTTGGTGAATACAGCATGAACTTTGTTGCAGCTTTGTTACTTATCTTTTTATCTTGCCAACACGTGGACTACCTTATCAACATATATATATATATATATATATATATATATATATAAATATATATAAACGTATACATACAGTAGTATATATATTATATATAGTATATACATATATATATATATATATATATATATATATATATATATATATTGTGTGTGTGTGTGTGTGTGTGTGTGTGTGTGTGTGTGTGTGTAGACCGATAGGCCCTACAGATATCTAGTTCAGTCAACGTATAATTACATGTGCGGATTTAGTAAATTTAGAGCTATAGTATCACATCAGTGAAGTTTGAGGGAAACGGGACAATCCGCTCAAAAGTCGCTGGGTGAAAAGGCTACAACACTTGTCACTGCAGGTCAGCATAATAAAGAAAATGATAAAGAGATTAATACATATTTTCTCTTTTCTAGCATAATAAGGGAATACTTTCATCTTTCAGAGAGAGAGAAAACAATAATGCCCTTAACTTGTGTCAGGAACAATGCTAGGAAGTATTATGTGCTTTTCAAACAAACAAACAAACAAACAAACAAACAGCACCAAAACATTATCAAACATGCAGCAGCGTGGTAATTATAATGATAAATATGAACAAAATGATACAGCTCATATTTTAATATATTTCAAAAGATTAGCATATATTGTAATTGAATATTACAATGATATACAATTCAATGAATTACGTAATCATCTTTTTTGCATGTTTTTTTCAGTTCAGTTCAGTTCGGTTTATTTCATTCATCATAAAAATACATAAAAATACAAGGACATATACAACTATACAAACTTCGAAAATTTCATTTCATGTGAATAGGGAACAACAAAAAGAACTTTAAAGTCTTATTACACGTTAACCCCAGAAATATAGAATATTACATCAAGAAGGACACAAAACACAAACACAAACGGACAATCATAAAAAAGTAGATAACGATACAAAAGTAGCTTACAAACAAATCAGTAACAGGAAGAATACAAACTCATAAGATAATCTTTATAAGCACGTTTAAAACCATTAAGGAATGGAATATTTTTAAGAAGAAGAGGTAAACTATTCCAAAGGGTTGGACCTTTAAAAAAATAGTGTTTCTATAAACACTGTTTTCAAACCGTAACGGAGATAGAGAACTGAATGTGGATAACAAGGTTGTTCTACAGAATGGGGGAGGGGCACAAACGTTTCTTTGTCTTTTGTCTAAAACCATGTTAAGCTTAATAAATTGAAAATTAATTAAAAATTCGATACGGATACCTGCACGGCACTTAAGTCGTACTGTTGTCGCCACCTTTTCTATAGCGATAGCAGCACTTGCATGAAACTGAAACTTTACAAATTCACAACTCTCGTACGAATTCTGAGATTAAATTTTCCCTCAATATCTTCAATGATCTATCTCCCTCTCCCCTCCTTCTCTCTCTCTCCATCTCAAACTCTACAGCTACGTGTGATGCCGTTAGCCAGCTTTGCCCAGTGAGCCAAGCATGCTTTGAGGACAGCTGGGCATGCGACAATTTTGATGACTGCGGCACAAGTTTTGACGAAATCGGTTGCAAAGAGACACAAGGTATACATACCAGTACTTCCATTGCAAAGGAGAATCCCTTCCTTACACCATTGTGTATGTGTATGTGTATGTGTGTTGTGTGTTGTGTGTGTATGTGTGTGCGCGTGTCTGTCTGTTTTTGAGGGGATATATTTCTAATCAAATTGTTCTTTGAATTTTCCAGTGCATATTTGTATAACATCCTAAGAGATACTTAGATTGTAAGATATAATCATAATGCATGCCTATACACATGTTGTCTCAGATAGCGAGATATAATACTTTTCCTTTACCTTCTCTTTCTGTCTCTTTCTCTCCCTTTCTTAGTCTGCCTGTTTGTCTGTCTGTCTGTGTTTGCGTGAAACAGAACTGTGTCCTGAGGTATATCCCCTGTGAATAATAGCGAAGCAAGAATGGGTAGACCTCATGTTAAGGATTACCAGTATAGTAGAGTAAAAGTGTGTAGTACCTCTTCGGTATAGGGTCCTGCCTATTGTTTGGCACGTATAGGCTAGTCTACTCATGCGCAGAAATTCGATTCTTAGAAGAGACGACTTAGTGCACAGAAAGGTCATATTTACCTTGGTAAGACCAGGAAACAAATAAAGTGCCTTTACCTATCTGCTGACCAGTAGCATTGTAATAACAATAATGTGCAATGAAAGATCATCCATTCTATAACCACCGAGCGCCAAACAGGTACAGGGGAGATGCTCTCAAGTCACCATCAACACTTTGCAGCTTTCCGTTAAAGCTTTTGTCGGGAGTTTTGAGGCAAGACTGGCGTTAATCTTCTACCTTCCTTTCTTTATGCCTCAATTACAGTGAAAATGTAAATGACCTCATCCCTTCGGTGCCGCGTTTACCTTATGTGACAGTATCTCCCGATTGTGTGTCATGCTGTTGGCATCACGCTAAACAATAATGTGTATGGTGGAGGGGGTGTGAAGAGTGTAGAGGCTTGTGTGGTATGCATTATACTTTGTTCAATCTGAAGGTTAATGATATTGCCAGTCTGTCCTCGGGATGGTTAAGATTATTCACCAATTCATTCTGAGTATTGAGAAAAAAAATTTTAAGTTCATTTCAGGGTGTGAGTATTCATTGTAATTGTGTTCACCACGTTTGGATATGATAATGAAAACATGGACTTGTTACAAGGTGGTTTATTTGTAATGCAAAATACTTTACATTTTCGGTAAAAAAAATAAATCATTACATATTATAAACCAATTTTGTCAAATTTTCAAGCAAACGGAGAAAGTAGACGAATATATGTCTCAAAAAAGCTTAAAGTTTTGTATCTAACATTAAGTGGAATCGTATTCATATCATTGAGACGTTTTGTAGCTGCCTGTCAAATAAGTATTAAATTGTCTTTATGTATTTTTCTATGTGGCATTTATTTTGTATCTGCATCAATGTTTAAGTGAATAAAGTTTCTATGTATAAAAAAGAAGAAAACATGGACTTTGATCAAAAAACTCCTATCGCGTTTGAAACGTGTCTCACCTTGAAACGTAATAGGTGGTCTTTTTGTTTTGTTTGTCGTTTCCAACTCACCCATTAGGGGATATTACAGCATGCCCAGACGTCAATGAGTATGCGTCAACATTCAAGACTCATTGCCAGCAGGATTCGTCCATTGTGGGAGCTTTCGGTGCCGAGGGGGTGCCGGATGGCGCTGGTGTGGCGCCCACCGGTGTGCTGTACTTCAGCGGCTCAACCACCCCAGGATTAGCCATAGAGTCGGTGGGTGCATGTCTATTATCAAACCGTGCCTCTTGGTCTACTATCAGATGATCTACAATGCACTTCCCAGTTCGTCTAACACCACTAAGGCTATATAAACTCGCTGGGTCTACTATCAATTTCGTCTAGTGCCCGTTTGGTCTATTTCTCGCTTGGTCAAGTGCCCAGTTTGGCATTTTGTCTATAAACTATGGGTATTAGACGAAGTGGACATAGCTGATATGGGAGTAGACCAACTGGTAATGAGGCTAAGTGGCACTTGGACTAAATGGTCATTAGATGAACTGGTTGTAGACGAAACAGGATTAGATCATGTGGGTTGAGACTAAATGGCTATAAGACGAAATGGGAGTAGACCAAGTGATGATAGATCACAAATCAAACTTCCGAAAAGAAAAAGGAAAATAAACTAATGGATTCTAGTGTAATATCAAGAGCCAGTCATGAAAAATATTGAAAGCATTGGAATTTGAATATGAAATTAATTTTGTTATGGAGTGAACATTCTGGTGCATTAGAAGGTAATTTCGCTGTTCGTCTGTTTGTTTGTGTGTGTGTTTTTTTTTTTTTTTTTTTTTTGTAAAATGCTACACTCGTGGTATGATCAGTTAGTTGTAAACTTTAAAGGTCCAGTTTACCTTTGGGAGCAGCCATTTGCAAAATCTTCAAGATATTGCCTTTCATGCATACACTGTAAAAACATCGGTGTTAGATTTAACACCATGGGTGTTAGATTTAACACCGATCAAGTGTTAATAGAGGACCACACCCACAGGTGTAGAAAATGCACTGTGATGGTGTTGAAAAGTGTTCACCTGACACTTCGTGGTGTTAATTTGACACTGTACCTGGTGATATTTTGACACTGTACTGGTATTAATTCAAAAATGACACCATATGGTGTTGATTTGATATTTGTTGGTGTTAATATCAATGGTTTAACACCCGTCCAGCTTCAATAAGTGACCACACCAGCTGGTGTTACTGTGGTGTAAATTTATTTTCATATTTTTTCAAAAATCTAGTATTTTAATGTAAAATTCTTGATCGTCTTGTTTGAATTAAAAATCAACAAGAAGTGCAGTTACTAAGAAACTCTTCAAAAAACAGTTTTATATTTGGAAATGACACCCGGAGGTGTAAATTTAGCACCATAAATGAGCACCGAAAATTTAACACCAGCTCGGTGTTCACTTTTTAACACCGGACTTTTTGCAGTGTATGTGTAGGTCTGTTGTACCACAAAACACCCTTCCATGTAAAAGTTTTGCAATAAAGCCTAAGTTATAAGGAGATGTCAGCATTTTTCTCAATAAACCGTAGCAGTATACGATTTAGTTGGAAATATTTTTATTATAACTATTATTCACATTTTGTATATTTAACAATACTTCGATTTTACTGATTCAAATTTTCACAGTGGTTGTTTCTATCCCTAACTCACACTTTAGAACTATTTTAAAGCACCAATGCTAGGTTTTTGTTTCTTCTGCAAAATGGTAAATTATACCTTAAAAATGTTCGTGATAAGTTGCCTTTGATATCATTTCAGAAAATATGAGAGCTTATTTTGAAATAGGCCTACAACGAATACTTTGAGTGAAACATAACAAGATAGAGTTTTTTGATGAATTAAACGCTATATAATTACACTGAATATCAATTTAGTCGAACCTCTTATATCGTTATTGCATGTTCACTCATTATTGTCTATACTTTCGTCACCCTTGAATTGTATTGTATGATGTTATTCTGTGTGCTCACTTTGAGAAATGCAAATGAAGTTTTCGTTTCGGCGAAATCATGTTCCTATTTCTGACTGTGTAGATACTTTTCCAACCACTCTGGCTCCCATTCTCTGGAACCAGCTACGTGATGTTTAACTTCACGTTTGGACCGCAGAGCTCGCCACAGCTGGAGCCAGTGGTCCTCACACGGACTGTTAACCCAGCGGTGAGTTCCAGGTGTTCGGTATTACCAATTCCAATATTAGTTATATACGTTCAGACGACAAACTCTAACGTCGAGGTTAATCTCCTGCCCCTTTGAGATCGTTGATTTTTGTGTCCACACGGTGCTTAGTGGGGAACCACGTGGCTTGTGGTTTAAAAAGAGCGCTTACCCTGAGATATCTCGCGGCTCTTAACATCGAGCTAACCTCGAGGTTAGCTAACTATGGGTGCGTCTACACGGTCCCTAACTGCGAGCTTAACTTCGAGATTAAGGCTTGTCAACCCTGTTTTCTGCTTTCTGATAACTATAGAGGGTTCAGAGATGATTTGAGGTTCGCATTCTTCTCGGCGTGTGTATCTTTGGTTACGATAGTTTGCCTTCTTTGCCCCACTTGCAAGCTGCTTCCCTAGGCTGATAGGACAATATTTTCATTATTATCATTTTCTCATTTCTTCGAAAGCAAGCAAAGAAAATGGATAAATATATGCCAGTAAAATGTAAAAGTTTTTTAAATCAGATATAAGATGGAATTTTATTTGGAATTAATGCAGTAACCTGTTGTAGATGTCTGTTATATCCATATGTATCATGTAGAGTAACATTTATTTATACCTAACATAACTTGTGAGTCATATTTCCTTTTTGGTAAAAAAAAATGAAGACTGGGCTGACCTGGTATCATTATAATCATTATTATCATCAGTGTTGTTGCCGCCTTTCTACAGACCGAGGAAGGGCCTATAGAGTGGCAGCTCCGAACGTCATTGTTGCTCGAGGGCAGCCAGGTCGACCGCGTGGAAGTCGCCGTTTCCTACGTGGGTAACGCCGAACCCACCGTGGAGACACCGTACCGGCCCGCCACCAATCTCAGTCTTGTGAACGTCGTCTTGCGTTACGGCAGGTACAGACCGAGTTGCGGCGAGGGTCTGTTCGATCCTTGTCTCATCAACGCCAGGGAATACGCCACGGCAGTTCGCAACGCCACGCTGCAGGGCGCCTCCTGTGAGCCGCGAGAACGCGTGAACATAGCGTACGACTTGTACAGTCGTTGTTTTGGTGAGCTGAATCGACGTTGTTCTCGGGAAGACGAGTGAAAAAAAGAAGGATAGAGGAAGATAAAGAGAAAATCAAAACCTGTGGAGAAATGACATATCACGACTGGATTTGGTGTATAACAAAGACTGGAAATGATATCAAAAATACTGTTTTCAAAGTTGTTGTCTTTCGTGTTTGTTTGTTTTTCAACTTCAAATTGCGCCATTTGATACATACAGTGTATTTATTTTGTTTTTCTTCCAATCTCAATAGTCTGGATAGAAAAGAAAGAGATCATCGCTTCTTACTCCGTTGTCACAAACAATAGTATCTGCATGAAGTGGAATACAATGGTACTGATGGAACCACGCATTTAACTTTTTCCTTTTATACAAACAGATGATAAGTTAAATGGAATAAGCAAAGACCTATAAGAAAATAGTGAATATCTGATTAATATGTTATGTACAATGTCTTCTGATAATTGCATAATGGTCATTGTGATTTGTGTCCATCTCTACGTTTTTCACTACCAGATCCACCTTTGCCAGTTCAGCCGAAAGACACAGCTGACGTGACTCCTTCTCCCAGTCCCACGCAAGGTGTTTTAACCACAATGGCCACTACGCCCTCACCGACAAGCGCACGTTCGTATCAGTCTTCCCACTAAACACCACCGAACTCTACACACAGAGTTCTGTGCTAAATACCCATGTTCATCAAAACTGGCTCATTTCCCTCCCTCCCCCCCCCCAAAAAAAAATGGGCTCCTTTAAGTGGATTGTATGTTTTCTATTACATGTTTCTCATGGTAATATGACACTTGTTCCTGCGACAGTTGATCCGGTCTTATTTTCTCCAGGGAACGTTATACGGTTAGGGTTATGATAGGTTTTAGGTTAAGTTTGATTTGAGGGATTATGGATTAAGGTTTGGCTATAGTCTGTGGTTAGGTTCTCTGTTTGGCTTAGAGTGCTGATATTTCATGAGTGAAAAATTGTCGCAGGAACAAATGTTATGGAACCTTTTCTCATAATGTTTCTAATAAATTATGTGTTTTCATTAATGGCGAAGAGACAGGCAGAGATAGGGGGAGACTTTTATATAAAACGCTGAAGATTTAGTGATTCTACCCACTATAATAGAATTTTGAACATTTCTGTCCTTCCTGCAGGGGTTAAATGTTATGTGATTATTTTCTAATTGCAGCGCCCTGTGGAGGTAGCCTTGTCTGTCCTGTCAGCAAGGCGTGCTATTCCCCAGAAGAAGTATGTGACTACTATAATGACTGTGGTACGTCCTTCGACGAGAACTCATGTCCCCGTACAGGTAAAATAAGTGTTTGTTATTAATAATAATTATGGTGTTTCTGTGTGTCTGTTGATGATGAAATGTTTTGTTACTGTTGAGAATACTTACATTTTGTACAGTTGTTGCTGTTGTTTTTTCTCTGAACCATCCTATTCCAAGACATATACATATAACAACGTATGTCCGGTTACATAAGCAAGAGTGAAGAATATGTTCTTATAATAGCCACTAATAAAAGCGCTGGTGTGCCCACGTCTCTGCGAACTTTTATTTTTCGCATCATATTTTATGTGTGTATTTTTGCGGTCATTTTCCTCATGCAGCATCTGCTTATTATTGTCTGCTGACATTTCTATTACACATACATTTTCTTATTTGTCTCTTCAAATGCATTTTGCGTGAAATCTTATTTTGAATATGCAATTTGCAATGTATTATAACAGTATACAACTTTAAATTCATCACTGACGTGTTTCCAAATAGTATCCCTGTTAGATTCAAGCATTACCCGATAACTTTGTTCAGTTGACTTTGTATTAATAAATAGATATGATAACAGTCCATACAAACTTGTAAAACCAGGCACGCAGCATTTTCTCTGCGTTTCCAGGAAGGATGTAAAGCTTATTTGGCACCTTGTATGGAGGAAATCTAAAGCTATAAACTTGTACCGCTTGAGGTCGCCCTTCAAGCGTTGTGAGTCTAGTTTTTAGTTGAAAAATAATCCTGTATAATGAGGGTATAAGTGATGTCTTGTGACGCATTTGACCTGCCTCTTCTTCAGCATCTGTTGTTCGTTGGTATTTTAGAAAAATGAAGGTGAGACCCTGTATGTATTTTTTTTTCCGGTGGTGGAGGTGGTGGAAAAATGAGCAAAGAAAATGGGATGATTACACACAAAAGTAACATTGGGCCACTAGTTTCCTCTCTTAATAGATAAATTATTCTAAGCACTTCTGATAATTAATGCTTCATTTCATCATTTCATTTATTATTTCATTTCCAAAGTAATTGCGAAAAAGACTTTGAATACACGTAGAACCCAAAATCACTACATGACATGCAAATAATCAGGGAAATGCTGAAACACGAAATGCAGCAAGTGTTTTCTCTTTCATGACAAATGCTAAATCAAAATCGATTGAAAATGGAGGGGACTGCTAAAAAGCAAAGTTTGTAATTTTCAGTCTCCTTATAAACAATACAGCTACAGTATAGTAACTGTTGAACGAACGAAACTAGAGGCAAAATACCATAAGAAGGGAAAGGAATGGCCATTTATAGAGAAATCCACAAAAAAAAACATGGCAGCTCTCTTGTGAGAAAGAAGAAAAACAGGAAAAAGGGCGGTTATAGAGTGGAGGGAATACCAGAAAGAGACTGAAGAGGTCAAAGAAAAGGGGCGAATTACGGAAGAGGAATTATAGAAGGTTAAAACCAACACAGGCAAGGAGACCTTTAACCCTGATCTAACTGGGCTATTTGAGACCAAATTTTTACCTGGGGGGGGGGGGACCCCCCCCCCCCCGTCTTCAGATCTCGGCCACCGATCGCGCGATCGCCGCAAAATGTTGCCTGAACATAGAACCAGATGTCAATTTCAAGATTACATGGTCATACAAAAGAAAAATTTTGATTTTCTATTTTTAGTAAATTACAATTATGCAAATTTACGCATGAAATCATATTTTCACCTATAACTCCATTAAAAAGACTGAATGATAGCTAAATTTTTGTGTAAGAGTTCCTCAAGACACACTGAACAATTTTCTTGTAAAAATATAGCACAATAAAAATCAGTTTCTTTTGTTTTTTATTGTTTTGTTAATTTCTTATGTATTTCATCGTTTTTTACCTTTTGTTTTCTATTGTTTTTTGGCCAAAATTTGTTGCAGGCACTTTTTAAGCTTATCTCCATTAAAATTGATTAATTTCAAGGGTTAAAAGTTGAAATAATCTAATTTATATCAATTTAACCAAAAAACACAATTTGCATTGGATTTGCACACGATATCATGAATTTGAGCCATTTTTGGGTTGACTTGCGTACGCAAAACATTACGTAACTTCAGAACGGTGTATCCGGACATCGCAAATTTGGTCTCAAAATATGCGGGAGACTTCAAAGAAAAAAGTCCTGAAAGGACGCGGCAAAATCTTTACGCGTTGCGGAATCGCGACGCGAAATGTCGAAGGGGGGGGGGGCAAATTGACCTCCCCCCCCCCCCAATCCAGTTAGAATAGGGTTAACCCTCCCCCATCAGCTCCTCCCGTGCGGCTGAATATAATATTAGCATGCTACACATTGACATATTAAGAAATATTAGATAGGTTAGTCAAATACCGGTTAGTGATTGGTTAAACACAGTCACGTGATGGAGGCACATTCGTTATGTTCGCCCATAGACAAACGTTCTTTGTAATGTTCTCCAATGGCAAAAACATTTTCACGTAACAAAATGACCGAAGGCCTAGGATCGCGCGCGCACATCAGTGAATTTGACAAGCGATCGAGTGCGTTGTGCTGGTGGTTGACGTTGAAGTGTTTTACGTATTTGACTAACCCATTTAATATAACAGATAATATAACAGATGACGACTTTTGTTGTCGGGAACATGTGCCAAACATTCCCCCTCAGGGTTTGAAATGCTATTTCGGAAGGTTATAAGTACAAATGTACCTCGACTTCGTCTCGGGACTTATCAACTTCCCTCAATAGCATTTCAAACCCTTCGGGTGGAACATTCGGTATGTTCCCTCCCCCGCCAGTCATCATCTATATAATGTTTGACTTATCTTGTAAATACTCATATCATGGCATCATGCCACCATTTGTTCTTGCACGGTCAAAAGCAGACGAGGAAACGAGAATATGCGAGAATCTCCAGGCCAGAGCAACGGAAGTGAACGATGCCTGTATCGTGGGCACGAGGACTCAGCAAGCCACAGATTACGGGGAGTATTCTGGAGCGGATTTCATCATTGATGGCAAGACGGCAGTTCTACCACCCGATTCCGTCTCAAATTGGCTGATTCAATCGGTATACATATATGCATACATACATACATACATACATACATACAATATGTGTAGGCTTACATTGTTTCGTACTCTATTCACCAGTAAAGGACAACATCTATTATCACTTTTGTATACATTATGCAGGGCTCTATATTTACTTTTTTTTTCCCTCAGATGGCCCGTTCGGATCTCCAAAAGATACCCTTTGTGAAACTTGGTTGCCCGACATCAGGGGTTATTTGAAATGGCCCCTAGCCAGGGGCTACCACTCATGTCAAGCCCTATATTGATTATCATAATTATCATTGTTATTGTCATTATTTTAAGGGGATTATTTTCCCAAAACAGGCTTGAGGTTTGTCATAATTTTGTAAATATAGGAGACAATCTGACTGGAGTTAAATATTCAGGTGCGTCATCAAAGCAATGATCATCATATGACATGGATTGGTAATCTATAAGAAATCGGGGCCTGCACTGCTGGAAAGAATACAGTGACCCACAGTGAGAAACATGATGTAAACACAATGTGAACACACTGCGAACGCAGTGTGCAATCTCTTCACACTGCTCAAATGGAGCGTTTTTAACATTGTGAACACATTGGGAATCATTAAATCACAGAGCATGCAAGTCGGTAATTCACCCCTTTTGGAAAGAATACACTGTCCCAACAGTGTGAAAACACAATTTGAACACAGTGTGAAATCTCTTCACACTATTACATTCGAGCGATTTAACAGTGTGAACACGATGTCGGTCATCAATTCACAGTGTGAAACAAAGCATAACTATGTGAACACTATGTGAAAAACACACCACAGTGTGAAACGACCTTTACACTGATTCGAGCGTTTTTACGTAGTCGACTATGTGAACACACTGTGAACACACTGTCGGAAACAGTGTTCTTTCCAGTAGGGACAGTGTGAAACGAAACATTGATAAGCGAACTTTCTGTGAAAAACGATACTCATAATAAGAGTAAGTAAGAAATCATATTACACTGCCATTATTCGACCGTTTTCGCGATAGTAAAAAACATTGTGAACACATTACGGGACACTTTGATCTCTCCAGCAGGGTAACCTCTGTAAGTGCTTCAAGCAGCTAGAAAAATAAGGGAATGATATTGCAAACGTTATGTTGTTCATGTCGATATTGCTGAAGTGTTTTTTGAAGTGTACACATTATAGATGTGCCATTATGGGACATATCATATTGCTTGTTCTATTATACCACTGCAGAAACGAGTGTTGATCCGGAATACGCGTCAATAATGACCCACCAGTATTTGTGATTATCTGTTTATATCATTGCCTCTTTATAATCAAAATAACGTGTAAGACTAACTCGATCACAAGAGGCATCTTCATTCCAGATAGATGATTTCTGAGATTGTTACTAGTAGCCTATAACAAGCGACAATGGAGTAGCCCGCGGCATATACATGCAATATACATGTACAGCTTCCGGGTTATGAAAAAAGAGTTACGCGTTTTGTAATTCTATGTAATGACAATTCAGCTAAATCCATTTGTCCTTTTTGCGTTCATGTTGTCAGGTTACGGTGGACCCCAGATATTTCCCCTATGACATCAACTTCTTTGCCTTGGTCAGCATCAACGCAAGTTCTGAGGCCTGGGTTGGGACTCAATATAACGTCAACGTGTCAATGGCAGATACGGAAAACGTAAGAAAACATATTGCCAAGGGATTATAGTCCACCAGACATCCGTCTGTTGGACATTACAGTTGCAGGCAAATGAAAAAAATCCCTGTCCATCTCTACAGTATGTCTCCCCCCCCCCCCAAAAAAAAAAAAAAAGTTAAAAAGAAAAAAATATATTTATATACCTAATGCCTTTCATGAAGAGAATTGTTATTCAAAAGCAAAATAGTGTGGTACGAAAACTGGATTTGACTTTTTATGCGATTGAGATTGGAAATAGACGACATTAGGTCTTTACATAATTTGCGATGAAGACCATTTTTAGAAGTGCATCCCAACATGGGTAACCTTTTTGTTGTTGCTGTTTTCTTCTTTACGCTTTTATTATGTCCATCTCACACGGTACGCTGTGTGTATTTATCTATCTATTTCAGAGGACAAGTGAAGAGTCAATCGTATCTTCAATAGTTCGTGAACTGCGGACACCTCTCAAGCTGAATCTTACCAACCAGGATGCCGTGCGTTTGTCTATTCTCCACGCCGGTCGTCCTCCGAGCTCCCGCTACCCGTACACCGCTCCCGAGACGATCTCCTATCGAGGGATACAGCTCACGTTCGTTCGCTACTCCGATGCTTGCGGCTACAGGACATCGGAGGAGCTGAGCGGATCGCCGAGTTACAACAACGCGTGCCTACGCGCCTTCTGGACGTTCATGGAAAGCAGTGAGGAGGCTGCAAGTCGGCGACTGACCTGCATGCCCCCAGAACGGTTGGCCTTCTTGTCAAATCTTTATCCCAGCTGCTTCGGTAGGTTTTTACTCATTCCCATTCTCTCCCTTTCTTGAAGGTTCCCTGCAATACCAAAGTATATTGATCTCTATTGATTGATACCCTTTTGGTCGGTCTATCATTCAAATCATGAATAGTGAACGTAAAAATAGGGAAAAAACAAGACTCCAACTTTTTGACCAGCTATACATCAACTGTTTGTCATTTTAAATAAAGTGAACAAAACCTAATACTTTTGTCATTCATTCTTACACTAAAGCAAGATTTCACTCATTGAATAATTATGAATGATTATGTTAATGAAAACATTTTTATGTGTACTATGGAGTCGGGCTGGTCATAATCAGCTGCTTTCTTAGGTCCCTGGCAAACCACTTTTGGTTGGGTGCAGCCATTTGTCTGCATTTGTCTGCGTTATTATGTACCCTTCCACGCATGATAGAAATAAAGATACTATAAATAGTTTTCGGTATGATATCCACCGGATAATAACATAGCATTGTATATCTATTGTGCATTGATGGTAGAAAACGTTACAACTATATCATATTCATTCATCGTATTTTTGCTAGTAAGGAGATACTTGAATATTTGAAAAAAAAAGTGAAATTGTTTAAATTCTCAGCACCAAAGAAATGGCTTGATATTGTGTTCAAGTAATAATTATGTATTTCATCCATCCTCTGTATAATTATGTTTATTCGAGAAATCTTCAATAAATTCTATCATTTGATTTTAAAAAAAGTTATACATCAACACTTGATGAAATACGCTTGTAGATGAGGTTTCTTTGTGAATAACAATGGATAAAGCCTTTTTTTATTCTTGACGTAATTTTGCATCGATATATCCATACTTATCACTTTGTCTAATAGGCCTACTCCGTGAATAAAATTCATTTGACAGAAACAAATAGAAACCCGATTCCCTTTTTTTCTGTTATATAGCACATCCGAGCACCGTGTTAATTTCTTCGAACCAAACGGCGGTTCCGGGTACAGTGGTCAACCTGGTATGTGCCGCGGAAGGCAGACCCATACCATCGGTGGTCTGGTACCGGTACTTGGACGGTTTGCTGTATGATGCGCGCAATGTGACGATAAGTAGGTCCGGTACGACGGAAGTGGCCGTTTTATCGTATAGAGTGGTTAGCGGCACGAGTGTTGTGTAAGTATGCATCACCACAACACAAGAATATGACTTGCTATATAGAAATATAATAGTTTTATGCATACAGTATATATTGTAATATACGTACGAACATACAAAGTTTGATACTACTTTTTTTTTTCCTTTCTTGATGACCTGGTTTATGTCAAGCCGTGATATTTACATAACAATAACCGTAAGCTCTTAATCAAAGAAAGTATAATGATAATGATAATAATAACAATAATAATAATAATGATAATGATAATAATAATAGTAATGATATTAATGATAATTATTATAATAATGATAATGATAATAATGATGATATTGATAGGGATTATTATTACTATTACTATTATTATTATTATTATTATTTATTTATTTATTTATTTATTCTGTCTTCTTTATACAGGGTAGTCTCTTCAGTACATAAAACTGCTTTACAAGAGAGCCCTGTATTACATAAAAATATTGAAATACAATTTACAATTCGAAACAAATTTGAAACAGTGTAATGTTACAATCTATAACAATATATTACATAAAGTACAATACAAAATACGACAAGTTAAAACGGCAATCAAAGTATGAAACTGAGTATGATATAAGTTGAATAAAATGTATAACAATGTAAAATTAAAATACGTCTTACATCTTACATTCAGGATAATAATATACATTTATTATAGCCAGTAAAACATCACCCATGATTAAAAAAACAAAAAAACAAACAAATACAATCTATCCATTATCCCCTATCCCCTATCCCCACCCCGCACCCCACCCCCCCCCCCCCCCTTTCCGGATAATACAGTGTAGTAGCTGCGGCAAGATGTTTTTGGGTAGAAAAAAAAAAAAAGGTGAATACGGTCGGCAAGAATTTGTTCAGCTAAAATGAAAACAGAAATCAAACTCTCATATTTACATAATTTCTTCAAATATTCAAACTACACATAGATTCGTACATAAATAAATAATCACTGTTTGGTTTGGGTAAAACCTCAGATGGGTAAAATATATAGAAATTAAAAATCAAAAATCAAAACTTAAACGTTTGCACTGTTTCTTAAAATTTTCAAACGACACAGAAGTTTGGACTTGAATAGGTAACATATTAAAATATAATGTGCCTTGATACGAAAATGTTGACCTCATATATTCTGTACGTGGTTTCGGAACAAAAAGAGGATTGTTTGCAGCATATCTTGTATAATAATATATCGGTCTGTTGGAAATTAGTTTCTTTAATTAGTTTCATCATCATCATTAGTATTAGTACTATTGTTCAAGTCGAATAGTAACAATAGTTACAGTAGTAGTAGTAGTAGTAGTGTTCCTTTCACTCATTTCATTTCATATTTCAATCATTTATTGTCCATATCATGGACATTTGTATTGTTCACATGTTTTTGAAAAAAAATATACAATACAATTACATAACGAACATTCAAAAAAAGAGGGTACAATATAGAACAGAGAGGCAAGATATGGGCTAGGGTTCACATAAGCAATCATTTCACTGTTGCCCTCAGGCATGTGAGCCGTCACGCGATGCGTTCCCTTGTATACACAACATAATGAAAATAACAGAGTAATCAAAACGGACCGATAGTAAAAATAATATGTTGAAATACATGAAATGAATCAAATATTACCCCAAGACATCTAATATTTACTGCAATACTTTACTCAAGTCATCCCTTCAGTCCATTAAAAGAAAGAAAAAAAAATAATTGAAAAGCATTCGTCCACTCTAATGAGATAAGGTGACAGCAAGAACCGAACAAGTGATATCATTTCATCCTGTTATCAAATTATGAGTTCGATTGCGACATGAGGTAAACGTCATTTCAAACATTAGGTCAGTCAATCATCAGAACGAAATCATCAGAACCCCCCCCCAAAAAAAAAAGAATGATAAAAATTCTTCTTATTTTCATTTTATTCGATGTTCAGCAGTTTAATCACGACTATCTCAAATTGACAAGAACGGAGAACAAAACGTACCTCTGCACGTTTTGTTCGACCTCCGCAGAAACAACTGCACATAATTTTGTTTTGGGAATGCTATGTTACCCAAACGTTTATTACTCAAATACAGGAAATTATGTTACAGGATCAAACTCAAATTACTAGAGGTGCTTTTATACTTGGTTCTACAGAAAACCCAAAGTGTTACAAGTGGTTTATTCGTATGCAAAATAATTTATATTTCCTGTAAGAAATAAAAATAAATCGTTGCATTTTCGCCAATTTTGTCAGTTTTTAAAGCAAGCAAAGAAAGTAGACGAATTTTTTATGTCTGAAAAAAAAAAAAACTAAAGGTTTTGTATCTAATATCAACTGGAATCGTACTAATCGTGTTGTAGCTGTTTGTCAATTTTGTATTACTGTACTTGTCTTTGTGTATTGTATGTGACATTTATTTTGTAACTGAATGTTTGGGTGAATAAAATTCCTTTGTGTAAAAAAGACAAAATGGAGTTAATTCGTTTAGGGAAAACACTCTTCAAAATGAATGAAGAATGCAGATGATCACCAACATGTTGAGTAGTTTTATTTAGACACAGGAATGACATCGGATCAACCCAGGCTACATGGTAAACATTGCTTTATCAGAAGGCCTTGCCTTAACTATTACTGCAATGTCCCTGTCGCGGGTTTCCAAAGAAATGCAGAGACTGAAATATTGAGACAAATCTCCACAAACACAGCCAATTCTTTATTCCACTGGAAATCTGCCCGCATCAGAAAAAGAAAAAAACATTCATCTTTCATCGACAGTGCCGCTCAAAGCGTAAAAAGGCAAGGCGTGGACTGCATTCTCAAATTTCGTAAATATCGTAAAATGGGATGTTTTTCACTCTCATGGTGGTGGTGGGGTGGGTTCATTATGAAAAAAAAAACCAATGTATTATCAAAAAAACAAACAAACAAAGAGGACAGAAAGAGGAATGAGATGAGGGTTCGCTGCATAGATATACATTTCTTTCTTGTTTTTTTTTATATGTGTGTTCTTTTTTATTTTTTATTTTAGATTTGAATGCAGGGCATCAAGTATCTTGTCGACTGTGTCCCAAAGGGTTTCAGTAACTGCGATAGGTGAGTAATAATACTCAAAATGGTCCTAAACAAAAACAAAGCAAAAGCAAAAACAAAAACAAAACAAACCCACACACTGTGTTTAATTAAAACAAGACAAATTGCGCTGGTATTCAGTCAAATGTCGTCGATCCTTCTGCACAATTAATTAGAACCAGCTCGTATCCGAAAACGGGAATGGGAGCCGGCCAGATATTTGATTTACGAAGTAAAACATAATGATCCTAATAAAAGATGGGTCCCACCTTTTATAAGCATTTCTTTTTAATTTTCTCAGCCATTTCAAAACCAGTTTCCATCAAATAAATTTTGATCCCTCTTATAACTGTATGCTCCTAGTCTGTATATGTCATAACTGGTTTCTAAAAGTATGAAACCTGAAGCCTAATCTCAACCAACAATATACACTGTACTATCCCTTTAAAGTACTTAGTAGAAAGGGGAAATATTATTTCTGTATTTTATGGGTGAAATTTACATTGCAGGTTTTCCACACAACCCAGCTTGTCACTTCATAAAAACAATTAAAGAAGCCTGAAATAAACACTAATTTAATGCAGTTTCTCTCCGCTACATATTGATGAAAAACAGAGTTTGAGTGGACATTGTTCTTTAATTGCCAATAATATGCGTCCTTGTTTTTAGATCACTAAACCTTAAGCCCCTGTCATACTTTGCCGGATAGGCCCACCGTGAAAGAAGCGAGTGAGATTTTGCTCATCCGTTGTTCAAATCGTCAATCCGGTGGACAAAGTGTAAATTTTTCCGTTTTAAAAGAGCGTACATACACGGTCTAGCGGGAGAACAAAACACACCTTAATGTTGGGCGATTGTGTAGAGGACAGTGGAACGCGCGCAAACGCATGAGAAACGAATAAGAACCACATGCCCACAGGACAGAACGCACGAGGAACAATGGGTGACGCATGAGACGTACATCGAACGTCAGAGAACCCGGCGTACGCGTTTGTATGATGTGCTGTACATAGCCGTACCATCCGTACCATTTCTTGCAGCAACGGACTCTACAGGGGGCCTATACAGTACAGATACAGGATAAAACGTACAACTATCGGACAAGGGTCAGATCGTGCTATCCGTTTTTGGCGCCAAAAAAAAAAAAAAAAACAACTTTGTGCATGCACGAAGTTTTCTTGCCGCTCTGACGGAAATCACCCATCCAAAGAATAAAAAGGACATGAAACGCATTTCAACGGATTTCAACGGATGCCAAAAATCGACATTCGTTTCTCATGCGTTTGCCATATCGGGCAAAGTGTGACAGGGGCATTAGGCTTACTGTGAGCTATTGCGATCACTCTCCGTTCGTCGTCCGTCGTGCGTAAACCTTTTGCATTTCATATTCTTCTTGAAAAACCCATGAAGAATATCCACCAAACTTGGCAGGTAGCACCCCCAGGGGATAGGATCTCAATGCGTTCAAATGGGCACCATGTCCCACCTGCCGTCCCACCCCCCCCCCCCCCCCCCCCCAAAAAAAAAAAAAAAAAAAATCTTGGAAAGTCTTCTCTTATCGAACCAACGTGATAGAGCTAAGGCGCCCAGAGGGCCCAAACTTCCCCAAATGAAGGAATCTTTCAGAATCTTTTTCTGTAGAACCAAAAGTGAAAGAGCTGAGTTTAATACTCGGAGTAAGTACATTCATGACTGTAGCATTTCGTTTATGGCAGATTCAAAGGTGCCCCCATTCACATTCACATCTTCTTCTTGAAAGCACATTTTCACATATTGTTACCAAATCTAGTGGGAATTATCATAATGCAAGGGTGCTTTAATATGTATTTGTGCAAATGGGCACCATTCCTCACCTGGGGACTTTTTCTTTTCTTATCATAGCAATAACACAAAAACGCCGATTAATGTAAAGCATATTTACGTTGATGTAAGGGAACTTGTCAATTATCAATTGCAATATAAACACTCAGGGCAAGAATTCGTCAATTTGTGTACGTCTGAATACTTTTCCCCTTTAAATTTATGATAGAGTGCCATGAATTCATGTTTTCCTTCGCAGACGTGAGATCTTGATAAGCATATTCTATTATAATTTCTTTCCGTTATCATATGTTCTCTCGCCAGCCGATGTGTGTACTGAGGTGGAAGTGGACGACCACAGAAACCTGCGTTTTCCCTCACCCTGCCTGTCCGTGAAAAACCTAACCAGTGTCTACTGGGATTTTTTCACCGAGAACATCGAGTTTTATGGCCTACCATCCAGCGGCCAGCTTCATTCGATCTTCCTGCCGTACTCCGCGCTGCAAGATAATCTCTTGTTTCAACCTTTTCGCATAAACTCCGTCCGCCTCACGGTGTCCGTGGAAGCCCCCGGGAGGTTTCCACAAAGACGTCGACGTCGACGCGTTCTTCCCGTCCTGTACGAGCGCGACTACAAGGACATCAATAGAGTCGTAAGAGACGGCTTCGACGGATACCGTATTGTTATTACTCACCCGGTGCCAATCGAAGCAGGCACACGCTTACTCGTGATGGCCCAAAGCCTCGACAGCTTTCAGAGGATTTTGCCCTCGGAGAGCCCGGTCCTGCTGGAATATCTGGAATGTTCGAATCTTACTACCAGCGAGACTTATTCCACATGTTTAGACATTCTCAATGAGTGGAAAAGTACAACTGAGGAGTTAATCAGAGCGGGATGTCGGCAGAATGTGTCCCCGTTGTTCAAAAGTTTCCAGGCCTGTCTCCAGATTGCCGACGAACGTAAGACGTGTTCTCATCTTAAATCCAAGAGATTTAATACCTTTTATGCCCCTGTCTTAGATGCACTATGATAGATACCTTATGTAATATAATCCTCACCAGAGCCAAACCTATATAGGGTCAAAGTCATCACAAGAGTTTTTGTAAGTCCTAAAGTTGATTGCACACAAAATGTCTCTTGCTATTGAAATTAAAGAGAGTTAGGGAATACTAACTCTGAGCCTATAATGCATTTACATCAAGTTTGCTGGAAGAAGAACTATAATTGAGCAGGATTGCACATTTTCTTTCATTTTCTGCAATAACGGGAATAGGGACAATATTTCCATACAAATGTGATGGGGAAACGCAAACAGCAAAACTGTTTTGCATTTCGTAAATACGTTTTTATTTCCATCCTCATTTTGATAAATCGCTAGAATTAAGTTTACATGCGTATCGTACACCCTAGAGTAGGCCTATAATACTATGACTAGTATTATACACTAAGATATCACTACACACACCCCGTTTATGCAAGGCTGAGCACGCCACCATCGGTAAACTGACAGTCAATCCAATGCTCGTTGCTACAGCCATTAACAATTACCATGTATTGATCCTTACTCTATTACCAGGTACATGCTTTGTAGAGATAAACACCCTTTTGTAAGTACACACTCTCTTCTGGAATTTAGATAGGAAGAGGTATCGAAAATGCTAGGATTTCCCCCTTTGATCTTCTTACCACAGCGCCAACGGTCGTCGACCCGGACCTCGGGACTATGGAACTCAGAGTGTACAGTAACTTCACTGTCTACTGCCCCATCCGTGGGGGAATAAGTAGATGGTGGATGAAGCGAACGGCTGGCGGCCCTGTCCTGCCGTCCGACAGCCCATCGCCGATTCTGCGTTTCGAAAACTTCGGGACGGAAGACCAGGGCTACTACTTCTGCGAAGCATCTCCCGGCAATGGGTCTAGCGGCAACGGGGAGAACGTGGTTACCACTGACATGCTTCTGACGCTGAGGAGTATGTGATGCTGTGATCTCATTGATAATTATTGATTGTGTACATAATATCATCATAGAAAATTTCAGCATTTGATAGTTATTTTTTTCTGGGATAGTGAAAGACTTGGCTTTCCTCTTTAAGAAAGCAGGGAAAGTTATGATATCATTAACACATCAAATCATAGTAAGCTGTCGTAAGTGGAAGGAATATTGTAGGCTTGCTTTACAGCTTGTGGAATTCTCTTCCTATTTTCTCTTTATGGTTGCCCTGCAGTGACGTAATGAACTGTCGGTAATTCTCATTCGGCAATGATGGCACCAAAACTTTTTAAAAAATTTCATAACTTTTGAACGGATTGTCCGATTTTCCTCAAATTTTCATTGATGTGTTCTGCTGATATTGTTACATTTACTTACTCAACGGGTATATTTGGGTATCATTCTTCTTTAAATGGAGCTATTGGCGCAGGGCTTTTGGCACACAGATAAGTCAGAATGCCAGCTGGCTTTACGTTTGTTCTTGCGTTCTTATGATGTAAGCTAATTCATGCATGTTTTCAGGCAGGGTATGTTCTTGTTAACCCGGTGGCTTTCTAGAGGCCTACCTGGGCGTGGCGGCGGCGGGTGCATGCGATCGGCTAATTCATGGATGCTTCTTCTCGTTGGGCCCCATTGACGAATTTTCTTTCATTAACCTGTACATTGGTATGATACTGCTGTACTTTATACATGTAAAATTTGCATGCACGCGCTGTTGCTATGTCAAGTGGGCCTGGGCGAGCTGTCGCACTGCCAAGAGCGACTTCATCCTTGCTCGAAAGGGGTTCTTCGGGTTGCCAGTGACAACCTCTGTTGAAGTAGTATGCGTGAAGTAAACGAGCGGGTTTATTCGACTGTATGCAGTTCGCTTTTATTGCGTAATGCTTTCGGGCAGGGTATATCCTTGGCGACCCAATGGCTTGCCGGAGGTCCGCCGGAGGCCTACCTGAGCGTGGAGACGATGGGTGCATGTGGTTAGCTAATTTTTAGATTTCCTTTCCATGGGGCCTATTAGTATTGACGAATTTCCTTTCATCAGCTGTACATTGCAACGGTCCTGTGGAACTTGTTCACTGTGCACTCGTCGTCGCTATGTCGGGTGGGCCTGGGCGGGCTTTCGGACTGCCAAGAGTTATTTTGTCCTATTTTCCCTTTCATGCACAACCCTTTATTGTATCTTTGCTAGTAAGGAGTTACTTGAATATTTGAAAAAGAAAACATGAAAAAACACAGATAAGTGTTTAAATTGTTTGTACCAAAGGAATGGCTTTATATGGTGTTGAAGTAATAATCATGTATTTCATCCATCCTCTGTATAATTATGTTGCTTAGAGAAATCAGTAGATTCTATCATTTGAAAAAAAAAAAAAAAAAAAAGAATGCCAGATGGGACCTATAACCCTGTGCAATGCCATCGAAATTGTGGTTCCATGATTCCTCATCCTATCAGAGTTTGTTCTGATCTTATTACAAACCTCAGCTGTTGTACCATAATTGTGTTTTGCCTGCCTTTTTCTTTCCCTTTTCTAGATGTCATCACCGTCGGGTTTTCCATAACCTTTGACACCGAATTCATTGCCGTCGATGACCCATCGTTCCCAAGGTACCAATTCCAAAATTGGGTAAGTCTCTGAAAATGGCATCAAATGACGGTTCTTCAGTAATTACTAGGATTATGATTTCAGTCATAATTCTTTATGTTATTGCAGGAGGCAGAACCCGGAATAACTAACTCTCAGGAAACCATGCAAGCGCAAATAATTATGAAGCCAAAAATTAATAGTAATATCAGGCGGATGTTCTTCATATCAATGTGTACGTGAAGTCAGCTAGTTGTTCACTTCTCTGAGGTAATGAGAACTTACCCCTGTGGAATTAACATCGATCATTAATATCTTGGGCAAACATACTCGGCGGCATTTTAATATCTCTCAAACAGAATATTGGTTCCATGACATTTTACTCGTGCCAGAAGTGCTCCCATTAAGATATCTGCAGAGTAGACCCAACATGAATTTATATCCACAAATATCCAGTAACCCTAATCCTAATCACCACGTCAAGCCCAAAACCCTATCACAACTCTAACCCTATCCTAAGTCCTTGGAGAAAATAAGACCGAGGGCAATATTTCGTTTCTGTAGTTCATGTCAAGTTATAGATGCTTCTTAAATACTACAGCCTAGTAACGAAGTATTTCATTCACTCTCCTGCTCTTTCCCATTAAGTTCCATAGGCAGAAATTCACTCTCTGTTGCAAGATGGGGCAGGCCTCGGGCAAGCTTTGAGGTTGTTTAGGGCAACTTTAGTGACTAAAGGATGCATAAAATCTGAATACATTACAGAACCAGTCTAACTGTCGCAAGTTAGTCAGAAGGATCACACTACAAAAATTGCATTTTTGTAGCTAATATAGGATTTCCCCCTTTGATCTTCTTACCACAGCGCCAACGGTCGTCGACCCCGACCTCGGGACTATGGAACTCAGAGTGTACAGTAATTTCACTGCCCACTGCCCCATCTGTGGGGGAATAAGTAGATGGACGTCAGAGAATCTAAGCTCTAATGCTAGGCTGACACTTGCACGACTGTTGGCCACGATTTTGTCGTGGCAAGTCGTGACATTTTGGGGCACGAACTGGGAGGCTCCCGTACTGTTCACGACTAGTTCACGCATAGTTCACGACGAGTTCACGAATAGTTCACGAATGCGTGCCCATCAGTGTCCACAATGACACGAACTGGCATGACGAGTTCACGAATAGTTCACAAATGCGTGCCCATCAGTGTCCACAATGACACGAACTGGCACGACGAGTTCACGCATACTTTGCGCATAGTTTACGCACTTCCCGCATTGGCACGACGAGTTCGCGCAATTCGGACGGTGTCGTGGCCGACTTGGGGGTGGGTGAGGGGACTTTCTTGCGTTTCTTGCCCTATGAGCCTATATACCCCCGCACCGACGCGAGCGCCACTGTCGCGCAGTAGTCATGAACTGCTCGTGAACTGTTCGTAAATTGCTCGTGCCATGTGCAAACTGTTAGTGAAGTGCGTAAACTAGTCGTGAACTGCTCGTGGCATCAATGTGTGAAGTACACATGACCGTGTCTGTGGGAAGGCACGGCCACGCTGCGACGCGCACCAATTCGTGAACATGTGAACCACTCGTGAACTCGACATGAGCTATTCGTGAACTATTCGTGGCAGTTCGTGATAGTCGTGGCATGGCGCGCACTGCCACGCACTGGCACGCATCCTTCATTTTTTTTTAAAGAATTATGCGAAATAATGTCGGGGGAGGGCCGTTCCTTCCGCCCCCGGGCTATTACATGTAGGTTTAAGGGTTGTGTAGGTAGAAATGCTCACTTTGCACGATGGTATTATTGTTTCTGCGATTATTATATGTACTGTATTTCGATGTATTGTATTTGATGTACACGTCGCTAATGTATACTTACCGGCGCGAGATTGATACAATTATGGTACAACATTGACGCAACATGATACCCCAGAGACTAATTGATCCAAGTGAATGATTTCGACATCGAAAGGTTTTTCCACTTTTTGTTGTTTCTTTGTATACATTTCATATTCCTTCATCCGCCTCATCCCATCATACTCGACAATACATTAGGTGCGAGATGCCTTAACTTCTGGAAATGGCGGCAACGGGAAAGTTGCACGATCTCTGGTGGGCGGAGACCCGAGGCAGTTTGGTTACGACATTCCCTTTATTGTCAACACACGCAACGGCAGCATGATCGTGGACTACCAGGCGAGCGTCAGTGGCTCCGACTGGGCCAACGAGACGGAGCTCGTGTTGGCCATGACCGATCTCCTCGTGGAGTACATGAACAGTACGGTGATCTCCCCGCCCGTGGTGCCAGGATCGATCGTAGTCGGGAGTGTGTGTGAGTGTTACCGCGGAGCGCGGAAAGACTTACTTAATCCCAGAGTGCATAAATAATCCCAGCGTATGCATTCTTCTTCTAATGTCATCCCCACTAAGTTCTTTTTGACCATTGCTTATCATGCAGAGTAAAGATAATAAATGATTATTGGCATAACTGGAGATAAAAAGGATCATGACTAGGCCTTCTGGGCTTTCTTCCGACACTGCTAAAGAAGAAAAAAGAAAATATGACCTTACCACCACCATCATAATTCTGTTCAACGATTCTACAAAAAGAGTTCTTGCATCCAATTACGGGACGTCATGTTCTTGTATCACCATTTTCGGTAAAATGAAGATGTTCATTGAAAACTCCTTCTAGTAGGCCTATGTGTCGATAGACCATAAACCACTTTAAAAAAACTTATGGGGAATGTAATATTTTAAGAATCATATTCATCTAAAAAAATTTTTGTCCGTCGAGCCCCAGTCCTAAGTCATTTCGTTTTAACACTTTAATCCTTAGCGTCATGCCCAGCCTCTGCAGTCGAAGGATCATCTGGAACACTGACCTTCCCATCAGCGGCGTTGGACGAGGTTGCAAACAGCGTGGAACTCTGCCCAGAGTATTCGGGCAACGGTAATATCACCTCAAAAACGTAACTGACATTTTTACACACAGGTAGCCCATGATATCCACACATAATTTAAATCATAATTATTTCAAAAGGAAACTGCATCATAGCCCTTGTATACCTACAAAAACTCTTTAAATTGGAGATCTTTTTTTGAAGGGGAATTGTGATGACTAATATCATTCAGCCCTTTTATCACAGTTGATGAATTGTTTGGATGTTAAAGGTGAAAAAAAAATGATTTTGCAGAAATTGTCTTCAAATTGACAAGCAGAAACGATTTTTTTGCTCAGTATACTATTCATCAAACATTTAGGCAGATACGTAATTGATAAGGCTTGTCTGCCTGTACTCTTTTTCTTTTATTAAGATCAAGGATTCGATTTGTGATACTCATAGCCGCGAGTGGTAGGACTAATAATAGCAGAGTTGATATTACAGATTTTGGCTATAGAGACGATGATAAAGATGATAATGAAGACATCGACGTTGATGGTGGTAATGATGGTGACGGTGATGATGATGATGAGGAGGAGGAGGAGAAGAAGGAGGACGCTCTTGATCATGATCATGATGATGATAATGATGGTGGTAGTGGTGGTGGTAGTGATGATGATAGTGAGGAGGAGGAGGAGCATGATAATGATTTCATATGGTGGAGGTGGGGTTGTGCCGAATAATGAAATAGGTGATAATAATGAAAATGATCATACGGTGAAAATTATGATAATGGTAATGATGGCGATGGTGATGATTGTAGTGATGATGACGATATTGATCATGAAGACTAAGGTGATGAGGAGGAGAAAGATTGTGATTATTCTAATATTGGTTGATAATGATGAATATGATAGTGGGATGGTCAATGGTGGATATACGATGATGAAGATAACAGCAGCAATGGCTGTGATTATGATGATGATGACTATGATGATGATGATGATGACGACGATGATGATGACGACGAGGACGATGATGATGATGATGATGATGAAGATGAAGATGAAGATGAAGATGATGGTGGTGGGATGGCGGCTGCAATTTTTTTTATCACCATTCTTCCACAAAATAACCCCCTTTTGTTTCTACCCCTTCGTACTTCTTTTCCAGCCCATCTTCCTCGCGCCACGCGAGTGTGCCGAGGGGACTTCATATCGCCGGCAAGCTGGGCCGATCCCGTGATGACAGATTGCTTTCCGGAAGATGAGAACAGCGACGAGGTCTTAATGGATATTGCTAATGTAAGCTCCGCCACTCGTTTATATTAATTGCATCATGGGTCAAGACAGCTGTTCTCATTCATACACCTCTTTCTCATGTTTTTTTATGTACAACCTTCGTACCTTAGGTCTATGAAGTTGCGTAATAGGAAACCTGGCAAGCAGAATTGGACCGTATGCATTTTGATGAAAAGATGTTGCTAATGCGAGTAAAAACACCAACACTTAGCGCAGCCCAGTAATGAAGATATATATATTACTTTTTGGTTCGGGGGAGTTATGTGACACACATGTCTAAATAACTTGATAACATGTCTTTAGAGAGACGATATTTGCGTCAGTAACGTCATTCGTTGTACTTCTACGGAATGCCATAATGGACGACCATTCTATTTTTGCCGATTTATGACGTGCAATTCGCGAACATGTATCATAACGTGTGACGAAATCCTGTCCGTCTTTTCCAGTTGTTGTTGTTTTTTTTAATTGTCGCTTCAGTTTGATGGATGACGTGGGAATGAGATATTTCGCGGGGACATTATGAAAACTACATATTATGATTAAACCGTATGCAATATACATATTATATAGATGATGACTGGCGGGGGAGGGAACATACCGAATGTTCCACCCGAGGGGTTTGAAATGCTATTGAGGGAGGTTATAAGTCCCGAGACGAAGTCGAGGGACTTATAGCCTCCCGAAATAGCATTTCAAACCCTGAGGGTGAAACGTTTGGTACATGTTCCTGACAACAAAAGTCATCATCTGTTATATTATATGGGTTAGTCAAATACGTCAACGTCAACCACCAGCACAACGCACTCGATCGCTCGCATCGCTGCGCTCGATCGCGCAGAGCCAAATTCACTGTGCGCGCGCGGTCCTAAGCCTTCTGTCATTTGTTACGTGAAAATGTTTTCCCATGAGAGAACATTCACAAGAATGTTCGCCCATGGGCGAACATAACGAATGTACCTCCATCACGTGACTGTGTTCAGCCAATCACTAACCGGTATTTAACTAACCCATTTAATATTGCTCTTTGTCGTCAGGGTCCTTGTCTCTATTGTTTTTCTGTCAAGCAAATTCACACACATACACACACACACACACACACACACACACACACAAATGTTTTGCAAGAAGACGATAATTTTCTGTGCGTGTCTAAGAATGCATACAGTTACTTATCTTTTCCATGACGACGTTGGTTTCTTTAGACGCCCGTGACTAGGGAAAACGTGACCGCCTACACCAACGATCTGGTCGATGCCACCAACCAGTCTTCAACTATTACTTCCGAGGGACTGGACGCCGTCGCGACTTCCCTCCAAAATGTGGTCGCAGTTCGCAACGGGTCCGAAGAGGTAACAAAATGTCCTTGCTCTGTTGATTTCGAATGGTAAACGTGCAATATTTATTCTTTTTAATCATGGTACGCATATAACCTGTTTGTGGCTTGCAAGCAAACCTTAGTGGGCAAACGGGTCTATGTTCCGTTTAGTCACAGAATAGATCAAAGGATGATGCGTTACATTTGAAAGTAAAGTCCGCGCGAACGTTTTACGCGAGAGTATATACCCGGAATGTGATCCGAGGGAAAAAGAATGAATAAAAATAATTATTATCATTTCAATTCTATTTTTCAAAGACAAAAATCTCTTTCAAAACAGAGTGCGATACTTTATAGTAAAACTATGAATACCACGAAACATTCCAGTTAAAAGGCAATGTCTCGAAATTACTTTCTGGTTTTTTTTTTCTTCACGACATAATAGCCGTGACATTCAGACTGTCAAAAAAACCGAGTTATAGTTTGATATACTACTAGTTATAGTAGTTGTGTTCTTTCTGTTTCTCACATAATTATGTCGCAAAGTGTAGCCCAGTCCTTGGGATGGTCACAAAGAAAATATTTTGATACCTTCATATGTCGTTGCATATACAAAAATTACAACAATTAGAAAGTAAGAATTTAAATTCGTCCTTCGGTATGCTTTAGGCCATCATGGATATCACAAAATCTGTTTCCCTTTAAATGGAGACACTGGGCTGTCATGTTGACCGTGGTTTGATAAGTCATACAGTGATGATTATTATTGAAAGGTTCATTTTGGTGTTATTTGGTCCAGTAACTAGCAACCATGAAAGTGTTATGGAATGCCCTCTTGGTCGTCATGCAGACATAAATTTCTTGGAATTTCATTCAACAATGCTGTTCTGAGCTATACAGGAATCGTGAATTGTTTCAGATTTAAAATACTACGTGTATATGTCCTCAGGGTCCAACCCATCCCTGTCAAAGAAAAATAGCAAGAAAGATGACAATGCATCTCTCACAAAGGGTGACTATATTTATCTATTCGCACCTCAAAACTGATGCAGGTCACAAGGAACGTCATTCAGATCGTGGACAACGTTCTAGATGTCGACACTGATGAGTACCTGGACTCACTGGATGTCGAAGCACCAACGAGAATCCTTGACTCCCTGGAGGAGCAGGTGAGCCTCTTCCAGCTCCAGGACGGCGGCGGAACAAACCTCTCCGTGGTCGATCGCCATCTGGCCGTCACAGCCATCAGCGTGCCGAGGAGGTCCCTCCGTGCTGGCCTGGGCTTCGCGACGCTCATTGACGACGACCAGGAAGTGTTCTCTCCGACGGACGTGTTGGGGGTCAACGATACCATGATCATCTATGACCCCGAGGAGCTGCCAAAGAACGATGTCGAGGCCTCTATACTGTTGCCTAGCGTCGTCTTAGACTTTATACCCCAGGAAAAAGAAGGTATTCTATACATGTCATCAGCTGCATGATTGCATACAGAGACGTCCCCATGCAAATTACCCTGTTATTATCATGTTATGTGGAAATTATAGCGATGTACAGAATGAAGCAGTACATAACATATTCATAAATGGTGTATGTTCATCATTACAATGTTTTGTTATCTAATACAGTCGTGTAAAATCTGTCTGAGTTGTTTAGATGAAACATTATGTGTCAGTTTGCTTCGTGTTATTGAATCTACGGAAATTTTGATCAATTTGGTTATTTTGGAAGAAGTTATGAATAAGAATTACAAAAGTATATAATAGGTGAAAAGTTAGCTCGATAGATTATGGCTAAAATAGAGAGGTGGTGTTATTCAAAATAATATTATGTAAGAATATTAATTCATAAGAACATTAATAAATGAATAGATAAACAAAGATACATGCATATTCATACAGATTAGGGCGGTGAGTTGGCTCAGTCGGTAGCGCGTCTGCCTCACGATCCTAAGGGCCTGGGTTCGAACCCGAATCTGGACTGAGCAATGTTGTGTGTAAGCATACTGTCCCCTCTAGCAAGAGGCAAAACACTCTGTCCCTCGGATAGGACATGAAATGGAGGTCCCGTGTATGAGAGAGTAACAACTCATGCACGTAAAATATCCCGCTTCATTCATTCATCGCAAAGAGCAGGGTGTTCAACCCGGTGAAGTTGTTCCACCCCTCATCCAACTGGACCCCATGGAAGACCAGCTTAAAGGGATAGTACAGTATTGGTGGAGATGAGAATTGGGCTTTTAAATTTTTGCGAGATACCAAGAAAACACTTATGATATGGTACAGAGCACATCATTTGAAGAGGAATTCAAAGTTTATTTGATGAAAATCGGGTTTGGAATGATTGAAACATCCAAAAACAAAGTAAAACAAAGCGATGGTAATAAAGTGTGGGTCCCACACCTTATTAGAATTGCTCTTTTTGGGATATCTCGGCCATTTCAAAACCAATTTTCATCAAATGAATGTTGAATTCCTCATAGAATTACATGCTCTTTCATATTTCAAAAGAGGTTTCTCATTATCTCACCAAAAAGTGTTAGAAATCTGAAATTAGGCCTCAACCAAAACTGTACGATCCCTTTAACGTAGCTGAATATGGGCTATCCAGCCATCTTCTAACGGAAGGAAATGAACAACAACAACATCAACAGATAAACAGACTGACACATACTTACATACAGGCACACACACATTAACACTTAATGCATGCATACATCTACTTTCTGACTTCTTTGTCCCATTGTGTCCTCTCCCCTCCCCAGATGTGCCCATCAGCTTTTTCATCTTCCAGACCAGCAAGCTCTTCCTGAGCACAGAGGGTCAGACTGTGGTCACCACACCGGGCTACCGCCAGGCCGTTGGGTCCCGCGTAATTTCGGCCACTGTCGAAGGCGCGGTCGTACAGAACTTGCCTCCCGGTGAAGAGGTGGAATCCTACTTCTTGGAGCTGAATGTGAGGAGGACTTCCTGTCTTATTAACCCGTTACCTCCGAGATTCTGTAATTCCCATGAGTTAACACACGGCCTACCCGATACCCGTAGACAACGGGTTCATCCTTTTTGTGTGCATCGAGTGCCAATAGGCTTGGACAACCCTAAATTGTAGTAGGACTTCACATTTTCCTAAGTCCTTGGCGCAAAAATTGCTTAAAGTATAACTTTGGTAATACTGATAATAACATCTTCATGTCTACCTGTAGTGTAGATTTCGAACGTGAATTCATCTCGACAAGAATGATAATGATACTCCGCTATCTGCACTGACCTTTTCAGTATGCCTACACGCTGTTCTTTCACAAACCTCTTGCTTTTAATCTCGACCCCATATTACCGAGTACCCAGGTATAACCAGGTATACATAGGGTATTATAATAGTCAAAGGTGTGCGTGCTCTTGAGGATTCGAACATAATAATTCTGTTTAAGAGAACGGCGTTAAAGGGTGCTCTGGAGGATTCGAGCATCTGTTCATTAAAGAGACCGGCGTTAAAGGGTGCTCTGGAGGATTCGAGCATCTGTTTATTAAAGAGACCGACCTCGGGCTCCCGCTAAATCACAAGCCTAAATTTTAACTGAGCAACAGTAATGATGACGCAAAACATTTACTTGTTCTTTAACTCTTCTACGCTGCGCGTATGAATTTAATCCAAGGTTACGGACGAGGACGAAACTGTAGATAACAGAAGCTGCGTATTCTGGGAAAAGACAGCGAACGGAGGTCGCTGGTCAACGGAAGGGTGTCGGCGTGAGGATCTCCCTGGCATCCACAGAATCCGATGTGTGTGCGACCATCTGACCAGCTTCGCTGTCCTCTTGGTGAGTGCTCCATCATCCCCGGTCGGTGGTGTTCCGACGTGATATCCATACACTGCTGACAAGGATGATGATCATGATGACGATGGTGATGGTGATGATGACGATGACGATGGTGATGATGATGATGGTGATGATTGTGATGATGGTGATGATGATGATGATGATGACGAAGACAACGAAGATGATGATGGTGGTGGTGGTGGTGATGGCTACCAGTGTTGATAGTCATACTAATGATAATGATGATAAAATTGGTCATATGATTTAATTGTGTTGTTTTGGTTGAATAGTATCATTATTAGAACCTATGTCATTATAATTAATATTACTGTCGTTTAATCTTCGATATCTTCGATATCACTAACATTTTGGATAAGATAAAATTATATTTAATCACTATCCTTCAACATTATCCGTTTCAGAGTCAAAAGCGTAAGTATCTCCAATGTTTGTGAAATACAACTTGACTTTAATTAAAACAGCGCTGTATGTGACACAATGGTAATACGCTGGAAGAAAAAGAGAGACTGGCAACATGATGAGAACTGATGGTCATCTTATATCCAAATCTAAGGATTATGATATCCATTGTTAATCTCGAGGTAATAAAGCTGATGACGTCTGTCAATCATCTTACCTGCCTCTGAAGCGATGGGATATATGAAGTTAATGATGCAGTCATACTCCTCCGATATCTTGTACAATGGTAGGCACCGTCAGTACAAACAGTAACTATGTTGGCGTTTTCGCTAATCCAGCTGACTGCGTCTTTTTATATTGTTCAATGTTTTATCTGTATTCTCACGTCAGGATATATCTGGTGATATCGGGATCTACGCTCTGGATATCTTGGGCACAATCGGCTGCATCGTATCTATCGTGTGTCTTGTAATTATGCTGTTGACCTACCTGTGTGTGGCGTAAGTGTGACTATTTTCTTTTCATGGCTTTGATATAAAGTGTCACTCAAACAGGGGCAGAGAAAGCAAAACAAACCAAACCAATTTAGTTTGGCAATAATCCGATACATACAATTTCGTTGATCAGAGTAAAAGGGGAAAAATAATATCTCTTGATATATTGTAGGTAATACGAAATGAATTAAAAGGATTTTAGGGTGCTGCACCATTAAACTTTGACCGCCGCGCCGTCAGTTTAGTGGCGGTGTTTCCAGCCGCAAAAACTTCGAATAAAGGAGTGCTCATTTCACAGGCTCTTTTCAAGCTATAGGCATATACTTCGTGATAAATTTACAAAGCATGTTATTACATATTCTTTTCTGCGTTCCTTTCCTATCAACATGAAAAAATTGGAGATGAGTACGAATCGCAGTAGCCCTTATAAATAAAATAATGAGCAGGTGCGTTTGCTTTTCAATATATAGTAGAGTAGGCCTGTTTCAATCAAAACTGTCTTCATTGTTAATGGCGGATGTTAATTTACCATGGTTTCAGTTTAAAATAGCTAATAGAATTTTATATACAAATAAGATTTTGAATAGAATTGGGTTGGTTGAAAGAAAAGAATGTTCTTTTTGTAATGTGTATGTTGAGGCTTCAATAAATTTTTTGAGTGAGTGTCAATAGGTTGATAGATTGTGGGTTGAAGTAAGAGAATGGATTAATGCTAACGCGGGGTTAGAAATAACATTTCCGATGGAAAAACACTCTAAATTCGGTGGGTTAAAAAGTAATCTAATAAGACCATGAGGAGGGACAAATCCACGTAAGATTACAATTTTCAATGTAATTGATTTAGAAATTGAATCTATTAGATTTTAAATTAATAATCTTATTTGGATTTGTCCCTCCTCATGGTCTATTAGATTACTTTTTAAACCAACGAATTTAGAGTGAATGAATTATTTGGTTTTGGGGGTATTAACAATTCGGCACCGAATTGTATTACTATGCTTGTGAGACGTGACATTTATATTTGTAAAATAAAAAGAAAAATACCTCGTTTTGATTTGTGTAAAGATAGTATAAGGGAATATTACGATAGAGAAAAAATGTATTGCAAAAAATAATCATAAGTTGCCTTTCAGAAACAATGGTGTCTGTTTGGACACCTGTTTTCTTGTTACGTAGCAAATTATGACGGTTTGAGTCACGATATTTTATTGGTTGTTTTTCAAAGTATCATATTTGATATTATGATGTTATTTGAAATATTGTGATGTATTATGTGTTCAGTTGAATATAATCATGTTTGATGCAGAATGATAAATATGTCAGTGGAAAATAAAACTGTCTTCAATTTGATGTCGCGCAGAAACTTCCGTAAGAGGCAACCACAGCGGATCCATATCAACCTTTGCGTCGCCCTTCTGGGCCTGTACTTGATATTCGTCATCGGTATCGATCGACATTCACCGACCTCGGGGTGCATCGCCATCGGGTTCCTCATCCACTACTTCCTCCTGGCCTCGATGGCGTGGATGTTGGTCGAAGCCGTGTACATGTACGTCCTCTTCGTCACCGTCCACAGCGGCACCGTGTCCAAGTTTCTACGAATAGCTACCGTATCAGCCTGGAGTAAGCACTGGCAGCCGTCAAGGCGTTTGTTTGTTTGTTGTTTACTTATGTTTTTATGTCCTTTGCTTGTTTACCAATGTTTTATGTCCTTTTTTGCTCTCTCTAATTCTATTTGTTGATCTCGCTTTTCTTTCACTCTCTCACACACAGACATTTTCTTTTGCTCTTTGTTTTCTTTTCTTTTCTTTTCTTTTCTTTTCTTTTCCTTTTTCTTTTCTTTTCTTTTCTTTTCTTTTGTCACTGTCTGGTTTGTCAGTCTGTTTCCTTCTGTCGTGCTTGGTCTTCTGTTTTTTCACAAAGAAGTCGTTCTTGGTCTACCTGTTTGTTTGTCTTTCACGTTTCGTCTTTCTGTACCTTTTGAGTGAGGCGTGTTCTACGTACATTGTGTGCCAGGCGATCTTATTTTCTTCGCCGAAAAGACAAAAAGCTCAACATCGCTGAAAATAATCACTACAGGATTGACCATGTCAATTTTTTACGTTTTCGGCACGCCAAAATAAACGAATATTCTGCCATCACTTCAGTCGTGGAGATTTCACAGTCAAATTACAACCTTCAATGCTCTTCAATACCAATAGTGAATGGGTTTTGAGCTGCGTTTAAATAGTAGCTTCAATCTGAATGTGTAAAGCCACTTGTGGAGACAGCATTTTGCCCAAAGCAAGGCTCTGATCAATCAGCAAACAAAAAACAAAAACAAAAACAAAAACAAAAACAAAAACAAAAGAAAAAAAATCCTTCAGGAAAAAAAACAACTCCCCCCCCCCCTCCATACTTTTGGCGATTGCATCGCGACCGCTATGAATTTCAAATTTTCGCTTCATGACTATTTCCCCTGAAGTCTTGCGCACATTTTGATACCACATTTGTCCATATCGGACCTACCTAGGGGGTGTTATGGGCCAATTAGTATGCGCATGACATTAAAACGGCTAATCGCTGCATATATTTGTGTACAGTTACATACTGTCAATAGACCATGGCGTGCATTACTTTATAGATTTTGCTCAGGAATTGGTTTTCCACTTGGTTCATGCTTCCATATTGTTCTGAAATAAATTGGGCAAAGTTGAGAAACAATGATATACATAAGGAATATAAAACAATAGAAAACATAAGAAATAAAAACAATATAAAACATAACAAAAAAGTTGTTTTTTCTCGTTTTTTTTTTCTCTCTGAGGGGGAAATTGAGTTTTTATCCACATAGATGATTCAAATAACTCTTATCCTTCCACATGATTTACTGGGCACTTTTAGAAAACAATAAAATACGTAACAAATGTAAAGAGTAAAAGCAAAAGAAATAAAAACATTGGAAAAACAAAAGAGTAACAGTGATATTTTCACTTTTTGAGACAAAAAACATGATTCTGTGAAGTTAATTTCAAAAATGTTTTATGAGTATGGCAAATAACTTGTTTGATTTTTCTCACATTTCTATACTTTTTGTATTCATTGATTTTTCTTATATTTTGCACACAAAATCACATTTAAGCTAATTTTTATTTAAAAAATCATAAATTTACTTAAATTTGCATAAATTATACTTCAAGTTTACAATATCAGGGACATAAGAATACAGTTGAAAAGTATGGTATTGCCCATGGGTCCTGTAAAAGGATAATTTTACTTCCAGTTTCATTTTAGTACGTCATACATTTCAAAAGTATGCAAAAATTCATAAGTAGTAAATTTGCATATTAATAGTTTATGCAAATCTGCTGTACTCATAAAAATAGATAAGAATTGATTTATTTCACATTTGGGAAACATTATTCTTCATTATCACACAATTTTCATGTAATTTTGTACTTGTTTAGGCTGAAATTATGAAAATATCCCCCAAATGCATAAAATATGCATTATGAATAATTAATAAGCTAATTATGCAAAAAAAATGCATAATTGATTGAAATAACTTACACCATCAGATTCACCACGCAAAGATCTATCAGCATGCAAATTTTCAAATTCATTGGACATTGCGTTTCCGAGATCAATGGGGGGGGGGGGGGGGTCTCCCAGCCCCCCCCCCCCCCCCCCCCAGTATTTTCATGGAGCCAAATAGCCCAGTACAGTAAGGGTTAAAGTGAAAAAAAAAAATAGAGTTGTTAATCTTTTTACTGCTGTTGTTTTCTGTTAAAATTTACAGCAAAATGATGCTCGTTCTCAACAATTTATTTTTATTTCATCATGTTATTATATAACTTCATAATGAGAAGAGAACAGAATCACAAACAAAGCTGTAAATCCAATGTAGATCTTCAGTCATAGAAGCTGACTTCTTGTTCTTTCTGTTCCATTTTGCAGTCCCTCCGTTGGTGGCGTGTGTCGTTATTGTCGTGGTAGACAAAAACCTCTATCTAGGGGACGGAACTTAGTGAGTATACCTATTTTCTCATTCTTCAAAATCACGAACTATAAATACTGCAAAAATGTTTACGAATTCAACACTGTTTTTTAATGATAAGAGTTTCAAGTTGTGATAATAATAGTATGTATTGAAGAAAGTCTTCATTGATGGTTTGTTGAAGAAAAATTTGTTCGACGTTTCATTTGTACATGTCCAGAGTAGTTTCAGTTCGTTTTTCTGTAATAGCGCTCTCCTATCTTTTGTAAGATCACGCATGGCTTGTGAAATGCGTTCTTCATAATGATCGCTTCACAGTTTCCTATTTGCTTATTCTCCAACTATACATTTACAGTAGTAAATTCGTATGTTCTGTTGCGCTGTTTATTTTATTGTATATACTATATACCCATAAATTCAGATTATATTTAGAATCGTGTCCAAGTACTGACATAATATAGCTACTTATAACTTTAGAACAGAGACACATTAATATCGGACCTACTGTCCATCTCGACATTTCCAGCTGTTTCGCTACGGCCGGTCCTGCCATTTACTACGGCGTCATGCTACCCGTGGGACTCGTCCTCATCACCAACTGCGTGATCTTCGTGCTGGTTACCTACCGGCTGACGTGCGGCCGGTGGTCGCTCTCCGCCAACAAGAACCAGGACAGCAAGAAGAAGCGGCAGGAGTGCTGGCGACTGCTGCAGGACCTCATCGCCTTCACCATCTTGCTGGGACTCACGTGGGTCTTTGGTTTTCTCGCCATAGGGGACGCCCGCTTCGTTTTCAACGTCCTCTTCCTCGTCTTCAACTCGCTGCAGGGTCTCGGCTTCTTTTTCATGTTCGGCCTGCGGCAGAAGGCGATCCGCGACCACTGGCTCCGCCTGCTGTGCTGCCGATGCCGTGAAGATGCCAAGAGCAGCCGCCGTTCCGACCCTTACACGAAGACGAAGCCGACGACGAAATCGACGAATTCCTCTGCGAACACACTGGACACGAAAAATGGACAGCGTACAGGTTCTCGCGATCCCGACAGTGAGACGATCGCACTGCATAGCCAAGGATCGCTTGCTAGCTCCTTCACATAGATGAAGCACAAGCATTCATCACATCTTATTTCTTAAACTTACGACAATACATGCAACATGTACAGGGTCACAACTTTTTAAAACAGTACGCACATTTCATTTTAACCAACACTGAGCACTTTTTAAGCAATTTGATCTTATACATGCAAAAGAGAGTTTGAAATGTTAAAAGTGTATAAAGTGGATAGCAAATTTAGGAGCAGGACAGTCCGTGAATATTTGACATGAAAATAATGACAAGCGATACAAATCATGACAACATCAGTAAATCTAGTCAACTAAGCTTACTTGTGTTTTGGAGTAGCGAGGTTTCACGTCCTTTCCAGGACGATTCATCAGGCCGACTTGGCGCTTTCCGAAATTCCCCGACCATGTCACGGGTCAACAACCAACTGCCGCCAAAGACTAGATCTATAGTTCATGATCTACTTTACCTGGATGACTGAGAACATTCAGAGACAAACGATAGAAAAGTGTGCTATTTTTCTGAATATTTGTTTTCAAGCTTTAATGTTGAACATTTCGTATTTCATTGATCTACAAGCCACATTTTGGAATAAAGGATTACTGGAATATTGAAGCGTAGGTATGACGAATAAAATGTCTATCTGCATTAAACAACAAATATCAATGTTCAAAACAGTACACAGAATAATGTCTTCCGTAAAGAGTTCATTATTGAAATTCGACTTAACCCTCACAAATGCTGCACTTTTGACCCTCTTTTTGCACTTTACATTCAGATGATCGTGTCATTGTGTTAATGTATGTATTGTTCTATACATCATATAATGTACATGTATAATACATAATATTTATTATGTTTTACATATCATATCTAAGCTCGGTAAATATGTCAATATGTTAAAGAGTTCCAAAGTTCATTTAACGTTCATGTTATGCTATCTAGCTTATTGCTGCACAGGAGTAAAACAAAGTTGAGATAGTCATACAAAATCACACAGTGACTTTGTGGTTCGGAAATAATAGACCTACTGTACTTTCACGATTCCTTGATGATCTAGGAGGCCACCCTGACCATACAAATTTTGAGCTGATACATCATGGTTTTCCATGCGTTCAGCAGAAAACAAATGTATTTTTAATTCCTCTATTCTAGTACAAAGTCGATACCACTTTCGCCTTTCATTATCTCTCTTACTTAATCTGAGTATAACAAGAATTACAATGCAAAAAAGCCCCATAAATAATATATTGAAGGTCATTTTTCATGATTATTCCATATTTTCTCAGTCACTTTTAATAAATCATGAACAGAAAAGAGAAACATTGATCAATACAGACAAAAATCAATTTTGAGAATACAATGTATCTACAATTTGTGTTATAAATAATTGAGTTATACATCTCACCCTGGAGGTTGAGGTGTCCTCCCTCTGTCTGCATTATGTCCGTTTTCGTGATGAGGCTGTCTTCTTCCTTTGCTGTAGGGCCTACCCTGTACAGTATAGGCATATACATAGTGTACGTAGTTCACAATATTGTCTTGGTACGTGTACCGTGATGATGAGAATGAGAATATTCTCTTTATGTCCATTGTACTGCTGTTGTAAATGCTCAATGAAGAATAGCTTTAAGGTATTATTACTTGTTTGAAGCATGCATCGTGATTGAAACTTTCTCACTTGAAAATACAGGTAATAAGATGTGTGCGCTTTCCAATATTCGTTGGTTACAGGCAATGAGTCCTGCAGCGCACGCTGCGCGCTGCGTGCGCTTCTTTCCTCCGTGGTCACAACATGGTCACTATAGTGGAGGTCATATTTCTCATTTGACTTTTAAACATCATAAATGTGTTTTTGATGAGATTTGCACCTACATTAGCATCATATGGGAAATTACACATTCAAGGGTTATAAAGCTTCTCAAAGGGACATTTTTGAAACTCATGCCCTTTGAGGTTTTTTAAAAGAATAAAAATGTAGTGTTAACCAGTTCTTCATATGATGAATACCTAGATGCAGGCAGTAATCTTTGATTATGGGGGTGTCATCATCACATTATTGCCTACAAAATACTTGAAAAGATTTTGTTTTGTCAAACAGATTAACTTTATGAATTTTGACCTGTTTCAGTGGTAGCCAAACAAAGAAATACATTAAAATAACACAGTAATTCAAAGTTGTATACTGATGACTGCTATGTACAAAGATCTATCTATACCACAACAACATAAAGAAAACAAATTGTAGCCAAACAGAGTTTGGGGGGGGGGGTAGAGGAGAGAGGTGGGGGGGGGGGTAGGGAGGGGAAAGGGGGAGGGAGGAAGAGATCTGACACAATAGATCAACATAAACCAGCAGAGTTTGTATGGGATTAATACTTCCCATAGACTTGTGTGCATTGCATGCATCCTCTATAGGGCTCACACCCATAAATATTTCCCCATAGGGATGTGGGTTAAAAATAAAATTTCAAAAAATTCTGTAAAATAGCTGGGAGAAATGAGGTGTTTCAGCTTCACTAACCTGGATAAGTTAGATATACCCTTTCATCCATCAAATTCTCAGGGTGGATAATTTAATTCAAATTCTGTCCGGGGGTCCGCAAAGCCAGACTACGAGTTCTTGTCACTCAAAAAAATCACCCATTTTCCGTACACGTACCCAATGAAATATAGTCCCCTCAAATTCCACCAGAAAAGCTTTCATCTTCCAACCAAAATGCAATTTGTAGAGGAATTCATACTCAATATCTGCAGCTATTCAGTTTTTTGCCAAACTACATCATTGATTTTTAATTATTTTTTTCTTCATTTATTTTGGTATCTTTGGTACGAATTTGTTAAGGGGTCTGGGACATTCCATTGTATTTACGGGTGTGAGCCCTATAATAGGCCGTGATGAGTGCGTGCAGTATGGTTAGGTGCATGATTAGGGCTCCATAGAGGTGTGGTTATAACTCATAATATATATATAATATTATAAGAGGCTTAATTAGCCCTTATTCAAAACGAATAAACTATTACCAGCGGATATCGCATTACAATTTTCCAGTTCGTCATTCTTTGAATTCCATCTTTTTAGCATCCATACGTTGTACCGGCCGGCGCATTTTGTGTGTAAACGTTATAAAACGTATGGTATCATCTAGTGATATAGGATTTAAAGGAGGGATTTATCGAATTATATCTTGATGTTCGTTCGTTTGTTTGTTTGTTTAGCATAATTATGACGTGGCGGTTGCTGTCGAAGATTGATGATGTATGTGCCATTAAAATGAATAGCTGATATTGAGACTCCAGCTAGGCAGGGAGGCGACCCTCCCTGAGCTAGGTCACTTATAACACTATTGTACATCAATGCTTCAAATATTTATGAGACTATACCGGATAACTTTTACGTCATTAAGCTCAGTCTAAAAGATTTCATTAGATCCTTTTACAATACCTTTTATTTTCGATTTCTTTGAGGAATTGGGGATTTTAGAAGTTGGGATGTCACGTTTTATGTGGTCGACACTGAAATATTCAGTGCGCTTTTTTGTAAGATGGTGAAAATTGTGAAAATTATTGCATTTACCCTTTTCAAATCTAATTTTTACCAATTTAATTCTTCCTGTGATTCCAAGCAGTGGTAGTATAGCTTGATACCCTTCACTTTGACCACTGAAATCAACCTTTTACACTCCTTTAAAAACGTAAATTATAATTTTTTTTCAGAGTTGCAAAAGGTTCATGGTGAAGGTAAAGAGTAAAAAGTTATGAAAAGTTCATGGTAATGTGATGATTCCATTGATCAGAAGAGTTAAGGCATTATTTACCGTATGCATATGAAACAAAAACCCAGCTTTAGTGCTAAAAAATAGTTCAAAATGTGATTTAGGGATATGAACAACCAATGTTAAACTATGGCAATCAGTATATGTCAAGTATTGGTAGATAATGTGAACAATAGTTATGATAAAATTGGTTCTAGAATAAGCCATCTGTATACAGTTACGGTTTATCGAGAAAAATAGTGATATCTCCTTACATTTTAGGCTTTATTGCGAAATTTGTATAATATCATGGTAGGATGTTTTGTGATATACAACTGACCTACCTTATGCATCAATAAATATTGTGGTAACTCGAACTTCCTTCAAATCACTACTCCCACGATACCTTTAAAGGTAACTTCTTGGTCCTTAGATGACTGAGTGAGATCCGGATGAATCCCAGTGAACAGTTACTACACGGCAGTCTGGTGTTGTTGTTTTTTTATCTATCCATCAGATTTAATGCTGATGTAGCTATTATTGTATAGGCTGACTGCATGTAATTTTTGTTACTGACGCTATAGTTCGTGTATCATGTTAACATTTAAATTCAAGTACGGTCGATTCCTGGTGTTGCTGTCATTAATGAGGCCCCTTTTTATTTTAATTTTTATCGTTTCGAAGTGCATTCACGTCTTTTATATTTATTGTTTTAATAAATCAAGCTGAAAAGCTTTGATATAACATGACATCCATACCTAAGTTCGATTGATTTTCTTTCGTGTCCTATTTATTACTCGTGATAATATTGATAAAATGTAATAAGAAATTATACTCTTATTCTGCACCAACACTGTAATCTACAAGTTTCGGTATTTAAATACTCAAAATGTTATGAACCCATATAATCAATGAACGTGTTTCAAGAACTAATCATTATGCAAATATTCAACAATTAATGTTCACGATCCCCTAATCCACTTTGGAGTAGATCGTCATAACATGCATGAGATAATTAAACTTTTCTGAAATCATCACAACGTCGGCATGTCTCCGTCATGGCTAAGTGAAAAGTTCGTGAAAATATACAGCCTTTAAACGAAATATCTCTACTGTCATGACAAATAAAAGATTTTTTTCTGCTGTTCTATACTTGTCTTCATCACTAATTCTTAAACATTGCATGGGACTTGGATATTAATGCCTCCCTCTATCTTATACCCCCACCCCCCTAATAATTGTGGCATCAGCATTGTGTTAGGAAGAAAAATACCCTAACTTGAACATTGGCACAACCCTTTGCGTCACAATGCCAAACCGGACATTGCTGGGAATGAGTTACGGTACCGACAATGAACAATAATATCGCTTGTATAGTTATGTAAGAGCTTATATTATACATTTTTGTGGCTTTGTACATTTTTGTGGCTTAAGAAACGACATGATTGGCGCTGAAAGTCAAAATACTAGACCTATAGTAGGAGAGAGCTCTATGATCGATTAGATCTTTAATGTTTTACGACCTGGATAGCGAGCAAGCTTGTAGAATATTAGTGGACTGTCACGTTCAACTCTCTATTTGACATTGTGTTGGTTACTGGAAAGGAATAAACACATGTTAGGTTTTCAGTTTTTAGTTTTTTGTTTGTTGTTTTGTTGTTTGCTTTGTTTTGTGGGTTGTTGGTTGTTGCTGTTGTTGTTGTTGTTGTTGTTGTTGTTGTTGTTGTTGTTGTTGTTGTTGTTTTTGTTGTTGTTGGTTTTTTTTTTGGGGGGGGGGGGTTCGCTTAAAAGGTCCCTTTTTATCAGGATCACGCCTAGTCTGCCTCAGGGCATATAAAAAAAAGGTCCTCATTTTTTTCCATCCCCTTTGGCAGAAACACGCCTTATGCAAGTTGAGAGATCGGTAAAATTTTGTGTTTTCTCACCTGTGTACTTACACGCAAATATGCATACAATAAAACAAGAAAAGCAAAACAAAACTCGCATACTATAAAAAGTGCCACGCCCTTCTGCAAACGCAGCGACTTCGTATCCCTGTAAAGCGCCAGGGCTGTGTCACAGAACTCTCGAGTTCTGTGGGCTGGCAGTGTATGTAAAGACCGTCATTATTGGGCTGGTATCCAGCCATTTTGGCTACGAATCGCCAAATACACGTCGACAACTCCATGTCGACAACTTGTCAAGTCAGTCAGTCGATAAACATATACATTGTACCTACCCAAACAAATGGCCGAGAGAGACAGTCCTACTCCAGCTTCCCGCATCAATACGACACCACTTTTGCTAGACAGGAAACGGAGTTGCTGGGGTAGACTTTGTGACACTCTAAGCATGGTTTCCCATCTTGTTGCCATTGCCTTCACTGGATACATAACGTATCTGGCGTGGCCATTTACAAGTAAGTGTAGAGTCTTGTTATGTAGCTAGTCGTCACTGTGATTAGATAGCAGTATTGTGTGGTCCCATACACTGTGTTATTTGTTGTGTGTCTGTGTAAAACCAGTATTACTGTCACCGTAATCATGCATTTTTATGTGAACATTTTATTTAAGATTTAGTTTTTACACTTAGCTACTCGTAGCTGAGTAGGGGGTCCGCAGTCATCATAAATTTACCTCAATTTGGAATCGGAATGGACTGTGAGGGGTAGACATTATTCTGCTATGACCTATTATGGCTATGACTGAGCCTGGCTATGCTATAGCTATGCCTATGTCAGTATGTGACAATAATTTAATGTGCTATTAGTATTACTCGGGTTCCTACATTACTTAACGTTAGTTTTAGTGCTACTGTCCACAAAAGTGAACAGCAGTGGCTTTTTCTTTGTAAAGTGCATACAGAGCAGGCCTATATTGCCAGTTCAGTTTTCGACAAAAATTTGAAGTGCAACTCCCACCATTTGAATCAACAAGATGTCCTCTGTCTCTGAATAATACCGGTACAGGGTGTATATGTCATGTGCTATCATACATGTAGTTAGCTCGACCAGACGCTGTACGCTGTCCGAATACAGCGTCTGACCAACGAGGCATGCACCTTCAAAGTGGGAACCACAACACGACTACAAAACTTATTAAAATTCATACGTTTCTTATAAAAAATGTATACGTTACACTGTAAGTGCATCCTTGTGTTACAGAAGGTTCATAAAGTCCATAGAGAGCCCTCACGATAAGTCCATTGAACAAAAAAATGGCACTTTCTAGCGCAGTAGAACAGCGAAGGAGTCCCCGACCTTCGGGGTTCATCGTTGCAGAATTAAAAAATGGCGAGTCACTACTCAGCAAATTATGCGTGCGTGTGCGTGGCTGGAAGTGCAGTGATCTATTGCGTGCGTGCGCTCTATGGTAGCAGCACGCACGGTCGACAGATCGAGTGAACTGTCGATTATCAGATGTACCGTTCGCACATGCTGCATATTAATTAGATCATCATTTTCGGTAAGTTATAAAATCTGAATTTCAATATTGATAGCATAGATATGAAGTCTCATTAGTTAGTTAGATGAGTTTGAGGTGACAAAAAATGATCTAAAGTATCAAAATTCATAGCGATCGCCATGCGATCGTTGAAATCGGTGAGTCGGTGAACTCGGGCGGTGAGTTGGCTCAGTCGATAGCCCGTCTATCACGATCATGCGGCCCGGGTTCAAACCCGAGTCTGGACTGAGCAATGTTGTGTGTAAGCATACCGCCCCCTCTAGCAAGAGGCAAAACACTCTGTCCCTCGGATAGGACATAAAATGGAGGTCCCGTGTATGTGAGAGTAACAACTCATGCACGTAAAAGATCCTGCTTTATTCATTCATTGCAAAGAGCAGGGTGCTTACCTCGTTGAAGTGGTCCCACCTCACATGCAACTGGACTCCATGGAAGACCAGCTTAGAGTAGCTGAATATGGGCTATCCAGCCATCTTCTCAGATGAAAATGAACAAACAAACAAACTCTCTTCGTGTTTGTTCGTCCGTTGGTACAGCCTTGTCGCGCTTCTTACAGCGACTGGGCTGTGTATAGTTAATGTGTAGTGTAGAGTGAAACTAACCCCGGCCGTGCCGGGGCGCTCCTTCACACAGTTTCCATGGTTATGTTGTGGGAGCCAAACGTTTTGTGTCCAGGGTGGTCGCAGTTATAGTCAAACAACAAACAAACAGACACAAACCAACATTGTTTGACACTCTCAGGTTATGCAGGGAAATTCAATGTATGTCCCTGCAATTCCCAAAGTGATCCCTATTTGCAATTTATGTTTTTTTACCTGAAGAGCTTTTATTGTAATCTTGATGTAATTAAACAGAATGCATTGCCAATATGTTAACTATTCCTAATCCTACATATTGGGGATTGATGCTGACAGTGAGACTCCTTTGTCATTTTTACCACTTCCAGATCTGTTTTCATGGCACCCCATCATGATGTCAGTAGCAGTGAGTATTCAGTTATTTTTTTTTAGTTACTGCTGATACATGAACACACACTCACACACAAACACTTTCTCTCTTTCTCTATGTCTTGTACTCTCCCATAATTATTTCCTCCAATGTAGTGTGTTTCTTAAGTATCGGTGCTTAAGTGTACTCTAAACTTTTGATCATTTACAAAATATCCGAAGATCATATCAGCTCTTTCGTGAAAAAACAAAGCAAACATATCAACCCAATGATTAGCTACAGAGGCTTGCTGTTTTATGTCTTTCCTACACATGTTATTATCAATTATATATGGGCTAACTTATTGCCGCTATGAAACATGCACATGAGCTGTGTTGAATTCTGTCTCCTAGTGATCTGGAATTGCTTCTTAGAGCCACGCTGCTCTGCAGAAGTCAAAGGTTGTAGCTTCTTGAAAGTAAGCAAGCAAGATGGTGTCGTTACAAGTGATGCTTAAATACAGTTTTGCTTCATGTCCTTTTCTTTATTGCAATATTTAGTTTTCCTTTCTGATGGTCGAAGGGATCCTGTTCTTTTCACGTGAAAGTACACTCATTCCAAAAGTCAATCGTAAAGCAGGGCTGCACACTGGCGCCGGTCCGACGGTCAAAGACCGGTAAAAGTCACTGTCGGACCGGTAACTTTTCAGGAAATCCACAAGTTACCGGTCCGTCATGACCAGTAAAAAAAAAAAAGCATTGGTGGGGTCAGTAGAAAGGAAAAGAGCAGCCCCGATCAGGGAGAAACAGAATGCAAGATATCGCACTGTTCAACAAGTTTTACGCAAGTTTTCGTTTATGTCTACCGGTGCAATTTGTACAGTAAACATAGTTTTTAGCACTAGCAGTGGACCAGTTACATTCGCGCTCGCTTGCGCATTTGGCGCTGCTCACGCACTGCCATGCAATGCAATACATGCAAAGCACACGATGCAAAGCATGTACAGTGTAACTGCTTATCGTTTGCTTGCGATCGGCGATCATGCCCGACAAGAAGCATTGAAAGAAGCGCACGCATTTCTAGGTCATTTTACTCATGATTTTTTAACGCAAGATCGATCCGATCCCGGCTTCGCAGCAGCGTGGCAGTTATGTTAGAACTAATTTACTTGTGTCGATTTTTAGAAAAAGTAAAAACACATTCGATATTCAGCGATACAGTAAATGGATCTGATTGCGTTTATTTTCATTTTGCTCAGTAATTTCACAAATTAATATTTTCATTCGCTCAGAATGTTCTCATAACGAAGATAGGCGCAAAAAGGATCACGAAATCGGCCCTTCCGTGTACTTTTTAAGAACGCATGCACAAAATGTGAAGAGATGATACTAGGGAGAAAAAAAAATCATGAAATCATGGCAGTCCCGCTTACATATTTCAGGTAGAAATCGTCCCAAAAAGGATCATGAATTCGACCGGCCGCGTCGTATCTTCCAAAAGATTATGTACGAAATGCGAAGAGATTATAGAGGAGAAAAAGAAAAAAAAATAAAGGACACATTTTGGTGAGTGCATCATAAACGATTACAGCCGAATAGCAATTCATGAAATCAACGCAATCCCGTTGAAATTTGAGGAAATAATAGGCGCAAAAAAAGGATCTTGAATTCAGTCCTGCATGCCGTCTTGGTTATCAAAAACGCATACACAAATTCGACGAGATTATCGGGAGAAAAATAAAAAAGACATTTTTACCCTTCTGGTGCGTGTATTACAAAAGATTACATCCGAAGTAATTCATGAAATCGCCACAATCCCGCTGATATTTGAGGTAGAAATAGGCGCAAAAAGGATCTTGAATTCGGCCGTGTCGTATACCTTGTAGATAAGAACGCATGTACGAAATGGGAAAAGATTAGCGGGAGAAAAATAAAGGACACATTTTCACCCCTTTTGGCGCTTGCATCATATAAATTACAGCCGAATAGTAATTCACGAAAGTTTCGCAATCCCGTTGGAATTTGAGTAAACAATAATAGGCGCAAAAAGAATGTCAAATTCGGCCCTGCATGCAATGTATAATTTTGAAAACGCCAAATACGAAGAAATTATCGGGAGAAAAATTAAGAACGCATTTTCAACCCTTCCGGTGAATGTATCACAAAAGATTACAGCCGAAATAATTAATGACATATCGCAATCCCGCTGATATTTGATGTAGAAATAGGCGCTAAAAGGACCGTGAATTCGGCCGTGACGTACAGGCATGTACGCAATGCGAAGTGATTATTGGGTGAAAAATACAGCACACATTTTCAACCCCTTTTGGCCCGTGCATCATAAAGATTATAGAGCCGAGTGATAATTCATAAAATCATCGCAATCCCGTTGAAGTTTGAGGAAACGATAGGCGCAAAAGAATCATGATTTTTGGCCGTGTCGTGTATCTTTTAAGAACGCATTTACAAAATGCGAAGAGTTTATCGGGGAAAAATAAAATACACATTTTCAACCCCTTTTGGCGCGTGTATCATAAAAGATTGCATCCGAAGTCATACATGAACTCATCGCAATCCCGCTGATATTTGAGGTAGAAATAGGCGCCATGTCGTATACCTTTCAAGAACGCATGTACGGAATGCGAAGAGATTATGGGGAGAAAAATAAAGAACGCATTTTCAACCATTCTAGCTGGTGCGTGCATCACAAAAGATTACATCTGAAGTAATTCATGAAATTGCCACAATTCGTCTGATATTTAATGTAGAAATAGGCGATAAAAGGATCGTGAATTCGGCCGTGTCGTATACGCATGTACGAAATGCGAAGAGATTATTGGGAGAAAAATACTGGACACATTTTCAACCCCTTTTGGTGCGTGCATCATAAAGATTACGGCCGAATAATTCATGAAATCATCGCAATCCCGTTGAAGTTTGAGGAAACAATAGGCGCAAAAAGAATCATGATTTTTGGCCGTGTCGTATATCTGTTTAGAACGCATTACGAAATGCGAAGAGTTTATCCGGGAAAAATAAAGGACACATTTTCAACCCATTTTGGCGCGTTTATCATAAAAGATTACTGCCGAAGTTATTCATGAAATCATCGCAATCCCTCTGATATTTGAGGTAGAAATAGGCGCAAAAATGATCGTGAATTCGGCCGTGTCGTAGAACGCATGTACGGAATGCGAAGAGATTATGGGGGGAAAAATAAAGAACGCATTTTCAACCATTCTTGCCGGTGCGTGCATCACAAAAAGTTACATCCGAAGTAATACGTGAAATCGCCACAATTCCGCTGATTTGAGGTAGAAATAGGCGCAAAAAGTATCATGAATTCGGCTGTGTGGAACATCTGTAAGAACGCACTTACGAAATTCGAAGAGTTTATTGGGAAAAAATAAAGGACACATTTTCAGTCCCTTTTGGCGCGTGCATCATACAAGATTACAGCCAAAGTAATTTATGAAATCGTCACAATCCCGCTGATATTTGAGGTAGAAATAGGCGAAAAAAGTATCATGAATTCGGCCATGTGGTGCATCTTTTTAAGAACGCACTTACGAAATTCGAAGAGTTTGTCGGGAAAAAATAAAGGACACATTTTCAACCTCTTTTGGTGCTTGCATCAGAAAATATTACAGCTGAAGTGATTTATGAAATTGTCACAATCCCGCTAATATTTGAGGTGGAAATGGGCGCAAAAAGGATCGCGAATTCGGCCCTGCATGTCGTGTACCTTTCAAGAACGCATGCACAAATGCGAATAGATTATCGGGAGAAAAATAAAGAACCCCTTGTAGCGCGTGCATCAGAAAATATCACAGCTAAAATAATTCATTAAATCGTCGCAATCCAACTGACCACCAAGAGCAGATTACGCAGCAAGTTCGTGTGCCGATGTTTAGAAAAAGTCACAAACGCATTTTGATACAATCTGATTTTGTACATTATCATTTTACACTGTAATTCACAAACAAACATTCTATTTTTTCCTATCTTTTTTTTTGTGTGCAATAAACAATGCAAGTTTTAAAAAAATATTAATCTGTAAAATGTACATGGGTGGGGGGGGGGGGGGGTACGTCCATAAAAAAAACAAGAAAATACGTTTGCAAGTCATTTAATGTTATTTTAGGTTGTTGTTGTTGACCGGTAAATTTTCTGTTCGGACCGGCAAAAAAAGGTAAAACGGGGCATTTACCGGTCCGACAGAGACAGGTTGGACCGGCAGAAAAAATGGGTTAGTGTGCAGCCCTGCGTAAAGGCAAGGTCGGCTACCATTGGGTCACCATGACGACTGCAGTCATATGTGCTCTGATTGGCTTCACCATCATCTTCGTGAACAAGATCATACGTGACAAGTCGCACTTCAAGTCTTGGCACGGGACCATCGGGCTGGTCGTGCTTATCTACATCTGTCTGCAGTCAATTGGCGGCGCTTTCCACCTCTTTCCGCAGTTCACCAGCAAGTATGTGAAACTTGCTGACCTTAAGCTGTACCATGCCACGTCCGGCTTGTGCCTATTCCTCCTCGTCATGGCTACAATGGTCCTGGCGCTCTATTCCAACTGGACTCAAAAGAATGCTGGTGATGCAGGATGGTACTTCCTGCTAGGTTGTCTCATGTACATGTCGTTGGTAATCACCAACCAGGTGACAAGTGAGTACCTGCCAAGAGCCCTGAAAAAGCCATCATCACAGTACTGAAGAGGCACAGTGAAGGTACAAGAAAACAAACAAGCAATCAAGTTCATAGTCATATCAAATCCCATATCAATGCATGCTTGTTTACTGCTTGCTTCAGCATCCATAATGTGTGGTGAAATGAAAAAAAAAAGGAGAAAAGAAATAGGGACAGTCACCCACAGGAAAGATGGATTTAAAAGAGAAATCACTGAACTTCATGTGATGTGCTTAAATTGTCTTCTGCAAAAGCTACATGTAGTTTACAGTATGCATGTCTTTTGTTTTCATCAATAATAGAGACATGCAAGCTTTTGTTGTGGCATATCAGTTTAGGCAAGATGTTAATGTATGCGAGGTTTACAAAGTGTGAGATTGTTTGTACATTGTAGTTTTATTGCTCTCCATTCTGAATTCCTCTCTTCTGCAATATGTCTACACTGTATTATGCAAGAGTAAATGTGTATGGTACCGGGTAACCAAATTAATTGGAGCTACAATGTATGCTCACCAGATATTCTGTTCATAGGTCTAAAGCATGTCGTCAGTACAATGTAAAGGCCTTCAAACGTTTGATTTTACATGTATTTAAAAAAAAAACACACACACTTGCTAAAAATGAGGCCATGTGTTATTCTACTGTAATTTTTTTTCCTTGTTTTAGATTCCAAAACTGCTCAAGAAGATGTGCCATTCTTACCATACAGTTTGCAATTGTTGCAGTGGCTTTGCATAAGATTTAGGAATTACACTTGTACAAAGAAGATTGAATGGAGTGAAATTCACAATATTAGTGAGTGCTGATGCTTTGCCTTGAAATTCAAACTGTTGAAGAATACCTGCTTTCTCTTTCAAATGTTAATTCGCTTCTATAACTTTGATGAACTTTGAATAATAAGGTATTCTTAAATCAGCCCAATTGTGAGATTGCAAAGCCTGGTTAACTGTCTATAGCCATTTATGTAACAGCAGAAACTGTAGACACCCAAAGAAAACCATACTACTGAAATACTGTATGTTGTTGTTCAATGATTGCTTTTCATGATTGAGTTTTTAGGATTGTCTGCCATATTCCACTGTTTTAAAAGAGTTTATGCTTAGTTGGAAATTTTTATTAGAAATCATAGTATTACAGTTTATGTGTGCTTGCAAAAATGTGTAAATAAGGCAACAAACAGGCAAAACAAAGAAAATGAAGAAAGCAAGTGTTTGTTTTGTCCAATAAGTTGTCACCACTATTGGCAGAGGTCAGATTTCACACAATGTATGAAGGCCATTAAACATGAATGTGTGGCCAGAATGTTGTTATGAAATGTGTGTTAACTGCAGAACTATAGCAATGCTGTATAAGATGTCGGTTCCATTATTGCAGTGCTACGTTAAAGATAAAACCAACCTTGCCTAAGTCTTCCTAAGTCTTTGTGAGGGGTTAAAATCAACAGAATATAAAGAGAAGAGGGCTTGAAAAGACCTTTGACTTACAATTGTAGGCTATTATGCGACTCATGCGAGGTTGACTTAAGCAAGATTGATTGTTGTTCACACAACATATACACTGTACACTGTATTTGGGCCGAGGCATGTTTGCAATGATACCCAATGTGATTCCTTGTCAAGTATGTATATTTCACTTTTCCTGACCAAGTCTAACTTCCTTGACTGCTACTGTCACTATTCACAGTTCAGTCAAAATTAGTGATACAAGTACATGTATCAACATTTTTTTTTTGCTACTGTATGTTGGTCACATGGGGTTGCTCTTCATATGACTTGCTACAAGTATGCACCCTTGTGAAAAAAAAAGAGCATAAAAAAAGGCTCTGCTGTGACACATACTGTTTTGTCTTTTTTCTCTCTCTTTTTATCGCCAATATGAAGGGGTCCTTTTTCACAAAATGGCTTAAAAATTGGACATTAATCATTCTACTCTAGTGATGTGGATGATATGCAATAAAACCTAATGTTTATTTAACTCTACTGATTCTATTTGTTAGGAAAGTGTTCTATTTGTTGTTGTTGTTGTTATTATTATTATTATTATTATTATTTGCCAACTAAAGAGGTGATTATTCAAAATGCTATTCAGGGTACTACTGTACATGTAGTATTGAAGGCTACATTTGTACTTGGTACACAAATGAAGTAAGTTACCCAGGGTAAATGATGTCCCTGATGATGATGATGCCATTTGAAGTATGTTTATCAGATTTGATGGCAATGAGGGGTGCAAAATCGATGTGAAGTAATAGATCATTAAAGGTCCATTACTGAAGTGTTTGGACAAGGATGGGTAGTGCATTTATCTGAGAGCAACCCCTCGTGATGTTTGTACTTTGTGGTACAACTGTATTGAATATAGAAAAGAAACAAGCAAATTGTATAAACATTATCTCAATTGAACAACAAGCATCCCCAAGTATTTGAAATGAGACAAGAGGATACTTTCACATTGAATTCATTACTACTACAATCCGTAAAGGGGAATTCCAGACGAGTTTCATAATTTCACATCATGTTATACATAAATTAATAGTGCCATGTAAAGAATTGTGGAATTTACTGTGATCATTGTGTGGATAAAGCAATACTCTAAAAAAAAATCAAAACAAAACAAATCTTACTGAACAAGAATGACATTAGGGGCTCAGATATTATTCTGTGAATGTAGCAATGTAATTCTATTGCCATACCACTTGTTTACAGAGATGATTTGATTTTGGTTAGATGGTCAGCAGGTTTCCAACATTTTTTTATTCATTCATTTGTGTGTGTGTGTGTGTGTGTGTGTGTGTGTGTGTGTGTGTGTTTGTGTGTGTGTGCACTTAACCATGGTGTAAAAGAGGACACACATACGAACTTCACATTTAAACCGAGGACACGCAGAGAACCGAGGACGTCCTCGGTACGAAGACCATTCCAAACAGTCTGCTTTTGCATGCTTTTGCATAGGGGTACATGTTTGTAGGTCCTCGGTTAGCATTATTGTAATAAGTCCTCGGTTGGATGGTAATATACGAATGAGTCCTCGCGACAAGAGTCCTACTGACACACAGGTCCTCGGTTACTGTGGTAAAATTCTTATGGGTCACTAAACAGGTCCTCTGTTTCCACCATAGACGCATGTGTGTGTGTGTGTCTGATGCATGTAATGGGAAGCAACTTATGAAAATATGAAATAGCATGCAATTCTAAAAGGAATTCAAAGTTTAATTGATGAAATAGATTTTGAAACGGCTGAGATATCCGTAACAAAAAGTTCCTAATGAAATAAAGTTCGGACCAGCTTTTATTTGGACCTCTTTGTATTATATTTTTGTTTTTTGGATATCTCGGTCATTTCAAACCCGATTTCCATCAAATCGTCATTTGAGAATGAGAAAGGCGTTAACCCGTTCCATACTGAATTCGGAAATCCCCATAGACTTAATACACAGGTCACCAGGTTCTCGTATGGAATGGGTTAAGTTGTTTATTGGCAACTTCACGCCCTTATCATTCTCACCCGACGAAATACGCTTTGAACTACTATTAGAATTGTATGTTATTTAATGTTTTATGAGTTGCTTCTGATATTCTCGCAAAAAGTTAAAATCTGAACCGTCCATTTTAACCAAAACTATGCCATCCTTTAACAACTTCACCAGTGTAGAATTTATGCATGCTTTCTACTTTTGTTCGGCTTCCTTGAACAACCGATCATTCATTCTGATGTCATCGTCCTCGTTCACTTTAATTTTAGTTTATTTTGAAAACGTACTTATTTCTCATCGCAATCATAAATTCTGAAGCTCTGTACCTAGTAAAACCAATGTAATAGATGTTCAAATGCGAAAGTATGTGGAAATCCCCTTTAGCCCGGAGTGGCTGAACATCACAGTTATAATCATTATTATTATTATATTGTCTACCTTCGGATTCATTAAATGTTGACTGTTGATTACAATAATATTATCGAGATTCAAGTTCATGGCTGATGCGTAGTTACCTACAATTATTACATGTACACTGTATGTATTACTGAGCATGTTCATACATTATGTTCATATGTTAACTGCAAAGAAAAAGTACATGGACATGTACATGGATATGGCTTCCCTCTTGTTCTGTAAATTACAATTGCAGTCTATCGTGTGATCTTGTAATATCTCAATTTCCATATGCCAGCCATTCTATTTCGATTCATTTGTGTGTGTGTGTGTGTGTGTGTGTGTGCGTGTCTGTGTGTGTACTCACTGAATAGATTTATGAGCTTGCTAGCAGTCTTGTCTCATAATCTGTTTTTAATTTTACTTACTTGCCACCCGGACTTGCCAGAAGAGTGGGATTGCACTGCTGGACAATAATGGAAGCACACATGCCCACCAAATGTATTGGACTTGATTAAAGCCCACCTGCAGGTCACTCCACCGAAGGGAGTGCGCCGTGTCTTCTTTTACATCATTATTGTTGTAGTTGTTTATTAAAAGTAATTGTTATCTCCGTCATTACCATCGGTGACCTATTACATGTAGTACAATCATGAATGTTGCAATGACTTTTTTTTCCCTGGTGTTTGCTCTGAGGAGGTTAACCAACAAATATTGAGGCATATTGATTTTTTACAATCTATTGTCAAAACTGCGAGCTTGAGTAGATGACAAACAGCAACAAACTTATACAGTGTACATATTTACACATATTTGCCTTGTGAATAATACTTCATCAAAGCAATGTAAACATCCGATCTTTTATGTGGCTATCTCCTGACGCACGGGGTCAGTGAAATGAACCATGGCCGGGGGTGGGCTTATCCCAATTTACTTCGATATTCTAACCACGACAAAGTACAGATTGTAACTGACTTCTCAAATCTTTATGACATGTTGGTAGCACAATTCTTGTGTCATTTCATTAATCTTTAGAACTTGTTTTGGACTTTGTAAAAGAGCCATTGCAGCTGCTATAGAAATACTGTAGTTTCCTGATTGCGTTCTGTCAGACCGAAAAATACACATGTAAAACCATTCAAACCCCTTCTCGTGGCCACTTTGTCTTTTCTTATGTAAATCTATGTGAAACTGTTTGGTATCATTTTGTCGTTGTTGCTGTGAGTGCGTGTCACAAAGTGAAAGCGATATCCTACATTTTATATGGGACCTGCCACGAAGAATGAGGGATCACTTTAGTGTTCACAGAATCCATTATTATAGCTTCTCCCTCTGAGGGCGCCAGCTGTTCTACAGTCAAAGCACAAATTAACCAAGCTCATAAATACTTAAATATTATATACATTTTATGCTTGTTATTTACATTCATTGGTAGAGATGATTTTGCGACGTTTTCATTGTGTACAGATCTAGATCTACTTGTATATTATTTCACCATATCATGTATAGAAATGTCGATGTCTTAGGCGTTCTCATGCGGAACCCCCGGAAACTTTATTTTCTTATTCTATTCTAATTTGCTGCTGCTGTAATTTTGCAATGTTAGTGTTTATTACTGACAGAGTATCCTTGAAGGGCACACATGTTTCTAGTCTGATCTCACGTTTAAAAAATTGCAGCATACGCTGAACACCTCTTGTAGTTATTCATCGAAGTAATAGCATAATATTATTATCTAGCAATACATTACAATATTATATATATGTATATATATATATATATATATAATATATATATATATATATATATAATATATACATATATGTGTGTGTATATATGCAACCCCCACACCCCTTTAACTGTCTCAGGGGCTGACCAATGTTGTACAGAGGCGGATAAATTTTGGTCTGGTCTGTTAGCTTCTCTCTGTACTGGTCGGGGGTTAGCTAATCACATAGACACCAATCATCAACAAATTTCCAAAAATCAGAAAGAGACTAAATATTGCTTCACCACAACAGTGAATATAAAATGCGGGAGAAGGGATAAAATTTATATGGATAATGTCAGTGCTGCTCACAGCATATTTATTCACCGACCTGCCTTCTCGTAGGTCTGAACTATAGATACTTGATTACAAACATCAATTACTTTCAATTGAACACATCATTTTAAATATCACTCTACTCTTCTACACCTGTGGAGACCTTTACTTCTTTAACACTTCTTAAGGGAAGGGGAGGGGTTTTGTTAGTAGGGATATAATGATGTTAATGGGTGTGGCCACTTATCTCGACGTCGGCATGGTCGCGGGGTGAGGTTCTCGCCTGCATGTCGATCGAGCTCGTCCAAGGGCTGGGGCGTCTGTTAACCGGTCTGCTTTCACTGCTTCTTTAAACGATTCATCACCATTGCCGTCCACGTTAAGGCAACCTGACAGGACGCTTCAACATCTCTGATGACACGTACCAGTCGACTATTTGGAGTTCATTACACCCAGATTGGTGTAAACCAAAGTTCCGTTTTGTCGTGGCGTATAGTTTCTCAACTTGTTGTTCACCGTTTAACTTATTGACTCTTGGGCAGTCCAACCATGATCCTCGTCTCATTCACAGCGTCGATAGAGTTTAGTTGATTAATATGGAGGGGAGCATGATGTACAAGGAAAGGGGATCTCTTGACTCTATCTCAGATGTGGTCTCCAACTATTCATGGCCCTTCTCTATCTGCCGGTCTCTCTAATCACGCAGCTCCTCTGTTGTGTCCCCTCTCTTCTATCAAAAATCTAACTTTCCTCAAACATGGTCTTTTATAACAAATTTACTATTGGCATCCTTTCCCTAAAAGTATTTCATTGGCTAAATCTTATTTTGGGGTGTGATCTTCACTGGAAATTAATTTCTTATTGGTCAGATCTTACATTAGCTCCTCCCATTTGTTTCTGTGGAACTCCGTTTTCTCTGATTCATCTCAATTTCTGATTAACTCGCCCACTGTCTTTTGGTTTCTTTATTTCTTTCTTCTCTGTAACCACTGGTCAAGACTTTATTGTTTCTTGGATAACAAAATAATAAACCAAATGAATGCTAGTGTCCTTATGACGTCCAACGTCATCGTCATCATTTTTCTGGGTTGTTGTCCCTGAATTTGTCTTTGGAATTCCTGTCTGACCTACTGCACTAAAGTACATCAAAATAGAGGAGAAGTTCTGGCTGGAGAACGACCTTCTAGCCCAGCGAGGGTCATTCATGTTTTAGGGATCAGAGGGCAAAAACACGTCATTCCCGTAAATTGGATTGGGACTTTGGGGATGGAGAGTGCAGGGAACTGACCACTGGCTGGAGAAAGTAGCCAATGTCAAACTCATAAATTCCTAGGACCAATAACGTTTCTTGGGAGAGGAGAATTGACAAAAAAAAAAGGAAGTCTAGCTGGAAGCAAAATAAAGAGTTTCATAAACTCCAAGAAGGGGAAAAGACTGATTCATACTGACGTCACAGGGTGACTTGGAAAACAACTGTAATGCTTCTGCTTTCTTTAACTGTCTATCCTATTCTATTCTTTTCTTTATCTTATGTGCTAGTAGCCATCTGGGCTACATATATATACATATATATATATTATATATATATATATATATATATATATATATATATATATATATATATATATATATATAGTGGATCCCTGTTCACACCGTCCATGCCATGTGACCCACTGTTTGCTGGAAAAATTAAAACCATTAGCCTTCAATTCCATCGTGTACCTTCTGATAAAAAGTGGTATGTGTGGTATCATACACTGTATTGTTTTCTCATGAAAAGAAAGACAACTATTTCAAGGTGTGCATGTCTTTGTTAAACTAAACTTGGGTCATGGTCATGATCACAGTGGATCGAATGGTCTTGTCATTTTGATGATAAGGAATAGAAAAGTCGAGTCAATATAATACCGTGGCATTGATAGTGATTTCGCCCCGTCTCACCCACGGGCATGCAGATCGTGTAGATCCTATTTCAACTGGAGAGTTGTACCGATATTTCTCACTAAAGGCACTTTGCATGGCTTCTGTTAGATAGATAATCGTTGGGGAAGATCTACAGACTATTGTGTTTTGGGTGAGCAGGTAAGCATGATAATAATGGAGACGATAAGATCAGAGAGAAAGAAGGTTACGAGATACAATAGTATAATCATATCGCGAGTGAGCACTGGCTGGGATGTTAGGGTATAGTACTTGCATCTGCTGTGTGCGAGACCAGTACTATAATACGTTGTTATGACATGTACTGAATGAAATTTGTACCGTTTGTTTGTTTGTTTGTTTGTTTGTTTGTTTGTTTGTTTGTTTGTTTGTTTGTTTGTGTTTTTATTTATTTTTTTTGTTAGTCCTTGTGCATGAAGCTAAGTTTAAAGGGGAAGGCTAGTAACTGATCAGTGCAGGGAATCAATGGAAATGCTGGGGGATGATTGTTCCAATCCTTGTGGGATTAATGTAAGAGTACATTATACACGGTAGATCTATTGTTGTGTGAAAATTATTTGCTTCAGAATGGTCTCATATTCAAGTAACGTGCAGTTCAATGTTTCCAGGTTAGCATGCCTGTACAGTGACGGGGCGATCGTCAACGGGCCGCTAATTATATAATGCCAAATCATGCCATGTTTTAACTTTTGATAATTATATCATTTGATCACGTTGTAACCGAGTGTATTGGTGACAGCACATGCAGACATAGTGCGAACATGAGATGAGTTCGTGTGCGTGTTTAACTAATCACGGCCCTATCGCATAGAAAAAAAGATGCAATCAAACATAAGTCCAAAATCAAACATAAGTCAGGTATCAGCCAATCAGAATTGGGTACTCAGAGACTTATGTTTGATTTTCTGACTTATGTTTGATCACAACGTTTATGCAACAGGGCTCTGCATGGTTTGTAGTCCTTGGTACAAGTACAGGATTGGACGAGCAAACTAGGACAGCTGCGCATATCTATACTCGGATGATTATCAAGAGCTTTGAAGTCAAAAGCTGGTCACGGATCCAGCACATCTTACCAACTTACCCGTACGCATTTGGTGTCAGATTTATAGTGGTGTAAATATAGCGGATCAACCATAATCCTGTCATCGAGCAAAATATAATTATTTATTCGTTTACAGCGGTTATATCTCGTCTGTTATACGATAGAGGCAATCTTCAGTAATAGTAAGGGATGAATATAGAAAGGCGTTTCGAATTGAGCCATGACGTTCGCCGACACATACTTTTAGTTACCCTATAGATACAATGCTATAATACCCTAATAATACATAATAGCACCAACATCAGAATCTATAGCCGTATATACGGATTGGCTCTTCTGTTCCCTGTCGTTTTCTGCAATACTGTACAATACCTTGCAAGTTATCACATTCACCGCTTACGTGCATGATATCGCTACATTTGGTTCATATCCAAATCTGTCAGACGTGAGATCCCACAAACATCGCATAATTGACCAAGTCCTTAATTATGACTCTGAATGAAGAAGAAAATAACATGCCAGTACCGTTATTTATAAGTATATGCCTGGCATCTATCTTACGTCACAATAAATGTGACGTGGTACATCATGCTGATCCCATTGATCTCTTCCCCTCTAAAATTGGCTGCGAGTGACAGATCAGTGGCTTTAACATCTGGGGACTGAGTGAACTTTCAATGTATGGAAGAAAACGTTATTCGCATAAAGTCTGTAATTCGTTAACCCTTTTTGCCCCATGCCGATTGACAAAGAAAAACCACATACATTAGCATCGTCCACAATTTCCAAAGACCCTGACAAAGAAGGATTGAGTCGCGTTGTGGCCGGTTTTTTTTTTCTTTTTCTGTCTTTTACGTCTTTCATTCTTCGTCGTCTTGCATGACATCACATAATTGCCCTTTTGCAATAAGATTAATCCGTCGAGAGTATGTAAAGCGATATCAACAGAAAATGTCGTGGTAAACAGCATCGGAGAGGGAAAATGTTCAACAGTTCAACCCTCGGTGTGTCACGTTTATTTTTCAGCTGTCTGCATGACTGTGTGAAAGTTGCGCCCTATTATGACTCACTGGCACAGAATGGGCTAAATAATCATTAATTTTCATTGACACTTACGCCATCAATGCTGTCTCTACAAAAATAATGAAAGTCTTGAAACGCATCTGGAGTTTGTGAATGACAAGTCTCGTTTTCATAGGTTAACATAATATGGTTTCTTGATCTATTTTTCCCTCTCTTTTCCACTCCCTCTTCCTTTAATACTCTCTCACTCTCCCCCCCCCCCCCCTCTCTCTCTCTCTCTTTCTTTCATAACAGTCATTTCAGGCGGCATACTTGAAATTATGCTTAAAACGCTTGTTCATCTCCCTCCCCCCCCCCCCCCCCCATCTGCCCATCCTGGCGAAATTTCATGTTATTCCCTACACCGTGTACTTATCACCTATGTTAAGATAACCATGGCATAAAATCATACAAAAGATTTTATTATGGTAATGCCGCTACAATGGTGTTGGTTTGAACCTTGTAAATATTGCATAAAGTTGGATGAATCACTGTGCCTCAAGGAACATAATTTATACACGTATCAAGAATAATCTTTACAACCACAAAAATAATGCAAGAAAAGCAAATTTTGCTATCAAGCTTCACTTTATTTTCATTGTTTAGTATCAAAACACACGAAATCGTGTTACACTGTCTCCTCCAAACAATGCTGTTTATGAAAGTCATTGATGTACATAAACACCCAACACAAGTTACAAAATCACGAAAACACTTTTTTTTATTAAGTACTGTTCACAAGAAATAAATTTGATTTCAATTTGTATATTACATATATCATTTCATAACAGAGATGTCCCGATATGCATTTTTTTTCCATCGGCAAACAATCAACGCTCATATTCACACTACAACCTGTATAAGCAGAGCATGGGTTAGATAAAAAAGAAACAAACAAGCAACAGTCACATCGTTTGTGTTCGCACAAACATTATTTCAACATTTCATCACACAAAACCATCAACATCTCTGTCATAAACAGATTCAAACAGGTTGTGTTGTCCTGCGGATTTTAGTCGGTAAATATTGAGCTAATTAAGAAAAAAAAAAACAAATCAAGGGGGGGGGGCTAAAGACATTAACGCGCAAGTCGCAATCACTTTTGCTGTGTTATCGATTTCGAAATACTGTAATCAGTAACTCGAAAAAAAAAGTTTTGCCAAAATGATCTCAACAGGTTTTTTGACACGAATGCAATTTTTATCTGCATCTGCTCTTAAGGTCTGTGGTTTGAGCCTTTTTGTGCTATAAGTAATGTTCTTTTCCTCATTCTCTTATTCTTAGTTAAAGGACAAGTTCACCTTCATAGACATGTGGGTTGAGTGAATGCAGCAATATTAGTAGAACACATCAGTGAGAGTTTGAGGAAAATCGGACAATCCGTTCAAAAGTTATGATTTTTTGAAGTTTCTGCTCAGTCACGGCTGGATGGAAAGACTAAGTAAGCTTGTGATGTCACATGAGGACAACGATATAAAGAAAGAATAAAGAAAATTCAAAATATTTCAATTTTTCTCGCATAAGAAACGAACACTCGACTTCTCTCTTTCAGAAGGCAGGGGGAATAATATTACCCTTAACATACGTCAGTAGCAAGTCGAAGAAATGTGCACTTTATTCAAAAAGTAAAGTTTTGTGAAATTCTCTTTTTATTTTCCTTATGTATAGTTGTACGCATGTGACATCATACACTGTAGTAGTCTTTTCATCCAGCAGTGACTGCGCAGATACTTAAAATATTCATAACTTTTGAACGGATTGTCAGATTTTCCTCAAACTTTCACTGATGTGTTCTACTGATATTGCTTCATTCTCTCAATTCTAATGTATATGAAGGTGGACTTGTCCTTTAAGCCCGTTGGATCCATAAGATGTTGCTCAAATAAGCATCTAAGTTAGACAGCAGTGATCACGATATTCAACTACCAAAAAGAAAAAAAGAGTGCGCTATACATCAAATGTAGTGGAGTAATAGGGAATCGTAGTCACGGTAGACTGATAAAAGTATAGAGGTCTAAGTAGTATAGTGTTGTATAGAGCAGTAGCTGTAAAATTTATAGTAGTGCATAAGCTGTATATATGAATAAGAGGACGAGAGATCTTTAGTAAAACAGAGGTATAAACAAGCAATGATGACTAATGCGGTGGTCATTAATAGTGAGGTAGTCAAAAGTGTTTTGTTTTTTGTTTGTTTTTTGTTTGTTGTTTTTTGATAATGCAGTGAGATGTAATTGCTGACATGTACCTTACTCACGCCTGTGGGGTTTTCGTTGACCTTGTGAAAAGGACAAGAAAAAAAAAGGATAAGATCTTGTAGAGAATTGAGTCAATAAGGATTGATCAATTCGGCACAGGACTAACGGTTATAAACACCCGTCAATAATACCCAGATTTTTTTTTTCATAGATATCCATTCATTGTACTCTGCTTCTGGGTATCGCTTACAGTTTGGTGTAAGAACATAAGATTCGCAGTTTATACTTTCAAGCTCCCTGTGGCTGTACCGTTGTGTGCATCGGCTTCAGGATATTTGCAGGCCACGCAGCATAACCCAAACGCTAATCGTAGGCGGTAGAGGGCATAGAAAACCAGATGGATCACGGGCGCGGCTACAAAGACGGTTAGGGCGCCAACGATGGCGGAAGTGCCCGGAGCCTTGCCCCAATCAAGGAAACCGGAATAGATGTGGCTCTCGCCCGACGGGTTGGTACCACCCGCAGCGTTGTAGACGGCCGTGAAGCAGAAGTAGACGAAGGCCGTGATCATGACGTAGATCATGTGCAGGAGGCGGATGGGCGTGGCGACAAGCAACGTGTCTGTGATCATGAGGAAGGCGGCCACGCCGTGTACGTGGAGGCTGAACACTTGCACGGAGTCGACGGCGGGATCGAACTCCAGCACCCAATACAGAATGGTGACGAAGACCGAGGCCGAACAGGCGTACACCTGCAAATATCGCTGGACCTTGAAGTACCAAGGTGTGGACGGTGTCCCCGACTCCTCGGATTGTGGCTCAAGACGTGTATTATCATTGGAGTCAGGGTTTGCCACTTCACTGTTTCCATTCACACCCATCATCTCAGTGTCACCTGGGAAAAGTTGTAGAAAGAGAAATATTACCAATAAATGTGACCATCGAGTATACCCGCAGTCCAAAATGATAAGATAATATCACATTCACTAGTGTACCCGGTACATATTCACCATGAATGGAAAACGTCATAACATTAAACAGCATCAACGACGACGACGACGACAACAACAACAATAACAACAACATGTAAAGCTCCTATTAGCCAGCTTTATTTTTTTCATAATAATTATGGACGTTGCTTGCAGGTTAAGATAGAACAATGTCGCGGTTTTGTCACGTCAATAATTCATTGGGAATCAGGTCTACCGGAACTATATATCTACGGCGCCCTTTCCCCCTCCCCCCCCCCCCCAAAAAAAAAGAAAGGACTGCTCGATAAAATTAATGTTCACTATGTTTGAATGCAAGTGTAGTGAGATAAACCAGCTTTCTTCGGAATAATTTACATTTTTCTTCTTGTACATTATGACGTAATCAATATGACGTTCTGAACACTCAAAAGAGAAAAAAACAAAACGATTGTCGTTGTTTTTAGGCTCCCTTATATACTTTTCTTCATGACTCTTGGTTTCTAATGATACTGTCGTTGTTGTGTTGCTTGTTTGTTGTTGTTCTTAATGTATGATAACTACACTGAAACAGCAGAATATGGGCTCTTGTCGACTTTTATAGGCACTTACCGGCGACCTGGCCGCCCATTCCCCTTCGGGTGCAATGCCAGTAAATGCTGGTGACGATCGCGAGAATGAAGTAAGCAGTGACGAACAAGTAGGTCCAGTTGGAGACGAAGATGAGCCACTTGGCCTTGGAGTCGACGGGTCGGTAGAAGGGCTCCACGCCCCACAACACCAGGGTGAGAATGAGGAAAGTGAGCTGGTAGATGGCTATTGCTGCTCGGTACATAATGAACGTGTAGGGCATACCAAGCCATCGTGCCTGTATGATAATGTACAAACACAAGGATAAAGTGCTATAGTTGAGAACTGAATTTTAATCATCAATACAATAAATAATGAAAACTGATATGTACGCGCCTTTTTACCTGATGGCTTCGAGCAGTCCACGACTATCAGCGACACATCTAATATAGCAGAATCATATAATTATACGTAATATATCATATTCATCTAGTCATTTATAGGTACACATTTTTGCATATATTTTTTGATCTGTTTTCATACATCTCGCATGGCTTTTCTAGCCGAAGTTATATGGCTGAAATATGGGGTTTGTGAACATATTTTCGTAACCGATTACAGTCATTATGGCGTAACTTTGACCGGCACATCTGCACCTGACTTGGGCCAATGAATGAAAAAAACACTAGCTAAAAGCATATCCGTAAAGTATGCGGAAAGGACGGACCTGATAAAAGGATAACGCCAGTATGAATCTAAATTCAATTTCCAAAGCTGAGATGAACACATAAAACATGCTTACAAACACATAAAGATAATTATTTATTATGCATGCATAACACAATCGTAAAAGATGTTACTCATAGTTGTACCCTCTCCCTTCCCTCTTTTGTTTAAAATATTGGCGCACATTATTTATACTATCAATTAACCATAATCCTTTCCTTAACAGTTTGCTGGATTTACTATACTCGACAATACACCATATTCAATTCCTTCCAATAATTTCAACTCCACGTCCACCACCGCAGCTGACGGATATTATTTCCACCTCATTTCTCCTCATTTCTATGCCACCACCATCACTACAACTGGCCCCACACTTCCGTACCTTCCCTATATCTTCATTCCTCATATGTAGCTCTGTGTCGTTCACACACAATCGGGGCATCACTTAGGGCCTACATAGCCTGTTCGTTAAAGGACAAGTTCACCTTCATAAACATAAGGCTTGAGAAAATGCAACAATATTAGTAGAACACATCAGTGAAAGTTTGAGGAAAATTGGACAATCGATGCAAAAGTTATGAATTTTTTAAATTTTTGTGTTGGAACCGCTGGATGAGGAGACTTCTACAGCTTGTGAGTCATATGCGTACAACAGTATAAAGAAAATGTAAAAGAAAATTCAACATATTTTCACTTTTTTCGCATAATAAAAGAGCACTTGACTTGCCTCTTTCTAAAGGCAGGGGGAATAATATTACCCGTAACATTTGTCGGTAAGGAGTCAGGGGAATGTGTACTTTTTTCAAAAGATGGAATTTTGTGAAATTCTCTTTATATTTTCCTTATATTGTTGTACGCATGTGACATCTAAGTTATTCATACACTGCAGTAGTCTTCTCATCCAGCGGGTACTGCACAAAAACTTCAAAAATTCATAACTTTTGAACGGATTGTCTGATTTTCCTCAAACTTTCAATGATATGTTCTACTAATATTGCTTCATTCTCTCAATCCTTATGTTTGTGAAGGTGAACTTGTCCTTTAAGTCTGGATTGTCATCGTATAATGTCTCACTAGTTGTCATTATCATAATCGTCATGTCTTTATAAGTATGAGATCAACAAAGAGGTACTGCCGATTCCTTACTCGTGATTACCTTTTGATGGAAACATGAACAAACAACAGTGATAATATATTCTTGATGACAATATCCTAAAGAAAGATTAAAGAAAAACAACATTAAATTGTGATACTGCGTTGCCACGGTAACAGCATTCTTAAAAGAATCATATATAAATTATCACTTGAGATTGTTCACTTCATTAGTTTTTGAGCATTTGAATTGAGATTTGGTAAATGTGATAAATTATAAACGAGCAGAACACATCTTTAATCAGCGTTAAACAATGCACTACGCCATGGTAACTTTTTTTTAAAGAACATATCAAATCATCAGTTTTGTTGACTGAACTATACACCCTCATCAGGTTTAAGTGGGGGTATAGATTACAACAAGTGATAGTTCTAGTGTCATTTGTATTTACTTGTATTTTTAGAGCATATTTCTTTTGTGTAATAATGTATTATTAATTGTGGTCGGGGAGGAAGGCCTCGAGCCTCGGTGATTAAGTTTGCCTTTTCCTCCCCTGGCAACCAGCGGTATATGCGCCTAGAATCACCACAACCTTTATATCATGTAACATGATTTTCTGTTGAAAAGCTGAATGAATGAATGATGATAATGATGATGATGATGATGATAATAATAATGATGATAATGATAACAATAATAATAATAATAATAATAATAATAATAATAATAATGATAATAATGATAACAATAATAATACTGATGATGATAATAATAATAACAATAATGATAATAATAATAATAATTATAATAATGATAATAATAATAATAATAATAATAATAATAATAATAATAACAGTGGGAAAAAAACTTATCATTTCACACGAGAATGCTCTTTCCCTAAGCGTAGGAGTATCGAAAAAGTGATTGATTCCGGGGCTTTTGGGGTGACGAACTCCCATCGTTGAGACAATAAACGAATGTGATTTGACGCATGTTGACGTTTACCGACGAAGTGTTCCTTATCAAAATCCACGAGATTACAGATAAATTCGGAAGTAACCAAATACATACACTTTAAAGTCATTTGCGGTTATTTACGATATACCGGAATAAAGTTTTTCTACCCTTCCTCTTGCTTTGTTTTGTTTGGTTTTTTTTTTCTCTTTCCTTTCGGTTTGTTTTTGTTTTGTTTTATTTTACTTTGTTTTTGCTGATGGCTTCTGGTTTGTTGGCTCCCTACCAGAAAAAACAATACGATATTAGCATTCTACGTATACTCGGCATGATTAATGATCAATATCTGTCATAGTTTAATGGCACATGTCCAATATGGAAGCGTTCCAAATGACGCATACACAGATCATTAAAAGGCACGCCATCATATGAATGTACAGCCAAAGGCAGCTTGCAAAGATGAACGGGTTATTAAGTTACCATGGTGGCTTACTGGGCATTAGAGCCTAAAAAGGTCACCGTGTCAGTGGCTGAATAATGCTTATTGATTATCAATGAAATCATCGCTTATTCTTGTGGCTTATTGATTTAGTTGCCTATATCTCTGATCATTATTAAGTGTATCATTATGATTATCACCGCTATTAACGCCCTGCCACAAATTCAGGGATGATGATTTATGCATGAGTCATTTTTTTTTCTCTCTCCCCCCCCCCCCCCTCGCTGTCTCTTTCTGTACGTTTGCTTGTTAGGGATTGACATTTACCTTCTAGGTTAGAGTCACCATCTCGAAAGATCTTTAATGAGTTAGCAAGGGTAATGCCAGATAGCGTAAGCCTTTTCGCAGCTTGAACAGGTGGAGAAGTATTTGGTGCTTTTTCCCCTTCTTTGCATCTCTTCGGAGGTATAGGAACAAATGACTATTGGATAATACGTTCAGGCAGTCTGGAAGGTGACGGGAGAAGAGGAGTGGGGACGGAGTGGGGTCGATAGTGGGAAGACACGGCCAGAGAACGTTTCGTGCACAAAACGACTTAAAGGGATGGTATAGTATTGGTTGAGGTGAGGGCTCAGCCTATTACTTTTTGCAAGATATTTAGAAACCACTTTTTAAAATGATACAGAGCATACAATTCCAAAAGGAATTCAAAACTCATTTGATGAAAATCGGTTTTGAAATGGCTGAGATATCCAAAAACAAAGTAAAACAAAATAATCCTAATTATAGGTGGGTTCAACGTTTTATTAGGATTGCTTTGTTTTGGATATCTCAGCAATTAAGATAAAATTCAAATAAACTTTTAATTCCTCTTAGAATTATGCTCTTTCATATTTCATGAGAGGTTTCTCATTTTCTTAAAAAAATGATTGACAAAGATAACGTTAGCAACCTGTCAGTCCCTTTCCAAGCGAAACTGGATCGTATCCCTTTAACCAAGCGAGGATCCCAATGCAACGTACGGTGTGCCCAACCTAAAGTTGTACTTCTTTAATCGACCAGCAACTTGTTGACGAGATTTGAATAAATCTGTAAAGAAAAAATGATCATAAAGGTATTTTCTTAATACAATATACTGTCATAAGTGTTGTTATGATATCATTACCTGTGGTGTCACAAACAGGCTGGCCTTGGTTCCTCCGAGGCCAAAGGAAGCACATCTAAATTCCTCCCGACACGTCGCCATTTCTGCTCTATAAATTGCTTCTCTCGATCCACAGAGGAATCAGTCCGGTATATTATTATGTTGTGCTGTGTACAATAGTAATCGTTCCGTCCCTGTGGTTGCTGGCGAGTGAATGAATGGTACTGTAGAACCACCTCACCCCGCAAGGCTTAACAGAATCTTGCTCATGAAAGAAAGGTAAATCACATTAAGCATTACCCTCTTCAGCTCCTTATGTTGCGCGTTATACGAGGCGCCACATTAACATACAGTTATCTACCAATCACCATGTCGACATTCGGACTACTGCGATCGCTGAGGAGGACTTAAAACAAACAGTAGATCAGTCTCTGCACACACATATATCCACGTTCCGAACTCACTAAACGAGTAAATTGTCCTAATTTTATTTCATTATAGATTTGCCGGCGGGTTGATATGGAAACGAGTTGTCGCCAAAACGCGGCGTTGTAGTGACTGCCTTCCGGGCGCGGGCGTTGCCAACGCACAACCTGCATATTATCACGACTATTCAGAAATGAAAGACAATAAAGCGACCATCATATACAGCACAGTAAGTGGCGCATGGTATGCGTCCTAGATCTGTGGATAGAACTATATCAATCCGAAGGTCTATGCCCAGAAAGCTCTTGGCAAGTCCTTTCATAGAATTTCTTTACAATGGAATCCGATTCGGGGGCTCTCGCGTCACCCATTCTTTGTGTCCGTTCTACCAAAGCATCCCGGGCGTGGACCAACCATTGTGGTTTTTCTTTTTCATTTTCTGTTTTTCTGTTGTTGTTTTTTTAAAAGGCACGACCATGACATGTCCTTAACCTGTTTTTGTTTATGTGGAGGCAAAAAAAAAAAGCGACATAATCATATTATGCACATAAACAACAAATATGCACTCGCACATACAGGTTGTAATTAATGATTTGGCCAATCTAAATGATAATGCCTTTGCAATAATGAAATCGTGCTTGTCTAACTAAACTAGTTATTGGAGAAGATATCGCTAATGCCAACTATGGCAAAAACAAAGAAAGGGTCGCCAGAGGAGATACTATTTGTTAATGCCATTTTTTTTTTCAGGAGGATATCTAGAGCTTTAAAACGCTATATAATGATGGCAACAGCCTATTGAAAAAAAAAAGATAATCAAACTTTGATCATCCAAACACACAAAAGTAAGCGATTGAAAATTAAACATGACGTCGATAATATTGCTGCAAATAGGAAATGTAATACTCTTCAGTATTGGATTATGACAAAGTGGAGCAAAAGAGAGTAACTACTCATAAACAATGAGTGCCTAAAGGAAACCAAAGTTATAAAAGAGTATAAGAGCAGCAGTAGTACAATAGAACACATCAGTGAAAGTTTGAGGAAAATGCGGACAATCGATTCAAAAGTCATGAAATAGCATGGATAAGAAGACTACTGCAGTTCATGACGTCATTTTGGATAACAATATAAAGAAAACATAAGGAAAAATCGACAAAATTTCATATTTTATGAAACGCACACATTCCATGGACTGGTTCCTGACAATGTTGATGGTGATATTATTCTACCGGATTACTGAAAGGGTGGAGTTATGTACTCTATAATTATGCTAAAAAAGGATAAAAATATGTTGCATTTTCTTTACAGTTTCTTTATATCGTTGTCCAAAGTGACGTCATGAAGTGTCGTAGTCTCCTTATCCACCACAGACGGCACTGAAACTTTGAAAATTCATAACTTTTGAATAATTGTTCGATTTTCCTCAAACTTTCATCTCGTTTCATTTCACTGATTTGTGTTTTTTCACTGATGTGTTCGAATGATATTGTTGCTTTTAGTCAATCCACATCTATATTCTGGTTTCGCTTTCCTTAAGTGCTCTTACAAGATATGACACAAAGGATCATATCAAAGTTTCAAAGGTACTGCTGACTGCGATGGGTTTTGTACTTTTCTATGTATACAGGGTTTGATTGACAAACACCATGCATCTTATATCTCATGAGTGGAAAATAGAAGTAATCCACTTGAGACAAAAACAAACAAACAAACAAACGTAGCGCTTATCCAGGTATAAACTTTAAAAAAGCCCTACGTCACCCGCACGCGACGTTTATGTTCATTCACTCGAGAGAAAATAATCAGTAAGGATTAGTATCAACTGATGGAATTAACAACGTCCTTTCCCATAGTGTATCAAGTACGATATCAATGCGGAGAAGAATTTACTATGATTACTTTGTTGAAGGCACGTAGGCTATGATTATTTGAAGAGTGGTTGCTCAAAAAGTAGGACGCTCAGTAAATTTGTTATTTGTACACATACACACACACACACACACACACACACACACACACACACACACACACACACACACACACACACACACACACACACACACACACACACACACACACACACACACACACACACACACACACACAACAAGGTATGATGGATATTGCATGGCGGTGATGCGAATCGTATCTTTCCGGTCACTTCCAAGAGTATTGCTATAATAAAGCGTTGTATAGGCCCATGATTATTACAGCAACAGTGGCTGTGCAGTGAATACGGGGAGAAATACGGTGCAGCCTAATGAAATATAGTGCGTGACCGGTCTTTCAAGGTTTTGTGGACAATAACAGCTGATCGATTTTCCTGGTTTTTTTTTTTCTTTTAAACCCCAGAGATTATCTTCGGATGACGTTGGGGACACGGTTTGCGTGCTGGTTACCATCAAGGTCATGCAGGTTTGACCACACGAATGATAATTATGGTTACAGGTCAAACACCTACACTGTCGCCTGATATAAGGGTTTACCGCGCTGAAAAATTAGGACGCCAATGAGTATGATAATCATGGCAATCGGTATCGACCGCAATGAGTTACAAGGTTTACCTGTGGCTGCATAGCGTGCTGTATTTAAGTCCGCGAATTATGTAGTATATTTGCAATGTGAAAATAAAGGGGAGACTGTTCAGGAGATAGCATCCCGAATTACTCAACAAAACTGATTTTCATCTGCTTATTCCTGACAGTATAGGTATGGAAGGAGCAAAAGCAAAGACTGTGATTCACCTTAAAGTGATAAGTATTTAGTTTGATATCATTACATATTGTAGGAACCAAAAATAATAATGACTAGAATAACATACATGATTCTGCATTTCGTAACAAACGCGTTTTCACTCTGCCTGAGGTGCCAATTGGGAGTGTAGGCCCTTAATCATGTGAAAGTTCGTACGAAGGTAGGTGAATGGGACATTGCTTTGAGCCGAAGACAGTAAATATCATGCGCCCTTGCTTTACAACCTAATATTGTGATTATATCATATTTGCCATAAATATGTATTTTGTTGTTTTTAGCATGATTTGCATGTTTTTACATTCATGCTTTTGTAATAAACAAACTAAAATAAAATGAAATGATCACCTTATCCATTCATGTTACCTTTGCTACTGTGCCCCTGTAATGTGAAAACGTATACGTTCATAATAATTCTCAGAATATATTTCAATTTCAATTTCAAATTGTTCTCATATTTCTTAGTGAAAATACATCAAATGTTGATCGAAATGAAATGATACGTGATACCTGTTAGGAAGCATAGCAGAATATTGCGAACATACAGAACAATTTTGAAATGAAAATATCATTCAATGTTCCATTTGAATTATGCTTCTCTACCTCCATTTGTATGGATTTACTCTAAAATTTCTCTATTTTCAAGTGGAATTGCACTTAAGATTGATACTTTTGTGAGTCAAACAGATCTAGCCATTATGACCATGCCTTTTCACGGTCCAATCAATGTGACGTATTCGTAGCAACTCCGCGGCGTTGCTACGAATACGTCACATCAATAATATTGGACCTCATTGGACCGTGGCGGAACGTTTTCAAAAGTGTGTGTGGGGGGGGGGGGGGAGGGCACTTCCGGGTTTCTTCAGCTGACAAGCAAATAAAAAAAGGGTCTTCAGCTCATCTTTCTCATTCCACTTCCGAGTTTGTATTCCTTCGTATGGTGCACAAAAAAGGGTGGTGGGGACCCGAGGCCCCCCACCCCCACCCCCACCCCCCACCCCCCGTTCCGCCGGTCACGCGTATAATCTATACGTCACTGCATGGTCTTTAAAAAAAAAAAATGTTTTTGGTGTGAAACAGGAGACAATCTTCCAGCCATCCACAATATCACATAGCCGTTTGACACATTGGACACATTTTTTTTTTTAGTCAATCTTTTATTTTTCTTACTTTTTTACAAAAACAATATATAATACAAACTAATTCACGACAAAACACACACGCATGCGGACGCGCGCGCGCACACACACACACGTACACTCATTCAGTATCTGTGCCATAACGTATTTCATCCACAGTGTTATAAATAAGTTATCAAAGAAGAAAAATCTCTCCAGATTTCATTTTATTTAAATTACATGTTGTATAATCCACTTCGTTACAATACTTTTATTTCTATCTTTTTCTGCAGCATTCTATTAAACTGAACACACACGATTCACAAGACATCACAGGATTTGAAATAATATCATAGATGGTTTATTCTTCCTGAAACAATGTTATAATACATTAATTTTCTGAGTGACTAAACGTGTCAAAATTATCAAGAAAACAATGGTTACAAAATTATTCACAAAGATCTTCAAATGGAACGAGCATCGTCGTGCGACGGAGATTTCATGACTTCTTTGTGGCAATAGCGCCACCACTAGTTTTACCAGTATTAGTCTCTTCAGTCAACAGCCATGCCACGTATCACTGTCTCTCCATACAATTTTATTGTTTTCGCTCTTTGTTCACATAAATCCGCACATAGCTTCCTGAACACATCAATCAATCAAAATTTAATAAAGTCTCGCAGGTGCTGAAAATGTTCATTTATTATGTAAGTTTTCTATATTCGATGAAATTATTGTTCATGCAAATTAGGGTATGGTATTGTAGTAATCACACAAGGACACATTGCAAGGTCGTGATGTAAAAGAATCCGACTATAGGGGATGAATAACGCCAAAGTTTCAATGACATAAGGCAGAGAAAAAGAATATCTGTAAGATTCGTTACCAAAACAAAGGGAAAGAAATGTTGAAAGTTACATCAAAAGCTTCAAAATGTGAAAATCTGTCGGTACCTGTTAACCATAGGCTAATATTCTTATGGAAACTTAATGCAGTTGTTACAGAATTATCATTACAGAAACTATCTACTGTATATTGAATGTATAGCACGGAAATTATTTGTTCCCGAATATCTAGATAATAGTCACACGATAAACTCCAAAAATTTTTGTGAGCACTGCAATGTTTTCGCATTACAGTTTGAATATATCAGTATGACTCAGCATGCAGTAATTAAATTTGGCAATCAAAGGAATAAATAGGCCTAAGAACCAAAACGACAAACGCCGTCTTTCACTTAAGTATTATGAGAAGTCCTCGTCGCCCACAGGCATGCATAATGCATTATTCTTTTCTATTGATTATACATATATACATTATGTTCAATGCTCATTTCATTAACCTTCATTCCATATTCCTTTTCCCTGTCTCCCTCTCCTTCTTCTCCCTTCCTTTATTCTCTTTATCTTCTTTTCGAAACAGAATAGACCCCATGTCAACTTTTGAACTTCACTCATACAGTGCTTATCCGTTTCTTTAGTATTAATCAGTTCAATTCTGTCGAACATGCAAATTACTTGGGGTATAGGACTAACGTAAACTTGTTTCTATATCATGTAGTCCTGTTATTGGTTTGATCGGCCTACACCTAAATAAATGGTTGTACTGTAGCCGGGACCTACTATGAAGTGTGGTGCCAAATAATCATGTAGAACAGATGTACAAGTGTATTATAAAAACGACTATGTTGATGATATTCTGAAATAACTGATGATAATGATAATAATGACGATTATATGATTATCTTATCAATATCATAATTACTTTACTACCTTTGTCATTTGTATTTCATCACAGACGATGATAACGCTTAGGCTCCTGTATCAAACAGGTTTTATTTGTATTTTTTATTTTTTTCATTATGATTATTATTTCTTTACTTATTATTATTATTTTTTTTTATTGCTTGTCAGCGGAAGAACCCGGAAATGGCATCAGAAAGTTGCGCTGAAGATCTGTTTTATTTTGTTTTGTTTTATACCTACTGTGTTTTTTGTTGTTGTTGTGTTTTTGTTTTTGTTTTTTTGTTTGGGGGGGGGGGGGTTGCTTGCTTGTTAGCTGATGAAACCCGGAAGTGGCAACATAGTTGCGGGTGAATGTTTTTTGTTTGTTTGTTTTTTGCCTGTCAGTTGATGAAACAGGGAAAGTGGCACCAGGGTTACTTCTGATAGGCCTATACATTCATTTTGTAAAGTGCCCCCTCCCCCCACCCCCATGCCGGCCATGCATGTTATGATATCCACAGACAGAGCAAGAGAGGATCTAGAGGTATAAAGCAAAAACGATCCGTGGCAGAAGGAGAACAGGGCCAGGGAGAAATACTAGCACATAATTTAGATGTATATCTGTTGTAGATCTGTCAGGGCGGTTTGGCGCGGGATCAGAGGGAGCGCGCCAGGGCGAATATCACGGTACCCTCTCGAGGATTTATTTACCTTTTACGTGTAGTGCATTATCGTTTTGCGTGTGTGTGTACACTTGTGTGTTGTAATTACTGTGTATGTGTTCAGTGGTACATGTATGCAGTGTTGCCAGATGGTGATTTCGGGAACCAAAAAGGGTGAAATTTGGTGATTTTTAAAGTTGTTTGGTGACAAAATTTTAGCCTGGTAACCAAATCAAAATTTGGTGATTTTTGGTAACTTTTTGGTAATTTTCAGACCAATGAAAAATAATCACACTAATTGAAAACGAAAATGCATTTTGCCCAAAGTTTTCCCCTTATTTCCTGTAGAAACATAAGATGTGCCCCTTTTTTGTCACTCGACACACAGAAACACTCACATATCCACACACATCGTACACATTTTGCATTTAGTATGTGTGACTACGGCGCGCCGAAAATTGCACCGAGACTCGCTCAGAGTGTTTGATAAAGATTTATTGACATAATCTTGTCTTGAAATTGAAGCCTAATACCTACGCTTTTCCAAATTTGGTGATTTTTGATGGCTCTTGGTGATTTTTTACAAGCCTTTTGGTGATTTTGCTCTGTTGGGACCTGGCAACGCTGCATGTATGGTACCACCAGATGCACTGATGACTGATAGAGAGAGGTCCTTTAAACTTCGTGAGTACACTGATATATTCCGCATTTCTTCGCGATTTCTTGTTTTGTGATTTATTTTGAAGGATGACATGTTAACTTATGTCATATGTTTGAAAGATGCCCGACTTAGTATCGTTCGTGTGATCAAATGCTGTAGGAATATTTTGTTTGCTTACAGACCCAAAACAAAAGTGTCACGGAACCACGGAATGGCCTTACATATCGTCAGCGTGTAGTCCCATTCGTCATGATTGTTGTATGGTTCTGGGTACTAATAGCTTGATCATCATCATCACAGTCGCCTCGTTGTCCAGACACCAAGAACAGCTATCCATGATAACCTCGTTTGTACTGTTGATATCACAACACATGATGTTCTCGTTGCCCTATTTATTTTTATTTTTTATTTCCATTCACAGCGAGGACAGCCTTGATAACTGAGGTATTTAGTCCCCACATCTGGTGTAATGTATTTGTGTAAATTTTATGTTGTAAAATCGTTTTAAAAAATCGACTTTTGTCTTGACTTTACTGCCACTGTACCTGTACACGGTCACAGTTTGACACCATGCACCATACTCTGGCTGTGCTGATTAGACCATATATTCACCTCAACTTTGACAATTTTGTTGGTTTTTTTTCGAAGAAAGGATTAACATTGGCATAACATGCAAAACAGTAGAAAAAAAATCCTAAATTTGCAATTTTTTGGTAGTGATTCTTTTTTTTAAACCTCTGCCAAGCAAGAAGGTTTTGAGACAGCCACCCAAAAGTGAGTGCGTGCATCGGAATTCTGTGCATATCGCAAGCAAGGCCCAGGTTAGGCTACTACAAATTGTAGGTAGAGTTGATCTGCACTGATTTAGTACAACTTGTGATTGGGGTGGCTGTCTCAAAAGGAAGTCTTTCCAGTATTGAAACAGTAACTTAAAGAGGTTGTGCATGGATTGAAATTAAGATCAAACTTGCATTAAAAGCTGATATTGACACATGGAACACCTCATTCAATTTTTATAGTGATCTTGGAATTTGTATGCATTATTGAAGGATTTTTCATCTTTTGACATGTAAGGCGAAGGTTCAACGAACTTGGGGTTCAAGCTGTGTGTACTGGAGATTTATAAACACGCACTAAAGCATGTGCTCTGTTTGGGCAAGGTGCCATGCAATGACATAAACTTATAAACAAAATGCTTCTATTTTGAGAAATTGCATATGAAGGGTGGAAATGGGTTGCTGGCTTGGCTCTCCAAGTGCTTTTCTAGTTTAATAATTTGGTTACATATGTACTTTTTATAGAGTAAAATAAAACAAGTTATGAAAATCATTACTTTTTAGTCTACATTGTTTGTTTGTTGTTGTTGGTTTGTTTTTGTTTTTGTTTTTGTTTTTTTGGAGGGGGGGGGGTTGTTTTGTATGACAGACCTTGTTCAGAGGTTAAACCTATTGAAACTGCTATTACATGTAGATATGTTATCATTGGACTTTGTATTCAATCACAGCAAATTAGTGAGCAGAAAAACAAGAACATGTGACTTTTTCTGGTTTTGTCTCACTTGATCACCCCAAAAGCTCACTTTCATCAGTTCAGAGAAACACATTACAATGAGCAATGATGATGACATACAGTAGGAGGATCACATACATGTATTCTAGTATTAAAAAAATGTAGCAGTGCAATCCATTACCATACCACTTGTTTAACATCTTCACCTGTGTAGAATTTATGCATGCTTTCTTCTTCTTCTTTTCTGCTTTCTTGAGCATCCAACCAGGCATTCTTATGTGAAGCTGAGCTACAAATGTTTGTCATCATCTTTGTTCATTGTGATTTTTTTAATGAATTCTGAAAACATTCTTATTCCTCATTACAATCACCATAAAATTCCAAAACTCTGTACCCAGTATACACCCAATTTATCTATGTTCAAATGCTGAAGTCTAAAAGTCATCCAGAATGGAAAAGCTGGTTAATAGGTTTTCTTTGGGTCATTGTCCAGTCTGCGCCTACTCTGTACATGTAAGGGATAGAAGAAAAAGAAGAAGTTCAAGAAGAAGAAGAAGAAGAAGAAGAAATTAAAAGGCTGAGGAGGAAAAGAAGTTCTAAAAGAAAGAAAGATGGAAAGAAGAAGAAAAATGATGTTTGACATAATGGTGTAAAATGATTTTTTTTTTTTTTTTGATATCTCTATCTTGAGTTGAGAGAATGGAAAGAACAGAGAGGGAGAGAGCTGAGAGAGAGAGCTTGCACAGTTGACATAAGTACATTGTAACGTACAAATTTGTACGTTTTATATCTGTCTCAATTTTGGGTGTGGGTCCATTATTAGCAGTCCACTTTAACATGTATGAGATCATTGAGATGTTGAAGGTTATGTTAGTGTGAGGTGACAGTAAAATCGAGCAGCTCTGAACGACTGTAGACATTCAATGCAATGGCAGTGGAATGATAATTGCAACCTTCTGATCAGGAAGTGAGGACACAGTTTTGTTGTTGTTATTATAGTGGAAGGTATTACAAGTGTACATGCATAAAATTGTAGGGCTCTCTTCAGGCTGTTCTAATATCATACATTGTACAACTGTAGTCTCTACTAGCTGTGTTCAGACGGAGGCAGTTTTGGTCGGAGTAACTTCGGAGGAAGGGTCGGAGGAAGCTTGGTTGGAGTAACTTCGGAGGACAGGTCGGAGTAGTGCCCGTCTGAACAAGGTCGTGGTAACTTCCTCCGATCGGAGGACCTTACCACGACCTCTTCCTCCGAACGAGATACTCCTGAGTTTTCTCAGGAGTATCTCGCTACCACGACTAGCCGGTCGGAGTAAATTGCCCGTGCGGACAAGCCCTCAGAGTATCTATGAACTTACGCTACATGCCTTACGACCTAGGTAAAACTTCCTGGGTCAAATCGCAATGTTGACATTTTGCGACTACATGTGCGCGTGTAGTGCAATTCTAACCTAGTCGATCGCGACGAAGAAGCTAGCGCTCATGCAGAAATTTCCATCAACAAGAATGGAGAAGACAAATGCCACTGGTAAAAAACAATCGCATGATCGACGTGCGCGGCGCTACCACTTCCGGAAGTTCCACCAACCCTCGCACATAAATTGGTCGGAGTTTCTTCCCACGACTGTCGTGTGGACACAAGGGTCATCGTAAGATATGCATTAATATGAATTTTAATTGCCATGATGTAAATTTTTACTCCGACTAGAAATACGTCTGAACATGGCTATAGTAAGAAGGCCGCATACAATGGAATGGAATTCATTTAGTGAAAATACCCCATTTGGGAATTTGAATACCATTGACAAGAAAGGCTTCCATTCAAAATGAAGAGAAAAGAACAATATGAGAAAAAGCATGCATACATGCAGGTAAAATTGTAGGTACATTCAATACCTTCATATGCAGTGAAAGTACAATACTGAATTGTTGTATACAAAATGTATGTAACATGAGATTTCCTACAAATGTACAAATTAGCAAAATGAAAACATGTAATCAACTAAATCTATTTGCATGGCTACCAGTGAATGATGCCTTTAAGTTGACTGTGGGCAGGTCAGTTCCTTTGCCAATATCTTAAACTTTATACCCAAATTGGGAGCAATGTGATTCTTATACAGCATAAATGTACAGATGTAGATTGTACATTGCACTAGATTTACATGTAAAATGGCATCTACTAAATACAACATATCCCATGTCCCAGGTCATTTTAGAACACAATATATCATTGCTGAGAGGTGTGAGAATTGCCAAAACTTACAACTGTATCAAAAATGAATCAAACCATTGGATAGAAATGTGCTAGAATGCTATGGAACTTTGTTTAAACTTTTCTTGGGTGACTTTTCTCATCAGAAACGGTTTCACATCTACAAGTTTCTTTTCCACAGGAGACACAAGGCGATTGGTCGTTAACTCTTTAAATATTGTTAGTACATTTACAGTAGGTTAAGTTCATTGTACAATGAGATCAACATCAGGGCCCCATTTCATCCAAAGTTGCTATGCTCTTGCTAGAATGGCAATTGTCATGGCTACGACAAGAATCCAGCTTCCTGATTGGCTGTTGCTATTGGAAGTTGTCATTCCAGCAAAAGTTGCCATCCTAACATCTTTTATGAAATGGGGCCTTGGTTTCCAAAAAGATATTATGGAATGGAAAGCGATCTTGCACCAACAGCTTTCTAGATTTTTCGGTTTTTTGAAAAGTTGATGAAAAGTTGTCTATAGTCATACGTGCCATGCTTTATATTGTACAATGTTATATGTGTACATGTGCTCAAAATAACTGTCTCTAAACTCTTATCTACTGCTAACAAGCCTGTCCTTCCTGGCCTGGGTTTCATTTGGTACACTATGTAGTTGTTGTTGTTGATTTTTTTTTTTATGATGTTTTTTTTTTTTTTAGCATGTGTTTGTCCTATTTCTGTTTTTTGCTTCTGTTTTTTTTTTCTTATCTTTGATTTGCACGTTAGCTGTTATATATGGTTTTGTTTGTCTTTATTTATACTGTACACATCTGTGAAGGTATACGGTTGTAAATTTGAGAATTCCAGCACAAACAGACCACAGTGTAATTACCGGTAAATGTCTCATTATACCTTTGGGAACAGCAATTTTAAAAAAATTCAAGATATGACATTTAATGCATTATGTAGGTCTGTTGTACCACAAAACATCCTATCATATAAGATTTTTGCAATATAAAGCCTAAAATATAAGGAGATTTCTGTATTTTTCTCAATTAACCACAACTGTAGACGGTTTAGTCTGGAAACATTTTTATCATAACTATGGGTATTGTTCACATTTTGTATATTACTTAACATCGATTTTACCAATTCGAACTTTTACAGTGGTTGTTTCTATCCTAACTCACATTTTAGAACAATTAAAGCACTAATGCTGGGTTTTTGTTTCATCTGCAAATGGTACATGGCTTTAGGCATAATTAGGTTATGGTTTGAAACAATTGACCAAGATGAACTGACCAGGATTGTGCCTTTCTGTGTGTACAATGTATTACTGTATCAGACCCACTTGTGTGTGTGTGTGTGTGTGTGTGTATGAGTTAGTGCTCTTGCAGGTGAGGAACTTGTGTGATACATGAGGTACGGTATGCCCTTTTAAGTGTGTCTCCCATGTGAAGTCTTCAAGTTCTGTACGGTATCTTCATGTGTAAACCATGATATCTTGATAAAAGGTAAACCGTGTGTCTACAAAATGCCATTCCTTGGTGAACCACAGATCCCACCGTTACATGTGGATTACTGGTACAAAAAATTACACTTCTTACTAGGCTTGCCTGGATGAATGGCATTTCCTAAGGTCTAGTTTTGGTTGTGTGCACCCATAGGATTGCTTTTTTGTCTCCTAGTCCTATTAAAAAGTGTCATTTCTGGTAAGACCTGTTGGACAGAGAGTCGTTTTATCTTTCTGTATTGACTTTGTAAGAATTTATCATCTCTTACTGTTAATACTAATGCTGGTTTTCATTAGCATCATTATCAGAAAGAGAGAACAATTAAAAAGCTGTACTCACAAGTTTAATTTCACTCCATTTTGAAGTGTAAAAAGTATTTGTGAAGTGATGGTTTGAGGTGCTTATTTATACCGTATGTCCTTCCCCCCCCCCCCAAAAAAAAAAAAATAATAATAATAATAAATAAATAAAAAATAAAAAATAAAATAAAATAAAAATAAATAAATAAATAAAAAAAATGGGGAAAAAATGCAATAACTTTAAAAGTAGGTAACCAATCCAAATATGATTTAGGGTATGAAACTACAACTTATTACCCACATCTTTGATACAGAAAACCCCATCAGATTTGCTTCAGTGGTCAAAGAGAAATGAGGATCTTTGTAGAGCATGTCAGGAATCCCTTCCCTCCAAGTTCTGTCCATTCACCATTGTGTTTCCGAGAGCATCAAGTGCTGAACTTGTTAAAGAGCATGTGACTCTAAGAGGAATTCAAAGTTTATTTGATGAAAATTGGTTTTAAAATGGCTGAGATATATCCAAAAACAGTGTAAAATAAAGCAATTCTAATAAAAAGTGGGTCCCACTTTTAATTAGGATCATGTTTTTTGAATAACTCGGCCATTTCAAAACTTATTTTCATCAAATAAACTTTGAATTCCTCTTAGAATATGCTCTGTCATATTCTGTAAGAGGTTTCAAATTATCTCACAAAAAAAAAAAAAAAAACAACTGGAAACCTGGAGCCCCAGCTTTACCATTCCTTCTTAGAAACTCTCGCAGTATGCATTGCTATGCGAAAAAGAGTTCCACTTGATTGTTGGTTTGTTTGTTGTTGTTGTTGTTGTTGTTTTTTTTTTTGGGGGGGGGGTTCTGTTTTTTGGTTGTTGTTTTTTTGTGTCCAATAGTGCAACTGGCCACACTATCATTGTAGAGTTTTGCAGTGTGTGTATTAAGCGCAATATAAATGTTAATTATTGTTATTATTATTATTATTATTATTATTATTATTATTATTATTATTATTATTATTATACGTATTCCTGAGGTCATATTCTGTTAATTTGTTTAGGCATACTGTAGAGGCAGTATGGAGATTCAAAGCTCTATATTTGTAGCCGAGTGATTTTTTTTTTCTTGATTGCTTTCTCTTACTCTAGCAATAATTTGCTACTGCACTGCATGCATTAATGGTGCCAAATAACAGCCATTTTTGCATTGCAATGCAAAAACAGATTTATATTAAGTCTCCCTTGTGAATGAGGATGACATGATTGTCTTGATTGTCTTTCCAAGGAATAAAATATTTCTGGTAGCCTCCATATTATTCTCCAAGGTAAAAGTGAAACTTTGATGCGTACAAAGATTTGCAGGGATCCACCGATAAGATATTCAGTCATTGTATGTATCTCCGGGGCTGGTTTATTGTCATGGTTAGGGACAAGTATCCCTCTGTGACCTTAAAGTGACAAAACATTTCAGTCCCTACCTTAAATAATTCTGTAAATTCATGTTTCTATCCTTTAAACTCCATAGAGGTAATTGTGGTTAAAGTTACATTGTATGTAGTATACAATGTGTCTGCATCCATTGTATGAATTTACAAGACCATGTTCAGATTTTGCCACCTTCAAATATCCGCATTATGACCATCTTGTAGTCGAGGATGATGTGATTTTTCTGCCACAGTCTTCTGCCATTCATGTACCCACACAATTAGTAAAGGTGGCATGCATGCTCACAGTATCTGCATTATTGTGTGCTGTAGCACAGGAATGATGTGGATGATTTATGATTCCTGAACAATGTAGAACTCATTTTATTCACATCCACAAGTGTGCCTTTCTACTAAAAAGAGGTGTCAGATATTGAACAGAATTCTTTTTTGATGAAGGCTTAAACATTTCAAAAACATGATTTTGTGCATCAGAGTCCATATCCCGTATAAGTTACGAATAAAAAAGAAAAATGTAATGCACAGCCATGTTGACGGCAGCTGTAATCAACAAAAAAATGATAAAATTGAAGGAACATTACCCATTCACTGTGTAGTAGAAGGGACCCAAGGCTGTGCTATAATGTCCCAGATATCAATTTTGCCTATGAAGTCTGCAAACAGTGCTGATAAGGTTTTATCTACAATCTCCCCGAGCTCTCTGATTAATTTAAGGAGATTTTTCACAGAACAGTTGGTATACTGTATACGTACAAGTTGTATATCCAGGCAGCATTTGTGTGTATTAAGCAGCCACAGCACTGAGATGGCAAGATTTGATATCATTGCTAGATTATCTATGTACTTCTTGATGTTTCTCCCCAAAAGTATGGTCATAAAAGCTTAATTGCACATCTGAAATGACAGATCGCAGCTTGTCACAGATAGTGACTACTTCCTTGTCTTTTTAGGTGTAAGCAGATGCCGGTACCTGCACATTTTGTGACAAGGTCGGCATTGGCACAGATCGGAATTTACGTACCAGCCGTCAGAGTGTTTTACGTGTGACTGTGCCGGGATGACATGTGATAGATGTTGCCTTTGAGGTGGTAGCCTTTTCTGCAGCTTCATTTGTACAATATTTACATACACTGTACAACATACATGTATAGATACATACTGGGGAGAAATATGATACCAGCTTTCCTTCACACTACAGTGCAATTTTTTATCTCCTTCCGCAGCTGCTTCATATACACAAGCCAAAAGGGAGCGAGCTCGCAGGATTAGATTTGTGTGTACATTCAAGCTTCTAAAGTTCACTTTCCAGACAGAGGGCTCTACATCTAGACAGCTTTCAGCTTGCCAGATTTTCTTCCCTCATCAACCACTATCTGTCATACGTACCTGGTGCTGTAAAAAGGTAAGTTGCTGTGGAAGATTACTTTTTTTTTTTGTACATCACTTTATACTGCTCTGTTTGATTGATCAATCAAAGGTACACGTACAATTGTAGTCTTAAAGTTTTACTGAGTGAATGGTAGTTTTTGCTGGCAGTTTGATATTGTGCCATGCCTTTCCATCACTCTAAGGATGCACAGAGTTTGATTTGCAAGTTGTCATTGTATGCACACGATAACTTTGGAGCAAGCTTTGAGATGTATATTATACAAGTTTGTTTGTTTATTTGTTTGTTTGTTTATTTTTGTCGGTTTTAACAGAGAATGTATGATCTCTGCATGTGTAGCTGATAAGTTGAAACATACTCTGTATCTGTAAAAAAAAGCCCTCTAGATATAAAAAACAAACAAACAAAGCTCATGCATTGTGTGTCATTATGACATCAGAGACAAGGGTTATTAAAAAAACTAAGTAACATTCCAGTCTATGCATGGATAGTGGACTATTATGAGAAAAACTTCATCGGATTGCTCAAAATATTTTTCCTGTATGTTGATGGAAAGTTGCTTGGGTCAACAGTCAACTGTTGAAATGCATAGAGCTTCATTAGGAGCAAACTCAATGCATCTTTGATATCTGAGATTCATTCTTGGACATGTTGCTTTGAAGAATAAAAGTATTGTTTGTAATTGTTGCCTCCGTCCAGTTTCATAGCCTTCAGCATCGTATTATATCCACTTTTATTGTATTCTAATGTAGCACTATCGTGCATGTTTTCAAACAAAATAACACCTAGCGATAATGTGCTTTTGTAGCTAATTGCAATAGCAATTCCTAAATGCCCACTCAGTAAGAACAGTGCGTTGTGTGATATGTTTGCTCAGAAAACATGCAGCCGTGTACCACTACAAAAAATTTGTAGTTCTGCTCAGAGCATTGGTGTATTGCAGTTTTATCCAGGGTTACACAGTAATGTGGTGTAAAGTGAGGGGATAAATGTCAAATGTTTTGTTACTTACTGTAAGTCCAGCTGGTCTTTAACTTAGTCATTAATTGGCTGTTTTCTCATCATAGTCAAGTTTTTTTTAATGTTTCTTTTTTCCTAATATCTGACTTTTGCTTCAGCCAATGAATTTGAGTATATTTTTGACCAAAGAATCGATCAGGACATCTTGGGGCTTTCCATTAATTAATGTTACGTGTTACTGTACATTTTAAATCAGGTGAGATAACGCTTGTACAGCAAGAATGGAGATTTGTAGTTGATTTTGAATTATAATTCTAATCTACAACTTCCGTAATGTAGACATTAGCCAGTGTCAGGGGCAGATCCGGGAATTCTGTAAAGGGGGGGGGGGGGGGGGGGGGGGGCGCAACTAATATTTCTGATGCCACTTCCGGGTTTCATTTCATTTTTTTCTTTTTATTTCTTCAGTTTTTAACGAAAAATAAAGGGGGGTGTGCGTCGGTTGCACCCCCCTCTGGATCCGCCACTGAGTGTAGCACTATTGTACATGTATCATGTGTGTTGGTTAATAACATCATGACAGAGAGAGTGGATTCTGACTTGAGCTAGCTCATTTGAATGACCATTCCTGACTCATTAATTTTTGAAAGCTGTAAAAGATCACAGAAGGCTGACTCTTTGTGCACCAATATACAGTGTATGCTACAATGTACAATTGTAGGCATTCATATTAAGCTCCAGTAAATGAATCCAATGAATCCAATACTGTAAAAGTGGATATTTTTGCATGACTAATTTTTCACGCTCAGCAGGGTGAGAAGAGTTTCGCATGTTTTTAATTACGCGGAATCAATACCTCAACTACTGGAGCATATAGCATGCAAAGATATTTGCGTGCTTTTATGTTCGCACTACTTTCTGGTCGCGTGAAAAGCGCAAAAATTTCAACACTGCGAAAATTTCCACTTTTACAGTATACTGTACAAATAGTTTTAGCTGTACCAATAACAGTGTACAAGTGTTTTGAATCACATCATATGATTCTAGTGTACGTGTACATAATTTGTGCATTGTGCATGTCATGTTGAAATTCAACCCTAAATTTTGTGTCCGTACCAACGAAAAAGTTTAAAATTAACTTTATATTTGCACGTCACATGATTGATATCCGACAGCTGTACTGTAAGTGGGAATATTTCACTTTTAGCATACAGTTATTGTTAACTCTCAATCGCTGAGAAGCATAGTGTTCAATACATGTGGACATACAAGTACATACATAATGTACACTGTAAATAACACATGTACACTGACATATTATTGTACAGTGTACTTTGTAAATTAATCCTACAATTGCATGTTTCGATGTGGGGAATATTTTTCAAGGGAATTGTATCTCATAAGCTTTAAGAGAGACATGTTCAGGTCCAAGGCATTGAAATCAAAGTATGCATTAAATTTAGAAAAAGAGAAGTTATACATTGTAGAGAATCCATACAAGTATGAAGGAGCACATCTAAGACAATTCGTAAATATCAGAGTCTTCATTTTTCCATTGTGAGGCATAATGTGTACTCCTGTGTGTCATTGCTATCTGACCATGAGTGGATATGAAGGGTGACCCCAAAAATATGATTTAAAAAGGAATTATCTTGAAAGCATTTCTCAAGACTGTACATACAGTATATAAATGGATATCCTCTCTGAGGGAGTCAGTTGCTCACAAACTGTTTAGAGTTGCTATCTAGGAGGATCATTCGTGTAGCCATTCAAATTAATTTTCAAGGTGTGGACACACAAGCGAAGGACAGTGAATAATCTACAATACAATATTTTGTACCCTATGTTCAGTCTGATCGAGGATACTTATGAGTTGTTAGCGTACAGTACACGTAGATCCTTGAATGAAAGACCATTCATGTCAACACAATGTGTTTCATTGCCTTACACTTCAACTCTTCTGTTAATACAAACTGCACACCTCTGTGCTACGTGTTCTGAGAAAAGTGTGCCCATTCAAAAAACATATATTTGGAATGATTTAGTTGATTGTCCATCTGTGTAGAAAGGCTTAAATGCTCAGAGACAATTTGATCAAAGTTCGCTTGCCAGTGTAAATAATGCCTTTCACAATACTGAGTAGTGAGACCACAGAAATGTGTGTTCAGTTAGTCATGGTTATACTCCAGAATAAAGAATGCTCACATCTTTTTTTTTTCCCCAACAGTATAGTCCTGTTGGACACAGTAACAAATATTCAAATTAAACCACAAAGTGAACAAAGTGTGAAGTTTCCCCATTTTTCCCACTGGTGATTTGAAATTGTGTTTGATAAATTGTAGTTTGAAAAATGATATCTGACTATACCTTTTTTATCAATACTGCAGTATGATTCACTATTTTTTTTAATTACTGTATTCTGCTGAATCTTATGTGAGATTTTTATTTCCACTATTAAATTTCGTGCGTCTGGTGCTATTCACAATTTGAAAATACCGGTATGCGAAAATGTTAACAAGAGCTGATTCTGACATAAATGTGACATGCAGGTGTACGATAGATGCACATTTCTCTGTTCAATACTGTAGGCCCTACTCCACAATCGCAAATTTAACTACTCTTGAAATTATCTGAAAGTCTTGATTCGCAAAAACCTGTGTGGCATGTAATTGTATAGTATGCAAGAAATAGGAAACTGATCTACTGTACAGTTGTACATACATGTACATGTAACGCCACAGAGAAAGCAACATAGAGAGGACAGCTTGTACAATGTCGATGCAGAGCTGATTTGCTTGTAAAATACTGTACAATGTACATGTACTTCATTTGATAAGTAGGCCTATATAATGTGATAGATTATATTGTAGTAATGTAAGAAACTTTAGTGTAATCCTGATGGCAGGGCTTTATCATGGCTGCATAATATACAATTTCAGACAAGCTATTATATTTTTGATACATTGGAGGACACATGATTGAATTTGCATAGTTTCAGACAGGGGATGTCCTGCAGGCATTACTGATAGATCAAGAATACAATTACCTGTATGTTTCATGAATTATTCATTCTTGATTATTCTCAGTACATGTACAGGGCCCCGTTTTATCAAAAGATAAAATTGATTTTAGATTTCCTTACTACACAGGTTGCCATAGACTTATAGTTGAAATCAACTATATAATCAATTCTAACTCTTCATAAAACAGGGTCCCAATGTACATTCTTTGTACATGGTATACAGTACATACAACAACAGTGTACAGCTGTTTGTACACTGGTTTGTTTTGTGTATTCTGACTTCTATTTGCCCTTCATGTATACCGTGAGAATGAGTTTGAATACCAACCAATGACTTCCACTGAGAGACCAAAGAGCAAACTGCTTTGAATACATTGGAATCCTTCTGTAAATACGGTTTGTGTCGTTGTAGGGATATGAAAGAGCATTATTTGTGTATGTGTATGTGTGTGTGTGTGTGTTATTATTTTCATTAATATCATTGGTGTTGTTCAACACAAATGTTTAACAAGTCTACAAAAACTGTAACAGCATAATTTTCATTTCTAAAGTATTTCCCATGATTGGGATGAGAAAGGTAGCACTGAGACATATGCATAACGTGGTGTTTGGTAATTAAAACAGACTTTTTTTAGTGCTGTACAATGTATCTCATTTGATACTGACACTTTTCACTCATTATGGTCCCCACACTGGCTAATAAAAGATGCATTTTTTTTTCGAGTTTACCTTTGGGAGCAGTGATATTAAAAATGTTCAAGATGTCACATTTGATGCATATATGTGTAGGTCTGTTGTATCACAAAACATCCTCCCTTATAAAATTTTTGCAATAAAGCCTATATATAATGTATGAGGAGATACTATACATGTATCAGTACTTTTCTCAATAAACCATAATTGTTAATGGTTTAGTCTGGAAGCGTTCTTATTATGGCTATTGTTCACATTTTGTGATATTCAACAATACTTAACATCAATTATACGGATTCAAATTTTTACAGCGTTGGTTGTTTCTGTCCCTAACTCACATTTTAGAACTATTTTAAAGCACTAATGCTGGGTTTTTGTTTCATCTGCAAATGGTAAATTATGCCTTTAACAAACTCTTTATTGATATGGCTGTGATGTACAACTTGTAATGCCAACACTGTACAAATAATTTAATTATCACCTTCAAATACAGTACATCAGAACTTGTGGGTGACAGAAGTATTAAAAAAAAAGAAAAAAAATGTTCGCTGAGTTTAAACAGTCAAAGGTGAAATAATTTCCTGAATACATGATTTTATAGTCTGATTGAGATTACATGAAACACACATATTGTTCAAAGGTTTGTTTTCTTTCAATCACTGGAGAAATATTGATGCAGTAATAAAGACTGGGACTGTTAACCCGTTGAGGACGAGTCCTGGGTATACTGGGGCAGGTGTCTCTCTGAAATGCGTGTTGTAGCAAAATTAGTCCCTGCTCAATGGGTTAAAAACCACACAGAAAACTAAAACGTGCTGTGCATGGAAAATTAATGAGCTATTAAAAGTCCATGCAAACTACTGTAGATGATCCATCAACAGGATATCCAACGTTGTTGGAGGATACAAAATCTCACGTACCGGTCATAGAACTTTGTTTTACTCGGAAGCTTTTATTTCCCTCAATGCACCACCCATTGAATCTCATTTTGCCTGTTTTGGCTTCCTGTCAGCATCATTGCTGAGTACTCATAGTGACTCAATCGAATTTGGTTTGCGTGACGAGGACTCTCAGAACTGGTAGGGCACAAAGGACAACTCTGCAGTGTCGGAATTAAAATGTGCGACAAGAAACCAAGGTTGCCACCACCACCACCAAAAGGAAGAAATTCACAAGGAAATAATGCAGGGCAGTAATGCCTTTAAGTCCTGTGACTCATAGCATTTTCCTTCAACAGATGTCGGGAAGTACAATGTGCTATATGCACATGGGAACTGTTTATCTTTGCCTTTTATACCACTTCATTATCCCTTAAAGTTGCTTCTTCATATCTAGTTGTCTGGTTTGATGGCTCTCTATTTTCATGTATGTACATTTGATACAGTATGTCAATATATTTATCTAGTATCTATCTAGCTATTTGTCTATCTTTATCTCTGTCTAGCTCTGGCTCTTCTACATTTGCGTGGATGTGTGTATCAATGTATTGTGTTCAGACAAAGTTTGAAAATGTAGTTCTGTTTTCTGTTGTTGTTTTTTGCAGTCATAGCAACTATTCACTTTGTATGTCATGTTTTTGCAGTAGTTCTAACATCCATCTATCTCTGATGCTTCTTTCTCCCCATCCCTCTTCAGACATTACCATGGCAACAAATCACAGAAGATGCCTGCAGTGGAACTGGTTCCTCCTGCTTTCGCACTGCCTTTGGAGGGTGTCACATGCACTCAGTAAGAACTCTGTTTTGTATGATTCTCCCACTGGCATTCTCTATAGCCCTTCTGCCTCACTGTGAATGGTGATCTCCATTCATTGCTGCGTTGTTATCCTGATTAGTTATTATTTTAATCTTTCATGTCCATTTTTGCATTAAGATATTATTTCACCTACATGTAATTTCTGTTATCAATGATCATGATGCATGTATCTTTGCTGACTCATACAATCGTACCTTTACAGATGCAATAAGCCCTGTTTCTGTGAGGATTCAAATTAGAATTCGAAAGATCTTGTAAAGTCACTTTAAGCTTTAAGAAGATGGATGCTTTACAATTTTTAGATTTCTCATGAAGTAATTAACATTATTTTCATGTGATCTGCTGTACTGTCACCAAATATGCATTGAAGTTTTCAGATATTACAAACAGATAAAGATACAGGTGTAACATTTACTTGTGTGATTTACACTCTACAATAGTAACAGTTCGCTGCATCAGTTTAAAGATCATCAAAATGGCAAAACAGTGACATTAATACATTTGTAGTTATGGGACTAACATTTGTATCAACTTTAGCATTTCTTCTACAAGTGTACGTATTAACCCCTTGTAGGGGATGGTTTGATTTTGCTACAGCACAAATTTCCCTTGGACACCTGCTCGAGTCTACTGGGGACTCGTCCTCAACGGGTTAAAGTGCAAACTCACCTTCTGTGAAAAGTATCACATCACCCTCGTAGATGCTGTATTAAAGATGAAGCTAGAAGCATTTGCTGGCTATAATGTTAATGCTCTATTTTGTTATTCCTGTCCACTTGGTTTTTTTACCCCACCAGCCTGTGGTGACAGCATCGTGGGGTCAGTCTCCATCAACCAGGAGGGCTCTTTCTCCTCCCCAAACTTTCCCCACAGCTACCCCAGGGAAGACTCCTTCTACCAGTGCACCTACACGCTGACCAACTCAAATGCCACAGACTTCATTCGACTGGTGTTCGACGACTTCCACCTCAACGACCAAGGCAATGTCGCCTTCCAGAATGGAGTATCTGACTACGTGCAGGTAAGATGGCATTCACTTTCGAGATTTTGTGTTTGCAGCCGTTTATCATGTTTTATGTTGTTAGACATTTTAGGTCTATGACCAACCCCAACCAGCTTTAGTTTTGGTATTGAATAGACATGTGATATACGTGGAGCTCGTCAAATGCAAATTGCTACAATATTGCTTATATCAAAATATGCAAGGCTTGTAATGAACTTGGGACTGACAACATTGACTCCTCTCTGTCTTTTCACTGAATTCATCAATACATGTACACACGTACATGTATCAACATAGAGAAATGCTGATCATCTGATCTGTGTAGCTACTGGAGTACTGAGTAATTCTAATTTCTGAAAGTTGTCAAAACTTTCAGGGCACTTGTGACCTAAAGATTGGATAGTATGAGATACACATGTATGCGGTTTTGTAGCACAATAGTAGGTAATGGCCTACAGCAACCAAAGCAAATACAATGTACTAGCGATACATTGCCAGTCTCATTTGACCATATACACGTACATTGTACATATACATGTATCATGTGTACATGTATATCGCAGCTTATATCCTCCCACAAAACCATTTCTTTCTAAACAGACATCTTCATGCTGTTCATTTGCTGATGATCATAACAGAGTTGTCAGAAGCCCCACTTTCTGAGCTAGCTTCTTTTTTGTTTCTTTTTGCAGCAGATATTAGAGATCATATTACTTTGCTGAATGTGCCAGTTATCTTTCTCATTACATCACTACTCACATGCTGTTTACATTAAAGTCTAGACTCCCAGGAGGGAATGATAAAGCAGTGATCAGATAACATAAATACACACTCACTATAAATGTAGTGTCTTCAGTAGCAATACACCTTGTAATGCCAATCTTGCAATATCATGTTACCCACCCAACACCCACGTATGCTTGTGCAGCTGATCTGGCAGTGTTTACATTCTAATGTCAAATTGTGTCTGTAACAGTAGACATGTGTGCTGGATGCTAAAATTTGATGATACCTGTATAATTTTATAGCCAGCATAATGGTGGATATGCCTAAAGTCTGATGTCTCTATTCATATCTTGAAAACAATGGCAATGGCACGTTGCTGCATATTCAATATATTCCTCCTTGTTCTAGATTGTCAAGGAGGCATTAAATAAGGCCTGCTAGATTCTAATTTTTTTGACAAGCATCGAATTGTATAACAATTGCTTCATGCACGTACATGTACATTATGACTGTAACCATCTTCCATTCTAGAAAGAACACATGTTGTAAACTGTGTACCTTGCACTTTACAAAATTTGAATGGATCATGGAGCTGAAAAATACAACAACTACACGTGTATCCAGCCATGTGTGGAAAATACAGTGTGTTTATCACTATCAATAGGCACATTGTAGCTAGGTATTGTTCTAGATAGACAGTTGAGCATTCTTCAACACAGATATCAGCTGTGTAGGTTTTGTGGTTTTCTCTAGTTGTCATTTGTTTTTGTTTTTTTCTACTTTTAAAGTGGAAAATTTGACACTGCTGATCTGGTGGTATGCTTTGTAAGTTTTAAGATGACAGACATTTACATTGTAGATATCAAGCTTCCCTGTCCTTCCCCTTCCCTCCCCTTTCTGTCAGATTAAAGGGGCAATTCCAGACAATTTTCATAATTTCACATCGTGTAGTACATACATCGACAACTGCATGACCTCATAGATTTATGGAATTTATTGTTGTCCTTGAGCAGAGAAACAATACAGGTGCTCTGAAAAAGTGAATAAACAAATTACACTGAACAGTGTTGATGACATAGAGCCTCACATATTTCAGAAATGTAGCATCGTAATTCCATTACAATACCACTTGCTTAACAAGTTCACCTGTGTAGAATGTACTAGTATGCATGCCATCTTTTTTTGTTCTGCTTCCTTCCTTAAGGTGAGGCGGCCATGTCATCATCCTTGTTCATTGCAATTTGTTGTAAATTTTGAACATATTCTTATTCTTCAACCCAACCACTATAAATTCTGAAACTCTGTACTTGGTATAACTAATTTATAGTTGTTCAAATGTAAAATTCTGAATATCATCCGGAGGTCTCCTTTAAAGGAGGGGGGAAGGGATAGAAAATAAGAAAGAAATATACATGTAGCTAGCATGAACATACTGTCACAATTCTGTTCTTTGTGGACAGAATGGCTGGATAGAAATGACTGAATCTAACAGCTTCATTTAGTTGAGCAATATTTCCCTCTCTTTTCAAAGATTTTCCTTTGAACTCGTGCAAGGAAAGTGTCATTGCTGTACAGATTGATTTGGTTGAACGTATTGCAGAAAGAGTCCAGAAAACAGTGGGTTGTTGCCATTCATGGCCCTGTGTTGTGCAGATATGTGATTAATTTCAAGATTAGTGTCACCTTTACAATGTACAGTGTATGTCAGTGGCTTTACTGTGTGTTGGAATGAGTGTACACAAATTGTTACTATACACAGCACAAGACTTGGGGAATCTTTCTTCTTTGCCTCCTTGTGGCTATTTTATTGTTATTCTTCACATTTTGCAAAGTTTTTACAAATCCATGAACTGTAGGTTTCATTGTCAGAATCTGGCCTCTGGTAATCTAAGTTGTCATCAAATACCTATATGCTACAGCTGTGTCATCTTCAGTCAGGGAAACATATTTACTACAGTATCCATTCTTTCCCCTGTGGGAAAATTTTAATTTACAGTGTACACTGTGATGCAGAAAACTTTTATCAGTTGGGGAGATCATACAATAGGTACACTTTGAACATTCGTGCATAAACTCTGTCGCCTGTTTCTCCCAGATTGACTTTCAAAATGGCAGGACTCCCTTAAACCATGTTGGTATCAATCGGCCAGCCGCTATCGTGAGCCCAGGAAGCAGCTTGGTCGTGACGCTGGGAGTCCAGGCCGACGGACCGAGGGCGTTCTCCGGCTTCCGCACGTTCAGCGCCCACTATCGCTTCATCGGCAGACAGGAGAAAGAGGAGATGGAGAGTGTGTTCTCGGGTGAGTATGGCTGTCTTAATTGTATCTCTACAGCCATTGGGTATGGGAGGAAATGGGTTTCCGAGCTCAGAGTCCATTGCGTCCATCTTTGTGGATTTTTACTGGAAGTGATATGGGTCCTGGGAATACTCGTCAGAAGCTTGTCTAGCTTTGTTCTTGAGCAGATAGGGCAGATAGGGCTGTCAACCAATTGGACTGAATCATAACTGGATCATGTTAAAAAAAAAAAGATAAGGACTTTTTCCTCGGACGCCATCTTTGGCTGTGTAAAGTAGGGTCAAGGTAAAAAATATCTTGTCCTGTATCTCAGTATTGTGTTCTCACGCGCCTATTTACAATTTGCATGTTTGTGACAGCTATTACGAGGACATATTTGTGTCTACTTAGTTTTGAAAAATTATTCCAATTTGTACAGTATGTGTTCCACTTTGTTTAAACATTGTACGGTCCATGGCACCTTTACTATTTGTTGGGTTTTTTTTTTTAAATAATTTGTAGTTTTGTTTTGGTTTGGTTTTTTAAAGCTATGAAGTGATTACCTATAATGTGTGAAATATCAGAAAAATGCAGATTCAGCAGGGAAAATAATTCTTTCATTTTTTGTGTTTATTTTGGTTTTGAAGAGTTTTTTTTTCCACATCTCCGTATACATCATTCAACAAGGTATCACACTCATTTTCAGAAAGGAAGATGAATGATTCAGACCAAAACTAAAGTTTGCTGCTCTCCTGTTCTCATTGGTCCACTAACACCCAATCAGGACACCCTGGATGGTGGTGAGAGGGTCAATAGACGCAGGAACTCTATGCACCTCGCTTAATGACTATCCCATTCCAGATTTTGGCGGCCTGTAATAACAGAGCAGCATCCTCAATTTACCCAGGTCATCACATGTTAGTCATCAGTAGAAAGTAGTCACTGTCATCACCATATCTAGGGAGATATGATCACCACTTCAGATATAAAGGTTTTTACAACTCCTGTGGAAAGTCCGAGGGGGGGGGGGGAATAGAGAGAGAATTCCAAAAAAAAAAAAAAAAAAAAGATTTAGTGCCACAACGCTTTGAAACCAGATCTTTGCAAAATTAGAGCCAACAGCCTTTTTCGCAGCCCGAAACTTTCAGGAATTGCTGACCAAAAAACAAACACAGAATGCATACTACTAATCATGCATAGTTTACAAAAAGCAGAAACGAAATAAATGTGCACCGTTTATCAGTTGTCTGCATACTAGAAGTTGACTTCAGAAGGGCCTCAGCTGTACTGTGCACAGTTGCATTGTACTAGTATGTATGAATTATGAATTATGAATTTCATATGTGTAAAGGATATGTGCATGTGCTTGTGATGTACAAATGTGACCGTGCATCACAAAACGAACAAAAAGTCGCACCCCTTGATTTCACATGAGGACTCAAAACAGGTGAAACGGGTCAACCAAGTCAAAAGAGCTACCCTTCTTCTACATTATTCTTAAGTTTGGGGTCATAAAATGAATGGAAAAGTGCATTTTCAGTAGTTTTTCTACAACCCCATTTTTGTAGAGTAGTGCAATCAGGTACGTCTTAGAGGCCCCTTTTCATTTCTTGATAACCCTTTGCACACTCTTCACTGTCAAGTCTGATAACTTTTGATGGGATAAGGGTACTGCTTTGAAAGTTGGCATTAATCAAGGACAGAATGTGTTAATAGAGCATGCTCAATTTCAATTTAATCTGATAATCCCTTTATTGTTGTTGCTCCAGTGGTTTACATCCTGTTTTTTGTCCCATTCATCACGCAGCTAGCGCGGTTTTGTAAAGATTAAGCCCTTGAATAGACAGATAGACCCTGTGCTTCATAGCCTCTTTTCTCGGTTCACACTTTTGCAGAGTGTGTCCTTTCTTTCCAATATTTAGATAGGTTAGGAGAGTCCATTTGAATTGAGTTATACATCATTTTCAAGCTTAGAATCTGTCCTTAACTAAAAATCCATGTCTGGCAACTTTTTGTTTGTTTTGTGGTGCAGGGTCACAAATGTACATGTATGTTACATAATACAGTAATACAAATTTAATTGCCATCCTGTTTGTAGTGGCCGTCTGTCTATGAAGGCCACTGTGGATTTCTTCCCTGAGTGGTTGCTAGTTGCAGGATTGACTGTACATACAGTGTCTGAGTATGCTGATATTCAGGAAGTTTACTTGTGATCTAGATGTAGGTCAGCAGCGATAAATTCCCAGAACTCGTGCTTCAGAGAGATAAAGTTTGAGGGAGAAATTGTGAGAGATAGGGAGAGAAGAGAACTTCCGACAACAATTAAGGCTTAGAGATAGATAACTTAAGTGATTTCTGTCACAAGTTGTTTTCTTGTGATCTTACACCCTTGAAATGTACAGAGATGTAGAGATTGTATCTTCCGATTACATTTACCTCAAGTACTCCTGAATATGAACATGCCTATTGTGTATAAGGAGGGAGAGGTTTAATTTTTTTCTTTGTCATTTGAGGGATAGGTACAAATTGTATACAATTGTGGTTAAATGTCAAAATATTGCTTAATGGAAACCCTCAATTGTATCCGAAGAAACAAAAATATATTTCCTCTTTGGATATCAACATGTGGACGGAGTGAAATTTCTTCTGTCTTGGAGATGTGTAAAAAGCACTGTATCCAGAAATCATCATGCGTTAAACAATTAGGAAAATATCCCTCTCAAGAAAGGTTGTAGGACTGTCATTTCACATACATGTGCAACAGGAGTCTTTTGTAGAAAGAGATGTCATGATCAATATTATGTATGAAGATAGACCTTGTTTGTTTTGTGTGTTTGGTGTTTTTTTCACCATGGCCATTAGGTGACACATTTATAGCTGAATCTCTTCAGTATCATCTAGTGGTCGTAACTGTCAAAATATCTTTTGCCATTCATTGATAATACATGCATTCAGGTAGTGATGATGTCCCATTGCTGATCATCCTGTGTATCAGGGAGAACTGGAGACCATAACAAGGTTATGCGCAATGCTGCATCAGGCGCTTGCCTGCGTCATGCTTCTCCCTTGTCTACCACAACAATGGTCAGCGTGTCCCTGCACTGTCAACCTCTACTTCCAATTCATTATGTTGTTGTTGTTGTGCTTTCTTCTCTATCTACCCTGCCGTCCCAGATACAAGAACAGTCATCCCCCAGGTGTCCCTAGAACAGGGCATCCTAGCCTACACCATCCCATCCTTGGGGAGTAACAGCTTTAGCGGGGGCATCGACATCGACATCATCTGGTATATCCAGGCGGAGCCACACCTCAATATTCTCTTCATCATAGAAGGTACATGTACATTCTATGACTGCAGGCAGAAACATATACTTTACATCATGCAATAAACTTTATACAAGGCTAATATTTGTTTCAGCTTTTGATCAAATGCTATCTTTTCTATTGTCACTATATAAAAATCTGACCCCCACAACTTTATTAAAAATCTTATCTCTTTGGTACATATTGTGCATTCTGAGATACCTGACTTCATACCGTTGATCATAATTCTTTTGAAGGTTTGTACAGTGTACTGTATAGTATGCAAATGATCAAGCAGGATTTGGTAGCGCTGCAAGTATTAACCCTAACTAGGCCGGGGGGGCCTCCGAGGCCCCCCCCCCCTCGACGTTGCGCGCGATGTATCGCTATCGCGAGAAGCTATCGCCGCGACGTTTCATGACTTTTTTCTTTTGAGTCTCCCGCATCTTTTGACACCAAATTTGCGATGCCCGGGCGTGCGGTTTTCGAAGTTGCGCATAAATACTTGTATGCATGTGCATGTCAGACCAAAAATTGCTCAAAAACGTGAATTCATGTACAATTTCAATGCAAACTGTGTTTACAGGCTATTTTCATAAAAGTATGATTATTTTGGGGTTTTATCGATTAAAATCAATAAATTACATATTTTCTTGTTCGGAACAATGTCGCGGACAAATTTCATCGAAAAAACAATGAAAAACAAAGTCGAAAAAACAACGAAATACATAAGAAATTTTAAAAACAATAAAATACTTAGGAAATTGTTTGTGATTGCGCAATTTTTTTCTCTTACATTTGCTAAGGATACTAAAAAGAATATTTACACAAAAAATGTGCCTGTTTTGAGCTTTATTTAGTGATTTATGCCAAATTGTCTGATTTCATGCATCATTATGCATAGATTAGCATAATTTAGTGTAAATAATAATTTTTGAAAAAATTAACGTCATGGTACTTTAGATTACATCATAGGCAATGTGTGTGCCAATTTTCGTCGCGATCGCGCGGTCGACGGCCGAGATCTGGGGGGGGGGCCTGGGTGCCCCCCCCCCCCTCCTGCTCTATCATCTCCCTGAATAGCGCGGCCTAGTTAGGGTTAAGTTGCTTTCATAACCATTTTTTGGTGTGTGTCTGTGTAGTACGTTATCCATTGATACAGTATCCTCTCAAGTTGAATATTGATGATAAAAATCGCTAATCAGGAGAACAAATGCCACAGTTTAATATTGCACTAGGACAAGTGAAACTAAATGCAAACAATTTTAAATTTATGAAAGAATGTAAGGTAATAGAATGAGAGCAGTTCTTTTATCAGGAAAGTCCACACGTAATGGCAGTTTGTAAAGTGTGCAAAGCAAGTTGATCTTTGCAATCAGGTGATATCGCTGTCACATGACCAAAATGACGATGTAATATGATGTGACTCTCAAGCCTTATTACCCTGTTGAGGACAAGTCCTAAGTATGTATAAATGCATGTTGGAGCAAAATCAGCCCGTCCTCATCGGGTTAAGATGGCTATTAACCCATTGAGGCGAGTCCCGAGTATACTCGTGCTAGTGTCTATGGGAAATGAGTGTTGTAGCAAAATCACCCCGTCCTTTGAATATCGGGTTAAAATGGCTATTAAAGTAATACAAACTGTACAGACTGTATATGTGACCCTGCATCACAAAACCAACAAAAAGTCGCCAGACATGGATTTTTAGTTAAGGGCAGATTCTGAAAAAGCAGACTCGAAGCTTTAAAATGATATATAGCTCAATTGAAATGGACTCTCCTAACCTATCTAAATATTGGAAAGCAAGCACACACTCTGGAAAAGTGTGAACCGAGAAAAGAGGCTCTGAAGTACAGGGTCTATCTGTCTATTCAAGCATTTAATCTTTATCAAACCATGCTGGCTGTGTGATGAATGGGAAAAAAAGCAAAACAACAAAAAAAAAACAGAATGTAAACCACTGGAGTAACAACAATGAAGGGATAATCAGATTAAGTTAAAATTGAGCATGCTCTATCAACACATTCTGTCCATGATTAATGCCAACTTTCAAAGCAGTGGCATTATCCCTTCAAAAATTAACAGACTTGAAAGTGAAGAGTGTGTAAAGGGTCATCAAGAAATGAAAAGGGGCCTCTGATGTATGCCTGATCTCACTACTCTACAAAAAAGGGTTTTAGAAAAACTGCTGAAAATGCACTTTCCCACTCATTTTATGATCCCAAACTTAAGAATAATGTAGAGGAAGGGTAGCTCTTTCAGAAAATATGAAAAACTTAATATTGACTTGGTTCACCCGTTTCACCTTTTTTTTGAGTCCTCACGTAAAATCAAGGGGTGTGACTTTTTGTTTGTTTTGTAATGCATGGTCATATATGGAGTTTACTCTGACAGTAATCTGGAGAGACTCTTAATGTGGATCACACTCCTTTCATTAATCATCTCGGTCATGATACTTGCAATTGTTGTTGGGTTTTTTTCTTTCTTTCTTTCTTTGAGCATGGCATGTTACATCATTTTAATATCTGTAGTTTTTTTTTTAAGTTTCTTTTATTTCAATATGCCCTGATTGGATCCAGGTCCGGGAACTCCATCCTTCCTGCTTCCTTCCTTCCAGAGCCTAAACCATCAAACCAAAATGCCTGTTTACCGTGGTTTCCTCTTTTTTTTTTTGTATGCAAAGGTTTCAATGTTTAATATATCCCTGTTCTCCTCCCTCCCCTCCCCCCTCCCCTCCCCCCTCCCAATTTTCATAGAATTTAGAAAGAAGGAGAGTGGGGACATCAGCACCCTGGAGATCCGCGATGGCCTGACATCGGAGGCTGCCCCACTGTACTTTGCCCGCACTGCCCAGAGTGGCTACCACATTCAGTCCACCCACGAGAAGCTCTATGTCCGCTGGAAAGGGCCCACGTCAGCAGGGGCCTCCTTCCGTGCCCAGTTCTCCTTCTACATCCAAGCAGGTGAAGTAGAAGGGATTCCCTTTCTACCTGATTTCTTCCTTTCTTTTTGTCCTGTATTTCTTCTCTCTCTTCTTCCATGCATTTTTCATTTCTTCTGATATTTCTTGAATTTCTTTTGCCCTTCATTCTTCTTTCATTTATTTCTTCATCCCTGTGTTCAAGTCTTCCCTTCTGTCTTTCTATCTCCCTTTCTCTCTATCTTTCTCTCTCTTCCTCTCTGCCTCTGTGATACCAGTTTCAAACATGTACATATGTCTCAGTAGGTAGGAATGGAGATGTAGTGTAGGTCTTAAAGTTTTGATGCTCACACTAACCCTTCCCTATAAAAAAGAAAGGAAGATAAAAGAAAGAAATTAAACGAAAATAGTGGAAAAACTGGGTCAGTTGTGACAACTGATACTGCATTCATATAGCCCATTTGTCCTGGTGCTGTACATTTGTTGGAACTCAGTTGTATGGAGATGGGTGGCAATTATAATTTGTACCTCCATGATAAACTGCACTGGTGTAGTTTGTCATGGTTCACTCCTGTAACAAATTGATACAAGGCCAGTCCCGTTGTAGCACTGATGCTCTGCATACATGTAACTGGGTGTCACTGTGAATGTGTCTTGGTACAATTCCATTGCAAACAGTCAAAAATGCAAACATACTGTCATTTAAAATGGTGTATAGGGAACTGTCTGTCATATATTTCGCGGAGGTTTCATTTTCATGAATATCATAAGTCAAGTCCTAGTAGTTGCAAATTCAACAACATGCAGAAATAGTAACTCTGATCTTGACATGAATGTGAAGTGCTTTTATACATTTCTCTGTTTATTACTATACTCTCTCATGGGGACTTTAACTACTCGTGAAATTATGGAAAAGTCACTCATTCAAGAAAAACTTGCTAGATACATATATATGACTCCTACAGTATTGAGAGGCCCATCAGTTTTTAATAGGGAATTATGTTAATAGTGATGAATGTGATAAACAATAACATTGTTTGTATGCACAATATTTGTGTACACATCTCGTTTCAATCAGCGTTTGCACAAAACACTGTATAGCAGTTTACGTTAAGAGTGATGGAAATAAATGTGCATGCAATGATTTTTTTTTCCCGGCTGAAGCCCACGGTGATGAATCTTGCATAAACAGAAAACATGAGCTACGGTGCGGGACACACATTCTTCAATATGAATGCGCTATCACAGGGCTGCATTTGATTTTTTTCGAGACAGCGAGAGCAATGTGAATACGTTTTTTATGGGACTGGTGCGGTGTCATCCCTCTACATTGTCTCGGTGCAGCATCAGTACAATTTTTTCCCCTTTTTTTTAGTAGGAAATGTGAATGAAGTTCGATAAAACAAGCATAGTAGACTTGATGCAGTCTTCCAGTGCATCTTGAAAATCTTGAATGTTTCAAGTTTCTTTATTTCACCAAAGCAAGGAACATATTAAAAACAAACACATACATCAATATTCGGGTACGATTACAAAAATATCAGCAAGACAGCAAAAAGAAAAAAAAATAGCAAAAATAGAATGACAATTATAAACCTATGGACATAGGTTAACAGGTACATGTATGCTATGGTAGGTATGCTATGGTAGGTAGCAGCCAGAAAGGAAATGTCCCTTATTTTTAGCTGACCTAAAATTATTCAAAATGTCATTTCCTCTTTGCTTCCTCAGGGCCAGGGATGCTGTGCCCATCCAACTACTTCACCTGCGAGAATGGCCACTGTGTCCTTTTGCAGCTGGTCTGCAACTCTAGAGATAACTGTGGCGACAATTCCGATGAGGATAGAACCTCCCGGTGCCAAGGTGAGGAAGTGCATAATGATAGCCATCTTTTGGCACATACTCAGAAGACCCAGGGCTGGGCCTATCTGGATGAATTATTGCAGCATGCTTGCTTTTCTGTGTGTGCAAGTACATTGTAAAAAACATGGTTATGAAGCACATTGAAAGTTTTTTGACAAAGATGTGTGTTGTTGTGCAGTTGTCATGTAGTAAATTGTCCTCCAGTGGCTTCTCCTGTGACCTCTGGAGGTACAGCGAAGTGCTTTCTGCCGTCCCCTGTTGGTGCGTGGGCCATTACTGATTGCTCTAATTGTATCAAGGTAGCAGTGCCTCTGCGGAAGCTCCATCTACTTCTGCCCTAGATTCCACTGTTTGCAATGCTTTCTTGTCATTGCTATGATGATATCATGATGTGAGGGTGGTGATGTAGCACAGAGAGTCGTGGCATTGAGCAGAGCTTCGCGTGGGAATAGACGGCCTGTTGCTGTCCTCAACAGAAATAGCATTTGAATGAATAAATGCAAATGTCACAACATGTGAGGAGTTCCATCAGAGCCAAGATTTTTAGATGTAAGATGCAGAGTTTGTTATGTTGAAATGTCAAGTGAATAGTAATCATAATAATAATGATAATAATCATATGATAATATGAAATGTGTAGAAGTTATTTGGTATTAGTCACACAGCCGTGGATATATGTGGGTAATGACCAAGCTCAAATTGCTCATCCAAAATTACCCAAGCTTCCAAAGATGAAAGTGATTCCATCAATATGTTGTGCATCATCATCTCTTCAGAGGTGAAGACTTCATCTGTTGTTTTCACCCTAGTAGGAAAAAATCAGAAAAGAGCAACAATAGAAATGAGTTCTCATACAGCAGAATTGAATGACTGAGGTGGAAGAAAACAAGAATTGAAAGAAAGTGACGTGCATTTTGTTGTGTACACTTGTCATTGAGCATTGTTTGTAGTTGCAGATTGATTGAATATTCATGCTACTTGTTTATATCTTCTCATGATCCCTTTAATCCACACAATGTGTATGTCAAAGGAAAGTGCTATTGCTCTTTCTGAATTGGTCATTTTGATCTTCTTGTCATGAACAGGGAATCTCTTTTATTCAAAAGTGTCTTCCTCTTTATTTTGTTTCTCTCACCCATTTTCATGATTTTCATCATTACTAAATCACACAAAAAATCCTTCATTCTACCTCTCTCATTCTTGACATCTCTTTGCCCTTTCATATGATTATTGTATATCTCACTTGCTTACTTTTGTATTTGCATGGCCTCATCTCTCCCCCTTTTCTTCTCTGTTTTTTTTTTCACTTTTTTTTAAACTCTCTCTGTCTCTGTAATATCCATTTGTTTATTGTCATCATCTCCTCCATAATGCTCCTAGCCTTCACTCTCTTTCTTTATTCTTTCTCTCTCTCTCTCCTCTTGTATATTTCTTTCCCGTCCTGTGTTCCCTTTCTTCTGCACTTGCTTCATCTTTCCACTAATGTGCTTCTCTGCCCCACCCACCCCCCCCCCCCCAATTGCTGACAGTGCCCTCTCGGGGGACACTGCCGTGCCACCCCTCCCCTTGCCTGCAAGGGGGCACATGCATTGCTTTTGGAACCCAGTTCATTTGCCACTGTCCAGAACGCTTTCATGGGGAACTGTGCGAAAGGCAGAAGCGTAAGTTTGCAGTCCCTCCCTCACTATTAACTCATAGTGAAATGTAACATTAATCACCTACCAAATTGAAATTAATCCCTAACTCTAAAATTGAGGAGTCTAGAATGCCAGCTAATTTATTAGTGTAGTATCCTCACATTATTCCACTCACTAAAGTCAAGAGACAAAAGTACCATTGCACATATTTCTTGGCATTGCAATACTGCCTTTATCTCCTTCATTCCTTTTTTTTTTTCAATCCTTTCTTCAATCCTTTTTCTCTCCCTCTCCTGCCTGTTTTCATCTGATTTTGATTCTTTCTCTCACTCTATCACTGGGTGCTCCCAGGTCTTCTCTTTCTGTTCCTCATTCTCTCTGCCTATCTGTCTTTCCTGTCAGTTACATATAAAGCTATTTAAAAGAAATAATACAGCATATCTATGTATATATGTTTGGTTGGTTTTGTTTTAGTCTATTTAATACACAGAGAAAAAGAGGCACACATATGATTATACCATTTAATAGAGTATACTATACCCCAGTAGTCCACCATGATTATCACATTGGTACCAGCTGATGAGATGGAAGTGAATGTTTGCCTTGTTTGAAGTCATGGAAGTATGTTGTGTGTGTATGTGTGATATGGAGACAGAACACTAGTCATTAAACTCATTACTGTAAAAATCAGATAGTTTTTGTGTGCTTTGTAATTTTGCAAATTTGGCGAGAGCAATGATTCTTGTTTACACTATCTATAATGCATTGAATGCCAGTGCCATTTCGCAAAAATTTCTTGTCGCAAATATTTCTTGTTTTACAGTATTTCATTCTCACCCACGATTGAGAGTACAGAGAACAGTATGTTTGACACTCATTGCCCATGCACTAATGTGTAGAAATGGTTCCAGAGATATGGTCCTAATCAAAACGATCCCTATCAAAATATTACATCAAGACCAGTAATGAATCAGGGGGGCGTTTCATCAACGAGTTCGTTGGAGGTTTTCACCGACAAATTTGCTATCAGCCAATGAGACGCAAGGATTTCAGTAGCTTTTAACAGTTGTCAGTGTAAATCACTGACAAAAAGTTTCATGAAACGGTCCCCTGGACTCCCTGTATAGTTTGCTATTCTATCCGCCGCATCATTCACTTGCTGGCATCGACGCCAACTATCGCAGTCTGCCAATTGGTTCAGATTGGCAGTGTTTATCTCAACACCAGAGTATGCTCATGTTTGCATGCATACTGGCTTTGTCACATGTGATACTTTGTGACACTTTGTAGATTATAGCCATATGACAGGAAGTGACCCCAGCAACCACAACAAAGAGGTGGTCACAAATAGCCAGAATGCTGTACTTGGTGTTTATAAATTTCGAGTGACCAATAAAACCATGATGACTCTTCGTAGCAAAAAAAGACTCAAGCAGAATAAAAAATAAGATAAGATAAAAAAGAAATCGCAATACAGGATATTTACATGTTTATATGACATCATGGAGTAATGTGGTGTGGTGCAGTGACCCCACAAGCATCAGCTTTTACTGCTCAGGGATATACAAGAAATCATCATGTACTTTTTCAACCCTCAAATGAAGTAATGGATTCCTCAGTGACAGAAATTTCATTTTTTTTTTTCGTAAGGGCCCTCAGAAAATAGTGCTATTCTTACCACCTGTCTCTGTTCTTATCGCAGTCTGCCAATCAGTTCTGAATCGCCTCCTTTAATCTCAGCACCAGAGTATGCTCATGGTTGCATGCATACTGCCTGTGTAACATGTGAAACTTTGTGTCATGTACAAGTTGTGGCCATATGATGGGAAGTGACCCGAGCAATCACAACAAAGAGATGGTCACAAATAGCCAAAGTGCTGTACTCAGTGTTTGTTTCAAATGACCAATAAAATCATGATGACTCCTGGTGGCAAGAAAGAACCAAATAGAACACACAAAAAAAAGAATGAAAGAAATTGCAATACAGGATATTTATACATGTTTATCTGACATCTTAGTGTGATTTGGTATGGTGCAGTGACCCTACAAGCATCAACTTTACTGCTCATTTCACTGTAGGTGCTCTATTGGTGCTTTGCCCCTGTCAATATTCTTTTCTCGACTCGTGACTGTCAAGAAATGTATCCGTGCTCTAATGCCATGATGCAAACATGAAAGATAATTGTGTGCATATGCATGATGCCTGTCAACTTTGAAGCAAGTGTTATTAACTGCTTGGTATCCTATTATCCTATCCGCCCCCATTGATACATATTTGCCTCGTGCTTTCTCCTGGCCATCCTTCTCCATCTTTGCTCTCCTCTTCCCTTCTCCATCCTTGCTCTCATCTTCCCTTCTCCATCGTTGCTCTCATCTTCCCTTCTCCATCCCTGCTCTCATCTTCCCTTCTCCATCCTTGCTCTCCTCTTCCCTTCTCCATTCTTGCTCTCATCCTCCTTTCTCCATTCTTGCTCTCATCCTCCCTTCTCCATCCTTGCTCTCATCCTCCCTTCTCTATCCTTTCTCTCATCCTCCCTTCTCCATCCTTGCTCTCATCCTCCCTTCTCCATCTTTACTCTCATCCTCCTTCTCCATCCCTGCTCTCATCCTCCCTTCTCCATCCTTGCTCTCATCTTCCCTTCTCCATCCCTGCTCTCATCCTCCCCTCTCCATCCTTGCTCTCATCCTCCCTTCTCCATCTTTGCTCTCATCCTCCTTCTCCATCCATGCTCTCATCCTCCCTTCTCCATCCCTGCTCTCATCATCCCTTCTCCATCTTTGCTCTCATCCTCCTTCTCCATCCTTGCTCTCATCCTCCTTCTCCATCCTTGCCCTCATCCTCCCTTCTCCATCCTTGCTCTCATCCTCCCTTCTCCATCTTTGCTCTCATCCTCCTTCTCCATCCCTGCTCTCATCCTCCCTTCTCCATCCTTGCTCTCATCTTCCCTTCTCCATCCTTGCTCTCATCTTCCCTTCTCCATCCCTGCTCTCATCCTCCCATCTCCATCCTTGCTCTCATCCTCCCTTCTCCATCTTTGCTCTCATCCTCCTTCTCCATCCATGCTCTCATCCTCCCTTCTCCATCCCTGCTCTCATCCTCCCTTCTCCATCCCTGCTATCCTTGCCCTCTATCCTTGCCCTCATCTTCCCTTCTCTATCCTTGCTCTCCTCCTTCTCCATCCATGCTCTCATCCTCCCTTCTCCATCCTTTCTCTTATCTTCCCTTCTCCATCCTTGCCCTCATCCTCCTTTCTCCATTCTTGCTGTCATCCTCCCTTCTCCATCCTTGCTCTCCTCTTCCCTTCTCCATTCTTGCTCTCATCCTCCCTTCTCCATCCTTGCTCTCATCCTCCCTTCTCTATCCTTTCTCTCATCCTCCCTTCTCCATCCTTGCTCTCATCCTCCCTTCTCCATCTTTGCTCTCATCCTCCTTCTCCATCCCTGCTCTCATCCTCCCTTCTCCATCCTTGCTCTCATCTTCCCTTCTCCATCCCTGCTCTCATCCTCCCCTCTCCATCCTTGCTCTCATCCTCCCTTCTCCATCCATGCTCTCATCCTCCTTCTCCATCCATGCTCTCATCCTCCCTTCTCCATCCCTGCTCTCATCATCCCTTCTCCATCTTTGCTCTCATCCTCCTTCTCCATCCTTGCTCTCATCCTCCTTCTCCATCCTTGCCCTCATCCTCCCTTCTCCATCCTTGCTCTCATCCTCCCTTCTCCATCTTTGCTCTCATCCTCCTTCTCCATCCCTGCTCTCATCCTCCCTTCTCCATCCTTGCTCTCATCTTCCCTTCTCCATCCTTGCTCTCATCTTCCCTTCTCCATCCCTGCTCTCATCCTCCCATCTCCATCCTTGCTCTCATCCTCCCTTCTCCATCTTTGCTCTCATCCTCCTTCTCCATCCATGCTCTCATCCTCCCTTCTCCATCCTTGCTCTCATCTTCCCTTCTCCATCCCTGCTCTCATCCTCCCATCTCCATCCTTGCTCTCATCCTCCCTTCTCCATCTTTGCTCTCATCCTCCTTCTCCATCCATGCTCTCATCCTCCCTTCTCCATCCCTGCTCTCATCCTCCCTTCTCCATCCCTGCTATCCTTGCCCTCTATCCTTGCCCTCATCTTCCCTTCTCTATCCTTGCTCTCCTCCTTCTCCATCCATGCTCTCATCCTCCCTTCTCCATCCTTTCTCTTATCTTCCCTTCTCCATCCTTGCCCTCATCCTCCTTTCTCCATTCTTGCTGTCATCCTCCCTTCTCCATCCTTGCTCTCCTCTTCCCTTCTCCATTCTTGCTCTCATCCTCCCTTCTCCATCCTTGCTCTCATCCTCCCTTCTCTATCCTTTCTCTCATCCTCCCTTCTCCATCCTTGCTCTCATCCTCCCTTCTCCATCTTTGCTCTCATCCTCCTTCTCCATCCCTGCTCTCATCCTCCCTTCTCCATCCTTGCTCTCATCTTCCCTTCTCCATCCCTGCTCTCATCCTCCCCTCTCCATCCTTGCTCTCATCCTCCCTTCTCCATCCATGCTCTCATCCTCCTTCTCCATCCATGCTCTCATCCTCCCTTCTCCATCCCTGCTCTCATCATCCCTTCTCCATCTTTGCTCTCATCCTCCTTCTCCATCCTTGCTCTCATCCTCCTTCTCCATCCTTGCCCTCATCCTCCCTTCTCCATCCTTGCTCTCATCCTCCCTTCTCCATCTTTGCTCTCATCCTCCTTCTCCATCCCTGCTCTCATCCTCCCTTCTCCATCCTTGCTCTCATCTTCCCTTCTCCATCCTTGCTCTCATCTTCCCTTCTCCATCCCTGCTCTCATCCTCCCATCTCCATCCTTGCTCTCATCCTCCCTTCTCCATCTTTGCTCTCATCCTCCTTCTCCATCCATGCTCTCATCCTCCCTTCTCCATCCCTGCTCTCATCCTCCCTTCTCCATCCCTGCTATCCTTGCCCTCTATCCTTGCCCTCATCTTCCCTTCTCTATCCTTGCTCTCCTCCTTCTCCATCCATGCTCTCATCCTCCCTTCTCCATCCTTTCTCTTATCTTCCCTTCTCCATCCTTGCCCTCATCCTCCTTTCTCCATTCTTGCTGTCATCCTCCTATCTCCATCCTTGCCCTCATCCTCCCTTCTCCATCCTTGCTCTCATCTTCCCTTCTCCATCCTTGCTCTCATCCTCCCTTCTCCATTCTTGCTCTCATCCTCCCTTCTCCATCCCTGCTCTCATCCTCCCTTCTCCTTCCTTGCTCTCATCATCCCTTCTCCATCCTTTCTCTTATCTTCCCTTCTTTATCCTTGCCCTCATCCTCCCTTCTCTATCCTTTCTCTCATCCTCCCTTCTCCATCCTTGCCCTCATCCTCCTTCTCCATCCCTGCTCTCATCCTCCCTTCTCCATCCTTGCTCTCATCCTCCCTTCTCCATCTTTGCTCTCATCCTCCCTTCTCCATCCTTGCTCTCATCCTCCCTTCTCCATCCTTGCTCTCATCCTCCTTCTCCATCCCTGCTCTCATCCTCCCTTCTCCATCCTTGCTCTCATCTTCCTTTCTCCATCCCTGCTCTCATCCTCCCTTCTCCATCCATGGTCTCATCCTCCCTTCTCCATCCCTGCTCTCATCCTCCCTTCTCCATCCCTGCTCTCATCCTCCCTTCTCCATCCCTGCTCTCATCCTCCCTTCTCCATCCCTGTTCTCATCTTCCCTTCTCTATCCTTGCTCTCCTCCCTCTCCATCCATGCTCTCATCATCCCTTCTCCATCCTTTTTCTTATCTTCCCTTCTCCATCCTTGCCCTCATCCTCCTTTCTCCATTCTTGCTGTCATCCTCCTATCTCCATCCTTGCCCTCATCCTCCCTTCTCCATCCTTGCTCTCATCTTCCCTTCTCCATCCTTGCTCTCATCCTCCCTTCTCCATTCTTGCTCTCATCCTCCCTTCTCCATCCCTGCTCTCATCCTCCCTTCTCCTTCCTTGCTCTCATCCTCCCTTCTCCTTCCTTGCTCTCATCCTCCCTTCTCCTTCCTTGCTATTATCCTTCCCCCTCCTCTCCTCCATCATAACAAGAGTTGTTTTGTGCTTTGCTGAGGGAGGTGGATGCTGGCACAGACAGAAACGGTTGATTGGTGTCGCCCCTTGGGCGATCATTAATGCATGGCCGCATCAGTCGAGCGAGGACAACGGGGAAGTCATACTGGCTGTCCGCCATCTTGATGTTGCTGAATTCAGGAAAGGGCCTCCATTTGCTGTAGTCACTTGCAGTTTTACATCCTGGCCTGGCGTTTCCCTGTGGGGGTTGGGAAAGAGAAAAGCTGAGAGGGGCTGAGAGCGAGAGAGAGAGAAAGCGGTAGTGGTATGTGTCTGTCTCTGTATACCTCATAAATCGTGTGGACTGTCTACCAGCGGATTTCATTCAAAGCTGCAGAAAAACTCTTGCGCCTCTTGATACCATAGTGAAGATTCGGAGTTGACATATCTTGCAGTGGAGATACAATGTAATGCTTGCGTACGATTGAATCCAATGGCGGGAAAGAAGATAAGAAGAAAGAACGGCAGTATAAGGGGCTCAGGTAGGAGTGGCTTTAAACCTTTTCAGGACCATTACCATTAAATACTGTGAGCATTTAGTGGAGAAATTGTTGTCAGCGGTACTGAATGAGCTTGCGTGTGTAGGACTGAGTACAAGTACATCTGGGTTGGTGCTGTGATAGGGATAGTCATTTTGCTTTGTGTGACGTTATTTTTAAAGGAAGTGCCATACATGAATGAGGTAACACCGCAACATGATGTTGCCAGTATTGTGTATTCTTTCTTCTTCTTATCATGTGTGTGTGTGTGTATGTGTGTGTTCAAGGTGGGAAAAAAATTGTGTTGGAAATCAAATTGTAACTTTCCACTGTCAAAGGTTTAGCTGCACATTGTAGCACATACTCATTATACATTGCCTTTCTCACTAGAGATGCACTTTTTGCTATTTTTTTTGCCACTCTCTTTATACATGACATCGACTTCTTGCACTTTTAGGTCTCATGCTGAAGTGTGATAGCACATTTCCATAGTCTGTAGAGACAGTTTAAACTCTGTGCCAATTTCTCTGATGCGTGACTGAGTTGTCCTACTTCAGTTTTACTCTCTGCACTGCTACATGTATGTTACTGTGTATTCTGCACATACGTATATCAGTATAATCTACATGTATATTAAAAAAAAAATGTTGCAGTTTTACTGAAAAATGTCGCCTCTTCATTATTCTTTTGTTTTTGTTTTGTTTGCTTGTTTGTGTTTGTTTTGTTTTTTTGCTGCTTTGCTTTGCTAACTTTGCTTGCCTTGCAGTGTGTTTTGACATAACTTCTTACTAAGCTAAAACACTGCAGCTGACTGGAGATGAATAAACCATCATATTTCGGATATTTTTGTATGCTGTGTCCCTGAGTCAAGACTAGTACAGGATCTCAGCAAAGTGAAGTCAACAAGATACGGACGATGTGAACTTCCTGATTGATGTGCTATCCCAGTAGGCTTTCGGGACATGATGAGAACTTTAATATATGTGATATATTTTGATTTATTTTGATTTATTATTGTTATTATTATCTTTTGGGTAATTATTACTTGTTCACAATGTGTGCATTGATGTCTCCCGGCAGGACACACCACAGTATCGCCGATGTGCTCCATAGTGTGTCTGAATGGAGGAGTGTGCTTAAACAGCGCCTGTCAGTGCCTCGATGGATACTTTGGAGATCTCTGCGAATTCCGTACGTATAAATTTCCTTTAAAATTTGACTCCTGTGCAGAGCCAAATTATGATTGCCTGCTCCTTATCCTTCCCCCTCCACTGACCTCCCATTCAATAAGTACCAATGAAATTTCAGACTGTTTCAATTTTTTGAAAGATAAACTCTCATGCTTCCTAGTATAAAACATCAATTTTCCATGTGCAAGGTGAAGTTGTGATCATTATCATAAATTAGATCAGAAACATTTCTTCTTTTTTTTTTTTTTGGGGGGGGGGGGGGCAAGGAAGCACTCTCAAACTGCTATGTCTGTCATGTTATTTCATCATAACTACGTATAGTGGAAGACAAATGTTACACTAGAGGGCAAGAGTTTATCTTCCGAAAATTGAAACAGTTTGAAATTTCATTTGTACTTACATTCCCTTTTTAATGACTTTAAAAGTATTGGTACTACTCCGTGCTCAATCATTGCATGGAGCAGATTGGTAATTACCTTGAAGATGGAATGTATCTCCTGGTCTATATTTTGAGTGCCTTACAAGAGCATACTCGTATGGAGTTAAGTTTTGTTGACTCCAGTTTTAATCAGATGAATATGCCCACAAAATTTTTGTTGTCTTTTTATCATCTAATTGATTAAGTGATTGATAGACTTATTTATATATAATTCTTTTCATTTTAAAGAGGATGGCTAGTAACTGATCAGTGGGAATCAGTGGAAATGCTGGGGGATGATTGTTCCAATCCTTGTGGGATTCATTTAAGAGTACATTATGTATCTATTGTGTGAAAATTGTTTGCTTCAGAATGGTCTCATATTCAAGTAATGTGCAGTTTAATGCCCCGTCACTGTACAGGCATGCTAACCTGGAAACATTAAACTGGACATTACTTGAATATGAGACCATTCTGAAGCAAATAATTTTCACACAACAATAGATAGTGCATGCGGAGGGGGGATAATATATTGAAATGATGTTTTCCCTTGATCACTAATGTTTACGTAATCATGTATTCATTATTGGGTTGTTTGTTTGTTTGTTTGTGTGTGTGTGTGTGTGTGTGTGTGTGTGCAGCTTTGTCCTTTAGCTTGTTTTTATTTGTCTGTGTATGAATTTGTGTTCAGGAATCTTCCACCCTCAGCAAGTGTTTGTTACCCACCCTTGTGTATTTTCTTTTTTCACTGTTGGACACTCATTACATGCTTCTTACTTTTTAAATGAGCTCATATATTTTTTCACTCCTGAGAGCCAGGAGTGTATTGTTCTCAGTCAAAGTTCAGCAACTTAATCTTTGGAAAGCTTCAGCTTAAATGAAGGCTCAAGTTAAAGTGACACTCGAGTTGGTGTTCAGGTTGACTTTGATATGTGGAACAAACAGTGTTGAATATGCGATTAAGATTGGACAAAAGAAAATTAAGGAATCTATTTTAAAGAGTATGGCATGTTTGCATAAGAAGGTTATACTATTTACAATCACTTATGTAAATTAGACATGATAATAGCCCTAGGCATTCACACTCAGGAGTTATCAGTTTTTGCATCACAATGTAAAAATCAATTTTTGTTATCCACTGCTCACATTGAAAATAAAACTGTGGAACCTTCATATTCCTTAACTTTTATATATTTCTCTTTAAAAAGGAAAGTATGTCTGCTCTGTTTGCTCCTTTTTTTAAAGCTTTTCATCAAAATGAATGTTACAATGAAGATTTTTTTTTTAATTTGACCATGATAGATCATGGCTTGCTTTATTTCCCCTTGTTGTTTCTATTTCTTACCCTGCTAATGAGTGTAACAATTTGCTCTGGTAAGTGGATTTTACTAAATGCTCATAGCTATCTTTTATACCTGCATTCTATTAGTTTTACTGTTTAAATCTCATTGTTGATGTACAGTGTAGATTAATTGTGTTTGAAATACAGAAATACATGTATGCCTGAGTCTATTGTTTGTTTGTTATTATTACATTTTATTTCATTGGTAAGGCATATTCCTTTTGGATGATGAGGGAAAAGGTATTTATATATCTTTAATTTTCAGCAATTAGAAAAGAACCTGTCATATTATTTGTTTTACTTTTGTATGTTATAAGCTGCTAGCTTGTATGAATTCAGAATTCTTCATGTCTATTTTCTATAGAAGGTGTGTCATTCTACAAACTTAAGATATAATGATGAAGGGTAAAAAAAAAAAAAATCACATTTGATTCGGGTGACAATATTAGCTTACAATAGATGTAATATCTGAGAAATCAATCTTTGTCAAAATTTCTTCATGATTCAAAACATAACCAAGTACTACAAGGAAAGATGCATTGCACACATCTATTCGCTGCTGACCATCTTCAGATATAAATTTGTAATCCATTGCATGTGAGGGGTTCGAAACATCGCTACATTCCAGAGATCATCCTATTTTCAAGATATATCCCATGGCAAAATCTAAATGGCAACTGGTAGTAAGATGTTTTAAATGCCTTAATACAACTGTACATCCAAACAAAAGCTGGGAAGGGGGGGGGGGTTGTTGGTGTACTCTATTTCCATCAATCATATTGATTTGGGGGGTTATGAAGATGGAGTGATGTCTGATACGAAGAAGGAGGTCATTTTTCAGACAGAATTTGTTTCATTTTGGTTTCTGTTCAGTAGCATCAGCACCCATCATCACTTTGATTTCTAGTTCATGGTTGTTCATGCTGGGCTGGAAATGGAATGATATCCATGTTTTTGACCATTCAGTTGATTCAAACGTTATGCAAACTTTTATGTTCCTTTTTGTTAGAGTTTGGCATGATTAGCTAGTTCTTATAACTGAAGACTTTAAGAAATGTATTATTGTCCTATCATATCATTTTTCTTTGTTCCACACAACATTAAAAAAAAAAAAAAAATCAGATTAATGCAAGATGTTAGTCATGTGTAAAATATCCTGACTGTTTGGTGCCAGTTTTTGACCAAAGAAGAACAAAACTATACGATAGGAGGTTACAAATCTAAGATGTGCTTTTAATGATCTGTGGAGCTTGAACACCAGCTGTTTGATAAATAGCCAAAGTATGTATAGTCATTTGATAAAGCTTTTTTTCTCTCTCTCTCTCTCTCTCATCCAAGTGCCCTCAAATCCCACTTAAACCTCTTCCTGAAGCCATAATGTGCTCCAGGCGGCTTTAATTGCTGCTATTTTTGCGTAGGGAATACTTGATACTTATTGTCTGTCATTAAAAAGAAAAAGTGCCTGGGTTACAAGTACTAGTAATATAGAGCCCTGCATTAGTCCCACCAAAATGGCTTTTATGCCCATCAAACATCTGATGAAAAAACAGTGTTGTAGGGGTGTTTTTTTTTTCCTCTGTAAACTATGACTGCAGCACAGCACAAAGAATATTAATATGTAATGCAAAGGCCTTCTCCCCCCCCCCCCCCCATACTCTAATGAAGTCATATCATGTAGTATGAGGCTGTGAAAAGCCAAGCACTTGTACTTCTCATAAGTTTATGCAGTGAACAGTTTATCAAGTCACATGTAACACCGACCTTTATCATCACTGTTAAAGTCTCTGTATGAGAGGATGATCATTGCAAACAAAACCTCCTTGGGTGACATAACCTGGACATCTTTTTTTCATTGTAATGAGTTAGTGGCCCACGGCCAAACAGGATTGTGACTGGCAGCAAGTAAAGCAAATCAAGTGCGCAAAGCCATTAGATGCATGATTCTGATATCTTTGATAAAGTAGCCACATAACATTTTTATGACGTGAATTCACTGTGACCTTTGTGCCAAACAATAAACCTATTTTTCATTGTAAACTGTCACTCTGGCATTTCGCCAAGCCGTTAGTGTGTGTGAAAATGAAATGTTGACATCGTCATCGTATTGAACATGACATTGAAAGAACAAAAAAACATGAACTTTTTGTTTTCTCAAAAATTATTCAATGATTCATGTTTGCAGAAATATTCAATGTGCCGCCAAGATGGCCCATTGTGTGTAAGCTTGACAATTCTATTTTCATATTCAGCTCTGTTCTCAGAGCATTGTTTTTCATGAAAATGGATGTTTGTCCATTCATGTTTGTCCTAAGGAGAGAGCTTTAAATATTTATGGTGTTATGACAGTGTTTAATTATCAAGGGACATGTTAATAGAGATTCCCCGATACAGTGTATGTGAATGTTAATTTGTTTGTGTACACTGTATGTGCATGTGTGCCCTTCGTGTGAGCGTTTGTATGGGGGGTATGTAGTGCTTGACATTAGCAGTGGCCCGGCACCACTAGAAATTGATGTTGGGCGAATATGTAATTTTTTGATGGCCCCATTGGGCAGCTAAAATTCAAAATGAATTTTCATGTTGCTGTGTATTTCGGGCCTCCAAACTTTCAGATTCAAAGATTTTGGTTGCCTAAACGGGACACCAAAGGAAAAAAAAAACCAATAATGTTGAGCCCTTGGGTATGCATTTACAAATATATGTGTTTATGTTTACATGTGCATGTTCATACTCTAGTACTACATTTTTTGTGCACTATTATTTTGATTTATGTGTATGAATTGTCCATTTTTGTCATTTTGTATTTAAAGCACTTTGAGCCTTATGGGAAGAATGTACTGTATTGTGTGCATTACCAATCTTATTGAATTGTATTGTATCTACAAATGGCTGGTCTTCTATATCGTACCTCCATTTATGAATCATGAATTAACAAAGAATGACAAATGTGATCTTAAAGCGTGGTGGTGGTGCTACTGGTGCCCCTTATTACCATTCCCGGTTATTTGGTTCGCTCTTCTCTGCAGGTAATTCCTCCGGGACGGATTTCACAGACCTCCAGCACACCAGCATCATGATCGGCGCCTTCGTCGGTGCTGTCTGCCTCCTCTCTGTCTGCTGGCTGATCGCCATGGCACGCAAGCGGTACCAGGAGGAACCGCCTCAGGGTCATCTCACCCGCATCGTCAGCATTCACACTCCAGGTGAGTGCCACGCCCCTGCCCTCTAACTTCTCCCGTGCTTGCTCTTTTAGTGTCACATCTACGTATGTACACCCCCCCCCCCCTTGTGTGCCGTGTTGATGTAGTGTATGGCTGGGGGAAATGGTGCAATGTGTGAGCGTCACATTTCTGATAAAAGAATTATATTATGCATCACAGACACTTTTAATCCTTTACTGGGCTTTGCTTGCGGGTTGGCATGCGCTCTGGAATGTTTTCATGTAATACCAATCAGCACAGATGTCTGGAATCCAGTTGTCAAATGAATACAGATCCCTAATCCCTCTAATCCCTATTGTGTCACCACGGCCTTCCTGTTGGACTGAGTCACATTGCTACACCCGAGTGGGCTTGCTTAACATTACTACCAGGCCAAGTACGCATTGATTACTGAATGCTATATTGCCCCCGGAAGTGCCTGAAATGAATGAGTTAAATCTTATATTAATGTAAGAATGAAGGAGAAATGAAGAGCTGGTTATTATAAAAGTTCAGTGCCTGGGCACATGAGGTTAACTGTTTGTCTCAGGAACGGATGTACTGTGCCTTAGATTTGTGGATTGGGCATTGCCTTGAGGAGACAGTAGACCAGCTTTAACATTAAATATTACAATGTACACTGATCTGAGAGCTGGTTGCCCTCAGATGTCTACAGTTGCAAGTTTAGCATGCTAAATCCACTTGGAAATTGTCATCATATCAAAAGTGGACCACTTACCAATGTGCTCCAAAAGTGTATTAGTTGGCATGAGAAGAATGTTCCTGTACATAACATGTATGTCATAATAGAAAGAGTTGATTCTCTTTGTTAGGTACACCTGTGAACAGTGTAAGCATGCTAGGTGCATCACTCTGTTGCTACAAAAAGTTTAAAGGGGAAGGCTAGTAACTGATCAGTGGGAATCAGTGGAAATGCTGGGAGATGATTGTTCCAATCCTTATGGGATTCATTCAAGAGTTCATTGTATATCTATTGTTGTGTGAAAATGATTTGCTTCAGAACGGTCTCATATTCAAGTAATGTGCAGATTAATGCTCCATCACTGACCAGGGACGCTAACCTGGAAGCATTAAACTGCACATTACTGGAATATGAGACCATTCTGAAGCAAATCATTTTCACACAACAATAGATATACAATGAACTCTTGAATGAATCCCATAAGGATTGGAACAATCATCTCCCAGCATTTCCACTGATTCCCACTGATCAGTTACTGTAAAACATGATATATTCGCGGCACAAAATTTTCGCAAATTGGAGCCGACGGCCTTTTTCGTGGCAAGAAATTTTCGCAAATTGCCTCTTGCGTTCAATGCATATAATGTAGATAAGAAATTTCGCGTGCATTTTAATTTCGCGAATCTTGGCGCTCGCGAAATTCGCGAAATTAAAATGCACGCGAACATTTCTCGTTTTACAGTACTAGCCTTCCCCTTTAACCCCCTCTGACTGGAGTCCAAAAATAGCTCATGAAGTATGCTTTCTCCACAGCTCACATGAACATCCAAATTTGACATACTATGGTATAGTACAGAATGGCATGGTTTCATTTAGCTTTGGTTCACTTATGAGCTCTTGAATGCAGCCATAGTCTCCCAGATATATAATATTTGTCCCATTATCTTTGCCTGCCATATTCTGCAGAGGAGGTTGGCTTGCGGAGAAACACAACAGTAATTGGAGAGCAAGACATTCCCCCTGCCTACAATATCGCCTGTCGGCGGGACAGCCGGCGTGGGTCGCTACCAAAGCGCTACCGCCCCTCCATCGACTCCATGGGGCCGCTCTCCCCTCCTCCCTCCTACGAGATCGTGACAGGTGAGTTGGAGACATTGGAGAATGAATACGATCCCAGCCAGTTCACGATTCCCGAGGTGGTCGAGGAGCGGAATCTCCCGGACGTTGTCAACGGCGATCAGCCGCCATGTCAGCCTGCATCAAACGCATCCCAGGAAAATCCGCAGGAGGAGCAGCAACAGGATCCAGAAGCGGAAGATCAAAGGCAGACTGGGGTACCTCCCCGCGTCTCCCGCGACACTGTAGTATGATGCTTGATACATCAGCCTACGTCATACTTGTAGTAGGTGCCTTGGACGATTTTTTTTTGTGGAAACACCAAATAAGAGCAACTCTGGAAGCCTAAATATGATGTACCCCTACTGGTTTTCAGCGGTGGCTCTAGAAGTTGGCTGCCAGTCCCTTCTGAAACCTTTTTTCCATACTTGGTGATTGATAGGAACAAAGTTATGTCATCCGCAATATTGGTGATTCACGTTCCCGCCTTGTATGTGCCTTCAACACGTCTCGTAAGAGATATCACAAAGTCTTGCACAATGAATACAGTATTTCCACATGAAATGCCTATAACTTTTCACATTACATCTTTAGATATGCTCACTGAAACTTGGGCCTACATATTTCATGTGGTAGCTCTTTTTTTGTATACATAAAGGCAGGTCTTCACTAATAATGCACTTCAAATGTAACCTTCATACACGATTCTTAGATGCCACAAGTATCATCAAATCCACCTGAGCAGTGCCTGATACTTGATTTTCCTGTTAAACACAACGTGAAACAGGTCAACAGGCAGAAGCGTAGATTTTTTAGAGTTAAATCGTAATTAATGATATCCATAAAATGCCTTCGTTTTTTTCACTTTGCCATACAGCAAGATGTAGAGCATCATGTACATTTGTAAATAAGACAACAACTTGTGATGTTAAAAAGGATGTGCCATTTTGTTCCACAGGGTTTTAATGCAGGCATTTATAAACCAGGAACAAATGCAGGCCAGCATTATATTGTCAAGTTGACCACCATTCCTGGTTAATCAAGATTTTTGTGATAATCAAAAAAATCAAAATCTGGTTGAATAATCAAAGTGAAGACAATGCTCTTTACAGTTTACCTTACAGAAGAATTTGATGCTTGCAAACACTGCCTAGAGACTGCTTGATCTGCCTTTTCCATTCCATTCAGACTGTGTCGGCTGGAAGTGAGAATTTTCCTTCATTTCCATATAGTACTTTCAATGTGAAATATTCCGCAAACGAAAATTTGGGGTTTGTATTTTAATTTTGCACTCCACTTAATTATTACAAATATTATATATACAGTAATGCATTTTTTTTTTTTTGGTAAAATTTGCACAAATTTGAACCCTTATGTACAAAATTATGAATGAGAGATTTTCACTGCAATGTGCTCTGCATGAAGAATTGGTGGAATGGGAGTTTATGCTCGTTGAATATCTGGTAAAGCCAGTCATTGAGGGAATGTGCACTACACGCAGATCCATACTTGGGACTAACCAATAAAACCGCACCTTTTCTGCAGTGGGAGCCTGACGGGAGTTTCCTTGGAATTATTATTTAGAATACAGGCCATGGTGATCCAGCATATTTGAGGTGGACTCGTGACATCACATGTGATAGGGGATGTCTTGCTTTGCTACTGTTGTTGGTATTCTGTTGCTGTTTTTTAGTCACATTCACTGTCACAGTGTTTTCTGTTTCCTCTTTCCCTGCCAAAAATGATGTTATCATGACATTAGCTGCTACTGCCTCCCATCAAGTCTTAGGCACATTCCAAGTGATAATATCTTTTTAATAGCTTTTATGTTTTGTTTTGGGGGTATTTTGCCCTTCTTCTTCTCCCTCTTTTGAATCTATTTTTTCTTCTTTTTTTTTTCTTTTCTTCCTTCCTCTCCCTCCTCTTCTTTCTTCTCCTTTTTCATTCTCCAGTTGTTCTGCTTCATCCTTCTTTTTCTCCATCCTTTCTTCCTGTTTTTCTCCTCCCTTTTTTCCCCTTTTCTACTCTACGTCCATAAACTTGTAAGAAAATCGCCAACAAAAGTGACTGTTTTCTCCATGTTTGAGGACAGCGCAAAGTAATTATTCAAGCAGACAGGGTCAGATTTGGGCTTGTGATCCTCATGACATGTGCCTTGTTGTTCTTGGGTTTTTTTTTTCTTTTCTTTTCCATTGACAGTGCCTATAAACAATGCTCACTGTACACAAACACACACACACTCACACACACACACAAAGTATGCTGCTACTTTGAATCTGTGACAGTAATTAAGAAACAGTTCATGCTGAACATTCTTCCTATACTGCATGTCAATGTCATGAAGCCATTCGATTCTGCCCATGTGGAAAATGCTCGGATGGCATTCAATGTTGGGAATTTTTATGTCAAGGCTTTAGCAATCCGGGTACAAATACATGCCAGGCATTCCCAAATGAGGGGGGGGGGGGGGGGGGGCTGAGCTGGGGAATATCTTGGGATGAATTTAGCTGTGTCTCTTCACAAGCCGATAAACACAGGGAACACTCTATGGCAAAGAAACGACCCCATACTGTGTTGAATACATGCAGTCTACAAAAGAATCATTATGTCACGGTAGATTTGTTTGGATTTTTTATTTTTTTTTATAGGATTCAAGTACAATGAGAAGATTGAGTTAACAAAAGAGGCAATGCTGAATAGCTTTAGCATCAACATGAATTGACACCATCGTTAGCTGTGTAAAGCAGCTTTTTTTGTCACCATAAAGTATCCTGGTAGAGTCATTTTGTGGTTTCCTTTATTCTTGGTACAGTGTAAGACTGGTTTTGTCCGCAGTCTCACTAAAATTTCTCACTAGCTTTACTGCCGGAGTTTTTTCTTCTTCTTCTTCTTTTTTTAGGCAGATTTCTTCGGTCACAGATTTATAGATATTAAAGAAGAAACAAACAAACTAAAAAAGATAGTTTGAAATGTCTGTGAGACCATGTAGCCAAGCTGTAAGAGTCACCAATGGATTCAGATTAGCTTCCAATCCTGAATCTCATGCATCCTTCCCTGCCAATGGCAACAAAGCCACAAGTGATTATTTTGTCCCCCACTGCCATGTTATAATATCCAGAGAGTCAACTGAATTCAGGATTAACCATGTAGAAGGAGATGAAAGAGAAGAGAAGAACAAGAAAACAAATGTGCTGCCAAGATTTTCCTTTCAACAACCTACCAGAGACTTTAAAGGATAAAAACAGTTGTAACAGTATGATGTCATAACATTTTCATCATGCACATCACTTAATCCTTTACCAACAAATATCTGGAATCATAATGGACTTTACACCTACATTGCTCCGTCTTTTGATGAACACTGGATGTGGTTCAGGAATGAGGAAATACAAGTATAATAAAGAATAGAAAGAGGAACTGATTGTGGTAACATGTATGACTTCGAACTTAAAGCCACACAAAGAGAAAAACAGGGAAGTGGATTGATGGAAATTCGATATTTTGGCGATGACAGGTAGTAGCAGCTCCTCTTTATCCCACTTTTTGAGTGAAATTGATCAAGAATACTAATATTTCATCAAGAAGTATTTATGTGCCCAGTGTATGGTATGCAGGCATCTTTGTCACATTCCTGATCTCATTCTAATGTAGCGTGGCAAGTAAGAACATTATCAATGTCCACCATAACATCACTTTCAGAAAACTCTCGCTCGCACAAATTTTGCCACTGTGGGCATGAAGTGATCACAGGATGAGTTGCCGTGCCCTGCTCTGGGCAGTGATAGTTTTCTTACTTTATTGTACTCTCTGTGATAGCAGACATGTCCGCTGCAATGTCTGGACTGATGCCGTCTGTGTTATACCATAGTACACTGTAGCTCCCACTTCAGCTTAAACATCACCTTCAGTTCGCCTTTTATGTACATCTGGATGTCGTGAATACAGCAATGTCAGTAGAACACATCAGTGGAAGTGTGAGGAAAATCGGACAATCCGTTTAAAAGTGATGATTTCTTTTTAACAGTCTCTGCACAGTCACTGCTGGATAAATAGACTACTACAGTCTATGATGTCACATGCTTACAACGGTATTGGAAAATATGAAGAGAATTCCACAAATTTCATTAAAAAAAACTTCACATGTCCTTGACTTGTTACTGACATATGTTAAGGGTAATATTATTCACCCTGACTTCTGAAAGAGGCAAGTCAATTTGCTCTTTTATTGTGTGAGAAAAGTGAAAATATGTTGAATTTCTGTATAATTATTTTCTTTATTTTGTTCTACACATGTGACCTCACAAGCTGCTATAATGGTCTTCTCATCCAGCGATGGCGGTATTGAAACTTCAAAAATTCGTAACTTTTTAACGGATTGTCCAATTTTCCTCAAACTTTCACTCAATATCTCCCACTAATATTGCTGCATTCTCTCAATCCACATAATGTGTAAAGGTGAACTTGTCCTTTAAATATTTTGCAGAGTACAATTGCTGCTGACTGTATACTGCAGCCTGAACATTTTTGAAGCATTATTATTCAGTACTAAATACATGCCACTGTAATTTCAGAAGATTGTCTACGTTATAAAATTCCAACTGTGAAGGGAGTGAGAGAGAGAGAGAGAGAGAGAGAGAAGATGTATAATATAAAATGCAGAAAGAAAGAACAATCCATATCTGTGTGATTATGACTCTAACAGTTCACCAATTTTAATAGCAAATATAAAGTAGATTTAGAAATATCAAATTTACTATTCCTTGCATGCCTACTATGTATATTTGTGTTGCATTGGTCACGCTTCACCAATTTAAAGCATTTAGCATTGGCAACAAAGGCTTCTCAATGTATAATGACATGTAGTTAACAGCACCTCTAAAGACAATATTACATTGTGATACATTCGTCTTGTATTTAATATATTTCACACTTTAGAGTCCTCACATATATTTTTTTTGTCATATCACTTTTGATAGAAGATCGAGAGTTAATGTATGTACATGCCTGCACCTTAAGCATTATTATTGCGAAAAAAAAAGAATGTTCAGTGGATTTTTGAATGTCAACAATATTCAATGCAAGTTATAATGATATCATAAAAAATGCATATTTGATAGTTATGAAAGTTTAAGACACATCATGTTCGTGCTATTCATTTGGAGAATTTTTAAATTTTTGCCCAAGATTTTTAACAAGTTTTTAATGGTGTGACATTTTAGGATGATTTTGCAACATTGAGAGTCCAATGGTATGTCATATTTGGATGAATGAATGAATGAATGCTTCTCATGCCTTTACACTTGGAATATAACAGAGCTTTAATAATGTTCAAGGATTTGCCTGGACCATAAACTATGCCTTATTTTAACTGCAGTAGTGTGCATCCATTTTCATGCACAGTTTGTCAAAGAGGTGTGTACATGCAATGTATAATAGACACCGGTAGATTCTTGGAAGTTGGACTACTAACAGCAGAACTTGGCAACATTCTGTAGGAGTTTCCATGCCTTTAACCTTTTGCATTTCTTGCAGTTGACGTGATCCACAATAGCAGTAGTCCACAAAAAGTCTGTATTAGGCAGAGTTAATGTGCAGATATTGAAGGCGAATTTCAGCTTTCTGCTAAAAAAATGCTGACATGTGGATTAGGTCTACATTTTGACCGATGGAAATTATATTTCCTTTACGATCATATATTTCTGGTAAATGGGCTGCAATTTAGGTTGGCAACGAAAGACTTTTAAAAAGGAAATACAAGTTGTCCTAGACCAACAATCATGAAGAATTATGTGACAAAGTTTAAAAGTCATTGAAAACCAGTCTCAAAGGAGGAGAAGGTGTTGTCATTCAGACATATGGCTTTGGGAGGTGCAATGATATTATCAGTTGCGCAATCATGGAAAAAGCTCATTGTCAATTGGGGTGTCATCGGAAATGTTAAGGTTGAATGCCTGTGAACCCGCATTTGATAATGAGTATGTAGAAAGTTTTGCAAGAATGTATTTAGATAATGATGGAGTTTGTTGGGAAGTACAAATAACTTTTAATATGTTCACCCAATTTTGAATAGTTTGTGCCCTTAAAAAATGCAGACTTGCTTGTAACTTATATTCTGCATTAATGGTAGATGGCATTATTTTTCTCTACAAAGGAAACAAAAAAAAGGTGATCTGTGTTCAATGGTATTTTCTAATTTCAAGGGATACCGAGCTGTGATTTTACTGGCTGGATAGTATTTTGCTGTACAGTATTGTCCATAAAAGTCCATATGTGTCTTTTCTTGTAAATCATTACACCATACAATGTGTACAACAATACATCCCTTTTAGTGCTCACAGTTGTGAGTAGGTCTTCGTTCTTTATCTTTCGTGATGGGAGCGTGAAGCAAAAACAAAAAATACACATATGAAACTCAGGAACTTGTATTTGGAGCAGCGGCCATATTCTATTGTTTTCATTTTCTTTTAGTTACTACCAAATCTGATTTGTTTGTTTGTTTGTTAGATTATTTGTATGTTTGTTTGGTTTTGTTTTTTTTTTGTCGTATTTAGCGGTGGGTATTATAACAAAACATACAAGATTTCGGTTTGAACTACCTCGGGATTTGTTTAAGAGATGTAACAGTGCATCATGATTTATTGTGTATTAATAACAAGCCCCATTAGGGCACTAAATATGAACATAGAATAGTTCGTGTAAAGGCAGTAAACAACTTAGGCAGGTCTTCTTGCATTGAATGTTTTGGCCTTGAATATGAGCATACATGTAGGATATTATTCAGTGTTGAGTGCCTTACATATTACTGCACTTTTGTGCTTATCAAATCCTCTTCCTTCAACACACCTCACTGGATCAAACCAGAGATGGTGAAACTACTAGAAGTGCCCATATCTTTTTTTTTTCTCGCTCACAACTGTATAACGTGTAAGTAGGAAAGGAAGACCAATACAGAATGATTATCCAATTCTAGAGAATGAATATGCTGACGTCAATTGCTCGATGCTTACAAAGTTTTCCCAAAGAAAGAAAGAAGTTTTTCAAGGTTCAAAGAGTTTTAAACCCCTCTAGTTCTTTAAGATGATGATGTGTTCTTTGTGTGCTGGTACCATTCCCCAATCACCTTGTCCGGACCTGTTGCTTGACTCGCTTTCCAGTAACTCTGTGTAGGATGTTGTGCAATACCTCAGAAGATGATGGGGGGGGGGGGGGGGGTTGATGGCAGCCCATTAGCCCCTGTGATAGATAACCATATCCCATGACACGCAGTTGAAATTACAATGTTTTGATGGACAAAGAGGGCCTTGTATATGTGTATTATGTCAACCTGTCTAAAAAACGGATTCCAGCATCGAATTGTATCTTTCTTACTACCGGCGTTGTTATCCCAGATGATGCACTTGCTGTTCCCATTCCCAATGCAGTCTGAGGACGTTTTCCTATCAGAATTAGATGATGCCTATAGATCAAAAGATGTAGTAGTTTGTAGTATAACAGCCAATTGACTTTTGTGTCAAGTTTCTGGTGCTGTGCTATTTGCCTTTTTTTTTTTTTTTTTTCAAATGACACCATTAGCCCTGACAAGGCAGATTTATCCACAAACTCTGTGCATGAATAACGTTATCACTGGATGTAGGCCACTAATTGGGAACACATTAAACAGAAGCATTCCTTGAAGTGTGGCGTGTCACATGGAAATTTGTCGGGGAATTACATACAGTTTAGGGACTTGTGTGGTCACAGTTTTACATATTCATCTGGTAGACAAGATTAATTTAGCCTCAGGTGACTTGAGTGAAGAGGCTCCATGCCATGTTAAGACAGTCCTGAGTACAAAGCAGAAAATAATTACTACGAACTATCTATCTCTGTAAAATTCTTTGTTTTGAGTTTGAATTGAGATTCAGGACAAGTGTTTCTCACAACACTCATCACTTAAGATATGGTTGGAGTCAAAGGCTACAATGTGTGCGTGTGTGAGAGGATATGTCATGTACTAATGTATAGTTTAATTGTCTAGGCATGTGGATGAAAAGAAAAAAAAAATGAAAAATTGACAGAGGTTTCAGATGCTTTGTACATACATTGAGCGTATTGAAACTAGTCTTTGCAGTGGACTCATCGATGTTTGCAGTGCCCCTGAAATTGCACACATTCAATGTTGTCAGAAAAAAAAATAAAAAAATGCTGTTGCAAAGGGTGATAGACAAGAAATCCATCATGGTAGTATGGTATCATGTTGTTATATAACATTTTTGTGCTATGCATTTGGACTTGATGAAGAATGATATGCTGCCAAAATTTTCCAGCGAAGCGTGATGTACTAAATATGTGAAAATGTGTTGGGATCATTAACAAACTGCCTAATAGAAGAGGGGTAGGGGGAATTACTATGAAGAACACTCCCTGAATGACTTTACAGCAAAATCTTTCTTCTCTCTTACTTTTTTTTTTGAACAGAGAAAGTGCCAGCTGTGGATATATCCAGTTTTAATATTGTGATATTTAGAGATGAACTATTTCATGTAAAATAAATTGTCATTTTTATATCATAGACTAGTTTCCATGTAGCATTTGTAAAACGTGGAGTGACTTGTGTTTGAAATGATATGATGGAGATATACTGGGAGTGCATCAAGTGATTAGTAGTGAGAGGTAGCGATTGACAAATTGCCCTACATCAATGTAAATAAGCACTGAATAGATCAGTGTTTTTAGTAGTTGCCATGATAAAAATTATAAAAAAAATCATGGGTGTACATACACATGGGCATATTTACGTTGATGTGGAGCAATTTGTCAGTTTCAATGAAAAACACCTTGATGGAATTTGAATTAAAAAGTGTGTTGAGTGCTACATGGTGGTAGAAAAACAAATATGAAAATGATGATATTGATAACTTATATGCCAGCACTATCATTTTGACCACTAGTAGTAGCAGTAGTAGTAGTAGTAGTAGTAGTAGTAGTAGTAGTAGTAGTAGTACATATGTAGTAGTAGTAGTAGTAGAAGTAGTAGTAGTAGTAGTACAGTTGTACATGTGTATCATCATCATCATTATCATAGTTATTGCTACTACATGTACTACTAGTGTAACCCCGGGGCGCTGTAACCAGTAACATGTACGTGTTGGGGTCGTTACTACCACTGCTGCTACTACTGTTATCATCTTCATCATTATCATTATGCTATTTCATTTAGTTGACTCTTTTCCTCGGCCCATAATATAGGGCTGTATGAGTTTGCGTGTGTATTTGTCAAATGACTGCTCAACTATGTAACAAAGATAACATGCGATGTAGCGCAAAGGAATACAATGTACCGGAGACTTTAGCTGCATTGAGACTGAGACGTTCCAAGTTCACCTTCATATACATGTGAATTAATAAAATGCAGCAATATTGATAGGACACATCAGTGAAAGTTTGAGGAAAATTGAACAATCCGTTCAAAAGTTATGAAGTTTGCCCCAATTGCTGGATGAGAAGACTGCTACAGTCTGTGATGTCACAAGTGTAGAACAATATAAAGAAAAGAAAATTCAACATAATTGTTTTCACTTTCCTTGCAAAATAAAAGAGCACTTGACTAACCACTTCCAGAAGGCAGGGAGAAATACCATACATAGGCCCTAAGTGACAAGTCATGGGAATGTGTATTTTTTCCAAAAAGAAATGAAATGTTGTGGAATTCGCTTTATCATTTTCCCTATACCTGTATTTTTTCACACATGTGACATCATGAACTGTAGTAGTCTTTTCATCCAGCACAGAAGTTTATAACTTTTGAACGGATTTTCCAATTTTCCTCAAAACTTTCGCTCATGTTATACTAGCATCATTGCTGCATTTATTCAAGTCACGCGTGCAACTGCATGAAGGTGAACTTGCCTTGCAGTGACAAGATACAGATAAATGCATGGTACTGGAATTCTTACAGGTGGCCAGAAAAGGAGCATGATCTAACAAATAAGAACTCGATGTTACCCGCTTCTTGTTTGGTCACTTGAGTTGTGGGAGAAAAGGGAGGAGAGTAACTCTACAGCCTGCTTTCTAGCTCGAACAGTTTGCATCAAGTCTGCCACAACCATTGCAGAGCTGCTATCAGTTATCCGTGACCTTCGGAGTGTTGGAGCGTTAAAGCACGGTAGACTGCTGGTAAGAATGGTATCTAGGCCTACTCTACCAGTAGTTATCATGGGGGGGGGGGGGGGTTCTACGGGTTGGGGGATGAGCACTAGCAATTTGATAATGACATCACTCATATTATGTGTGATATAATATAATATGGCAAGTCATGTGCAAAACACGAAACATTTTTAAAATTGTGTACATATTTTGTTTCTTTTCTTTTCTTTTCTTTTTTTTTTCATTTGGGATGAAACTGAATTTGATGTGCAGTGGAGATTTGAGAAGAGGGCACTGGTAAACTGATGATACCATACCAACATCTGATCTATATATCAAATCACTCATGTAATGAGTTTTCAACCAATGTCACTATTTCGTACAAGCTTGCAAAACTCTGAAACTCCCAACAATTTTTTAATTAACGTCAAATTTTGACGAAACTACTTTCACTTTCCCTCTCTTTGATATCATTCCGTTAATTGTAAAGCCAATTCTAGCATGGAATGCAATTGTACTAGGATGAAATTCTATGGTGTCTCAGAAAAGAGGAGAGAAAAAAAATAAACGAAGAGGGGAGTGAAGGGGGCGGGATTGTGGGCAGTAACGCCTCTGCAGTCTGATTCGCGCAAGGCGCCCTCGCTCAGCTCAATATCTGACATTCCATAATGGCGCCCTCGTTGGTATTGGACATTTTGGTACCCGCGTGAAATTCATTTGCTTCCCCATTGATTACTCTGTATCAGCGGTTCTGTTTAAATTCGAGCGGAAACAGACCCATCTAGGCATTCATGGCTTAGCAAACAAAATCGGCACGAAGTTTCCATTTCCCTTAAATGAAAAGCAAAAATCAATAGGGTCCTATCAACGTTTCTAGAGAGAAGTTGTTATTACTATCATGGATATATAGAAAAAATAGATGAATCAACATGTATTAAAAGATTTAACATCATAATCGTTATAATTATAGTTTAGTTACAGTTATAGCTATAGTTATCGCTAAAGTATAGTTATAGTTATAGTAATAGTTATAGATATATAGTTATAGTTGTTGGAGTTAGAGTTATAGGTATAACTTATTACGTATAGGAATCAATCATGCACCTATTCGATTTTAAGCCACATCCTCAAACATTCACCTGAGCATCTTTTACAATTGTCATATAGTTATATTTATAGGCCTAGTTATAGTTGGAGTTAGATTCATAGGTATAACTTGAATCATTCATGCACCTACTAGTATTCGATCTAAGCCACCCCCTCAAACATTCACTAGAACATCTTTTACAATTGTCATATAGCCATATAGTTAGGCCTATAGTTATAGTATAGTTGGAGATAGAGTTATAGGTATAACTTATAAACTATGAATCAATCATGCACCTATTCGATCTAAGCCACACCCTCAAACATTCACCTGAACATCTTTTATAGTAGTCATATAGCCATAGTTATAGTCATAGTTATAGTTATAGTTATAGTTATAGTTATCGTTGGCATTAGAGTTTTAGGTATAACTTATAACCTTATATGAATCAATTATGCACCTATTCGATCTAAGCCGTACCCTCAAAAAATTAACATTCACCTGAACACCTTTTACAATTGTCATATAGCCATGGTTATAGTTATAGTTATAGTTATAGTTATAATTGGAGTTAGAGTTATAGGTATGAGTCACACCCTCAAAAAATTAACATTCACCTTAACATTTTTTACAATTGTTATATAGCCATAGTTATAGTTATAGTTGGAGTTAGAGTTATAGGTATAACTTAAAACCAATGATTCAATCATACACCTATACGATCTAAGCCACACCCTCAAACATTCACCTGAACATCTTTTACAGTACCCTTGGTAGTCATATAGCCATAGCTATAGTTAGAGTTAGAGTTACAGTTGTAGGTATAACTGCTAACCTATGAATCAATCATGCACCTATTCGATCGAAGCCACACCCTCAAAAAATTAACATTCACCTGAACATCTTTTACAATTGTCATATAGCCATAGTTATATAGTTATAGTTATAGTTGGAGTTAGAGTTATAGGTATAACTTATAACCTATATTCAATCATGCACCTATTCAATCTAAGCCACACCCTCAAACATTCACCTGAACATCTTTTACAATCGTCATATAGCCATAGTTATAGTTACAGTTATAGTTATAGTTATAGTTGGAATTAGAGTTCTAGGTATAACCTTTAACCTAAGAACCAATCATGCACCCATTCGATCTAAGCCACACCCTCAAACATTCACCTGAACATCTTTTACAATTGTCATATAGCCATAGCCATAGTTATAGTTATAGTTATAGTCATAGTTATAGTTATAGGTGGAGTTGGGGTTAGAGTTCTAGGTATAACTTATAACCTATGAGTCAATCATGAACCTATGCGATCTAAGCCACACCCTCAAACATTCACCTGAACATTTTTTTACAATTTTCATGAGCATTATTACAAGAACATATATTAGGGCGTTGTTTTTCCAACTGTACTCGACTGAGACCTGCTGTCCGTGAGGAGAGCCACCAACCGACCTCAACGGCGATGTACTTGTACAATGGATGCTGCAAGGAGAGAACTGGAGACCCCTTGACGCGCGGACATCCCGGGAGGGCCTCGCAGCTGACCCCGCGGACGAGAAGGAGGAGTCCCGTGGACAAGCGTCTCCTATCAGGGGGAAGGAGAGGCTTATGAGAACGCAGCAGTAGGGATGCGTGACCGGGAGAAAAAGCGCAGTCACGCCAAATTCAGCTCAGAAACGACACACAACTGTTATGTAACACAGTATATGGTAGAAAGTTTGTCGCTCACTCACAAGTCTGCTCAGTGACTTCAAACTTCACTTTCTGGTATAACCTGTGGCTTTGTTGATAAACTAAAACTAAACACCAACCTTCAAAAGGCTAATCTGTAATGATAGAAAATGAAGTCAATACTTTGGAAGTTCATGAATACAAATTATGTCCCAGTGATTTTGATAATGAAATAAATAAAATAAATGATAACTCTCTTAGTATCACTCATGTCAATGTTAGGTCTTTAAATAGAAATATTAGTTAGTGGACTGCAATTATTGTATGATCACAGCCTTAAATCTAAATTTGATATTATTGCACTTTCTGAAGTTTGGAACGTTAGTACACGTAATGTTAACACATTTCCATTACAGGATTATGTTGTGGAGGTCAATTGCCGCCAGGGAAAGGAGAGGCGTGGAGGAGTTAAGGAGCTTATATTCACAAGATGTTGAACTATGTTACACTCAATTATCATGTTGAACACACGGAAAGTCTTTGGTTGAAGATAAATCAGAATTGTTTTGATAAAATTGTGACAGGAATACTTTATAGAAAACCAAATACTGATGTTGAACAATTTCGAAATAGCTTTCTTAATGTTTTAGAGGAGCTTAATGTTGGAAAAACAAGCATTGTACTTCTTGGTGATTTCAATACAGATATATCTCAAACGAATAATCAAAATGTATATTATGATTATCTAAGTATGCGATGGTAGAGAGTACAGGAGTGCAACATATTATCTCTTCACCCACAAGGGTGACAGATTCTACTTCGTCTGTTATTGATCATATTTATACTAATGTGTATAGTCATACAATTCATTCAGGAGTCATTGAGACAGATGTATCAAATCATTTTCCAATTTTTGTCATTTTTGAAAACAGGAATAAAAATATGAATGCATTTGTGCGGAAATTTGCCCGATCCTACAAGTCATTTAATGCCCAGTCATTTCACGAGGATCTAGGGGAAATTGAAAGGGCACATGTTTCTAGATACGAAGGTGTAAACACAGCTTATAAAGTTTTTTTCATGATATGTTGGAGAAAATATGTGGTAAGCATGTACCTACAATAGAATATAATGTAACTCGGAAAAAGAACAGTCCTAAGAAACCCTGGATCTCATCAGCGATTCTTAAATCCATCAAGAAGAAGCACACTTTATACAAAAACTACAGGTCATCAAATTTTAGTAACGAATACGGAAACAAGTATAAAATGTTTCGAAACACTTTGGTAACAGTTATAAAAAATGCAAAGAGATTGTATTATTGCAATTCTTTTAATTGTAACAAAAGTGATATGACAAAGACCTGGGAAACCATTAATGAGTTAATTGGTAGAAAGGGTAAGAATAAGCATTTGGATATAGAAGAGTTAACGATCAATCAAGGTGGAATCGATAAAGCTGTATCTTCTGAAAATGAAATAGCCCAAGAACTCAATAACTCCTTTGTCACTGTTGGGTCAAATTTGGCAGAACGAATATCAAATGGGCCTCCTAATAGTTGTTTTCAAGATTCTTTGGGTGCCAGAAATACAAAGTCTTTGGCTCGGAAACCTATCAGAGAAGAAGAATTCATGGATATTGTATATGCTCTTGATATTCCACAGTCTCATAGTTATTTTGTCAATAAGATTGATCAAGGACGCAGCACCATTGTTTACCCATTGACTTATATCTTTAATTTGTCATTAGAAATGGGCCAATTCCCAGATGCACTTAAGATAGCAAAAGTGACGCCTTTGTACAAGAAAGGGTCGAAACATGACCCAGTAATTACAGACCTATTTCAGTTCTGCCAGTAATTGCAAAAGTTTTTTGAGAAATTAGTCAATGGTGGTCTAATGGAATTTTTAGAGTCTATTAAAATTTTGTACAGACACCAGTATGGATTTCGTAAGAAATACAGTACAAAATTATCATTAATTAATTTGGTTAATACATTATTACACTCAAATGATAAAGGTGAAATAACACTTGGTATATTCATAGATTTCAAAAAGTCGTTTGACACGATCAATCATCGCATCCTTTCAGCGAAATTAGAATATTATGGCATAAGAGGCATTGTGTTCCAGTGGTTCCAAAATTACCTCTCAAACCGATCGCAGGTATTGTGCTACAAGGATGAAATATCCAGTAGTAGAACGATTACATGTGGAGTACCACAAGGATCACTGCTGGGACCCACACTCTTTCTATTGCACATCATATAGAGAGATATATATACCTTGCTCATCTAACTATTTTCAGTTCAGACTATTTGCTGACGTTTCAAACATTTTTCATACTTTTCCCAAAGGTACAAAAGAAATTGATATGAATGACGTGAATGAAAAATTGAATGAGGTACAAAAATGGTGTATTGTGAATAAATCAACTATTAACTTAAAGAAAACAAATTATATGATTATTAAAGGGCCAAGACGACCAATTGCAATTAAAGGTGTGTTAACAGTCTCTGAAACGGTTATAGAAAGAGTACATGAAGCATCTTTCGTAGGAATTCAAATTGATGAGACCTTGATGTGGAAGGATCAGATTCAATGTATCAACAAATGCATTAGGTGCAAAATTGGCTTACTTTTTAAGTTAAGATATTGTGTTCCAAGGCATGTTCTCATGCTTTTATATAAATTCTTTATATAATCACATATACTTTATGGAATTGAAGTCTGGGGAAGTACCAACAGAAGCCACTTAAATTGTATATTTTTAGAACAAAAAATTGCCGTGAGAGCAATTAAATTTTCCCCCTTAAGAACAAGTTCTAGGCCATTATTCACCAGTCTAGGAGTGTTTTTGACCTGCATAAGCTTGCAGTGTCAACCTTTGTATATGATCTACACAAGGGACATTTACCACATTCTCTAACGCAATATTATGAGCCAATGAATCATGCATACAGGACTAGAGGCAAAGATCATTCCATGCTTAGACTCACGAAATGTAAAAGGACACATGGTATACATTTTCTACATCTTTTGTCGGGTCAATGTTCTGGAATAGTTTGCCCCAAAATATTCAAGAGGAAAGAACAAGATCTTCATTTCGAAGAAATCTGAAAAATCACTTGTTAGATAAAGTTTAGGGATGAAAAGAATATTTAAATGTTTAGTTTAATGTACTTGTGTAACTTTACTTTTGTAACTTTACTTACTTTTTGTAACTTTAAAGTTACTTTAGAAGGGTATACCTTGCAATGAGCATTTTAAATGTGGCTATAATGGGAGGTCCATTCTCGATTAGCACTTGTGCTGACTTTTGGTTCCCCCCTTTAACAACATCATCTTCTGTTTTCTGTTCTGTTTTTTGTTCAGAACCTTTGTCTATGCATATATGTCTATATTATACTTATTCATTCTTTTTGCCTTTTCAGTGATAAATATATCACAATGAAACTAAATCAATTACACCACATGTATACTTATGTAATTATGACAAACATAAGTATGTAAAATATATGCATACATATCTGAAAGTACCTTGTATATCATTGTATTCTCAAAAAAGATTTTCATGTTATTGTATCTTATCCTACATAATTTCATGCTATCATTTTTGTTATCATATTCACATGTAAACATATACAAATATGTTGTTAATAAACTCAACTCAACTCAACTCAACTCAAGATACACTGCTCCAGCCGAGCTGACAGTAACTAGGATACTAAGCTTTGTCATTCATCGACCGACAAAGGAACATTCATTCATATCAAGGTAAATGGATAAGAAAATACTCTTTTGTTTTGCTCTACTTGTGACGGCTATATCTTCTCTATGATTGCATTCTTTTATTTTCTCTTTGCCCTTTTATTCTACTTTTCCTCGCTTACTATGATCATGATCATGTAGCATGCAATTTCACCAATGTGAAGTAAAAAAAAAAGTAGATAAAAAACAGACATGAAATGAGAAATTGAATTAACTGATTAATCTTGATTTAATGCTAGGGGGAAAAAAGAGAAGAGAAGTTTTGTGTATACATAACAGGATCCGTGAGGCATCCTTACATTTTTGTGGTTGCATAGATGTGGTTATAGAAACCATTAAGATCTTACCAATACGCACAGTTCTGTGAATACATAAAACGTTTTACAGCTTTCTTAACTGTGATCACATTTAAATGAAACCTCCGCTATTCTATTTTTTTTTAGATTTAGAATTGTATCTATATATCAGAGCCAAATTACACTTGGTGTGGAGCTTTGATTTATTCACAATCTGAGAAAAAAAAAAAGAAAAATATGTTTTGGAAAGCAACACCCGAGTCCGATCCAATGAAGCGATGCTGTTCCGCCTTCATCATTTCCCGCTGTCGTCACATACTTGGATAATACTGCAGGAATGTAATAGATATACAAAAAGGGATACACATGATTAGCCAATCAGTCATTATGTACATCATACAAGAGGTGTATTTCATTTCGTGTTCATGTATCAGTATCATGCATTTATGCGACACGGGACACATACACACCTACATTTATATTATGTGTAAATTCTGCACATAATATACGTATACAGTCGACTTCCCTTATAGCGAAGATCTCGGTCCCGGCAGTTTTCTTTCGTTATAAAGAAATTTTCATCATAACCGAACAAATCGATTATAAAAAGAAACATAAGTGATAATTTTGGAACCTGACTTTTTATATCGTTGTAACGGGAATTTCGTTATAACCATGTTAGCTGTAATTGGGAGTACACTGTATATGCGTTTACGCTGTATAGACAGATATATAGGTGTGTGTATCATATACCATGATTATTTTGATAATGTGTGTTTGTGTGTGAGTTTGCTTGTTTGTATATGTTTAGAGGTCCCTTAAAAAAGAACAAAATCTGCTCTAGACTGAAGATACAAGAAACATGATTATTTGGAAAATCTATTTGATGTCTTTGATGTCTTATGTTGGTAGGTTTAGGCGTTCCGGATTTTTCTACCTAAATAATCTTAGGTTCTACTGATAACAGTCCGCTATATCGTTGTTAACACAATTCTCATGAAAAAACAGATCTTTTATCCTCGTGAAATATACGTTCCATGCACGTATATCAGTATCACATTGATGAGTGTCTGTCATTCACTCGTATGGGATGTGCACTATTTGATTTCTTTTCTTTTTCTTTTTTTTTAAGCGAAGTGACAAATTGATGAAATTATGCAAAGAAGTGAAAGATGCAAATCAACTCAGGAATTGTAAATTTGCGAACAGTTGCTCTGGTCCTGATATCTATGAAAATAGCGACATTTCATTGCATCTCAAAATCATGCACACACGTAGAAGAAGAGTAGAGACCGTCGTCATAGGCAGAATTTCGCTTGCACTGTCTTGGATGGGAATCTGTCTCAAACATATACATTGCTCTAACATTTCATAAAACATGCATTTACAGTGTTACCATCCCATTCCTTCCGGAGGGAAAGACGACAAATTGTCATTGTGGGACGATAATTTCTTGCTAGTGTGTGGAGAGGTTTGAGTATAATGTGCATGGCTGTAGATCTGTGTGCTTCAGAAGTCGCAGTCATTGACTCCATGTGACAATGTATTGCACGAGTGAGGGTGCAGGACAATGTGAATTTCTAATTGTGTGTGTTCTTTATGTACAGTTTTCGCCTATATAATGTGGGTGTAACAGCATGCAAACAATGGTCCTCTTATAATCATTACTAACAACAAAAAAGAATGGCGAGGATGTGTCTATCAGATAACATTTCTATCATAGGTGAAGAGTGATCAAAACTTAAAGTTATCGAGAACATTGTAGTGTTTGCTGGGTACTAGCTAACACGTTTCTGAGAAGTGAAGTACATCGCTTTAGTTGATTGATAAGGTTATTTCAGACGTCGGGTTGGTAAAATCTGATTGAATTTGGGGCTAAAACAGTTCTGGGGTTCCATGGGGTGATTAGCTCCCTGTCGAAGGGAGATGAGTTGGATATGTGTAGATTTTAGGTTTCAATTTGACTCAGCAAAAAGAAATGAGAACTCGGGGATTCTAAATTGCACTTCAATCATTTCACAGCTTCTGATGAACAGGTTTTGAATGCATGTTTGTGTGTGCTATTATGTCACATTCCTTTGCGTTTGGCTCTTCCTGACCTGCATACAAACTGCTGTAACGCTGCAGCAAACTGGTCGTATGCAACGCCCAAACTGAATTATAATACTGCGGTTGTTATATATTGTAATATCGTACTGCTTGTGTACAAGAGAGAAAAAAAAATCCGCAGGAAAGAGAGAGAGAGAGAGAAAAAAAGTTCATTGATGATTCGAGCGATCTTTTCATACTACCCATCCACGCATGTCCTCCCGCTATAGAAATATTCCAATAACAAGTATGCGGGTTTGGGCTGGTGTTCAACTTACTTGCAGCCTTTCATTCTACTCATACATTTTGGCCCTTTGCAGATTGTATTAAAAGTTTGATGTCATCAAACAGCCCATACGCTCGGTTCATAATAATCGCGCACGCTATCCTGCAGTCGGTAGTGCTAACTGAATACTGAAAGAGGGGTGTGGACTGCAATGATTTTGTCGTAACTTTTCTGGAAGAGGACATCCTAATTTCCACATTTAGAAGGAGCTAGAGTGATATCAAGGAAACATGACCCCGAAGATGATTTCTGTGGTAGCTCTAATCCTCTCAGTGTTTGTGGCGTTTTCAGACGGGTTTCCGAATGGGGCACCAGAGCAAGCTTGCCTTACCTTCGAACCGCTCCATCGGTACCCTGATGGTACTTTGGTGGAGGCGCAACCCGGCAGTAGTAGTCCTTGGATTTTGTTCAAAACCCAGTCAAATTACGAAATTGGCAGTCCTGTTACAGGTATGTTACGTATTTTTCATCTATATGTTAACAAACACTGCCTCACCCCCCCCCCCCCCCATGTGATGGTGGTCATGTGACATCGTTCTCGTCTGCTTGATATGTGCCTTCCCCCTCCCCCCCCCAAAAAAAAATATGCGATATGCATCAACCAGAGAGCACAGTCATATAGGAAATGCATAAATCTATACAATCTATTTTAAACTAACATTAAGGTGAAATAGGCCCTATATTCAAAGTGGCAGATAAAAAGACCAAGACGCAGGTAAACATCACACAGAGAGATCAGCGGGCCTTTGAGTGCATTCAAATCAGGATTCAGGCTAGGCCTATCAACAGTTTTATACATGGAGTCCTTGATGGATCTTGAGATGCCCTCATCTTCTTGAGAGTAATTCACAAATTTTACAAGCTATGCTTTTCTTGTGAATTCCTCTTTTCTATGTAGCGTTACAAAATAAGTTTGTATTGCTTACTTCATCAATTTTCCAAACCAAAGTTGATCTTATTATAATATTCTATTCATGTTTGGTTGAAACTTATAACCCGTTCCATTCAAGAAATAGACTTTCTACATTAGTCTAAAAAATTAGACTGATTTTGCTGAAAACAGGTGCTCAAAAAATGGGAAAAACAGTCCACAAATGATCAAAATTTTAAATGTTAATCTGAAATTGTGGTGCAAGGTTTGGCATAAACAAAATGGAATTAAGAAACCTGTCCTTCATTCTTTTCAGAATTGTATCAGTCATAGCTGGATATGTCAATGTTGGTCTTCTGCCAAACCTGCTGAGCTGCCAAGGTTCGGCTTTTGACGAACCTGCCAAGCTACCCAGGTTCGGCTTTTGACGAACCTGTCCAGCTGGCAAGGTTCGGCTTTTGACGAACCTGTCGAGCTGTCCAGGTTCGGCTTTTGACGAACCTGCCGAGCTGGCAAGGTTTGGCTTTTGACGAACCTGCTGGGCTGCCAAGGTTCGGCTTTTGACGAACCTACCGAGCTGCCAAGGTTCGGCTCTTGACGAAAGTGCCCAGCTGCCCAGGTTCGGCTTTTGACGAACCTGCCCAGCTGCCCAGGTTCGGCTTTTGACGAACCTGCCCAGCTGCCCAGGTTCGGCTTTTGACGAACCTGCCGGGCTGCCAAGGTTCGGCTTTTGACGAACCTGCGGGCTGCCAAGGTTCGGCTTTTGACGAACCTGCCGAGCTGCCCAGGTTCGGCTTTTGACGAACCTGCCGGGCTGCCAAGGTTCGGCTTTTGATGAACCTGCGGGCTGCCCAGGTTCGGCTTTTGACGAACCTGCCGAGCTGCCCAGGTTCGGCTTTTGACGAACCTGCCGAGGTGGCAAGGTTCGGCTTTTGACGAACCTGCCGAGCTCCCAAGGTTCGGCTTTTGACGAACCTGCCGAGCTGGCAAGGTTCGGCTTTTGACGAACCTGCCAAGCTGGCAAGGTTCGGCTTTTGACGAACCTGCCAGGCTGCCCATGTTCGGCTTTTGACGAACTTGCCCAGCTGCCCAGGTTCGGCTTTTGACGAACCTGCTGGGCTGCCAAGGTTCGGCTTTTGACGAACCTACCGAGCTGCCCAGGTTCGGCTTTTGACAAACCTGCCGAGCTGCCAAGGTTCGGCTTTTGACGAACCTGCCGAGCTGGCAAGGTTCGGCTTTTGACGAACCTGTCGAGCTGCCCAGGTTCGGCTTTTGACAAACCTGCCGAGCTGCCCAGGTTCGGCTTTTGACGTACTTGCGGAGGTGGCAAGGTTCGGCTTTTGACGAACCTACCGAGCTGCCAGGGTTCGGCTTTTGACGAACCTGCCGAGCTGGCAAGGTTTGGCTTTTGACGAACCTGCCGAGCTGCCCAGGTTCGGCTTTTGACGAACCTGCTGGGCTGCCAAGGTTCGGCTTTTGACGAACCTACCGAGCTCCCAAGGTTCGGCTTTTGACGAACCTGTCCAGCTGCCCAAGTTCGGCTTTTGACGAACAGGTTTGGCAAGGTTCGGCCTTTGACGAACCTACCGAGCTGCCCCGGGTTCAGCTTTTGATGAATGTGCTGAGCTGCTCAGGTTCAGACTGGGACAAACCTGCCAGGCTGCCAATGTTCTTCTTTGATGAACCTGTCATGATGTCAATGTTCATCTTTGGCAAAATCTTCTAAGCTGCATATCACCCTTAACCCTAACTAGGCCGGGCTATTTAGGTAGATCATAGAGCCAGTTGGGGGGGGGGGGGGGGGGGCCTCCCAGGCCCCCCCTCCAGACCTCGGCCGTTGACTGCATGATCGCGACGAAAATTCGCACACACGTTGCCTATGATGTAATCTGAGTACCATGAAGTTAAATTTTTTAAAATTATCATTTATGCTTAATTATGCTAATTTATGTATAATGATGCATGAAATCAGACAATTTGGTATAAATCACTAAACAAAGCTCAAAATGGGCACATTTTTTGTGTAAATATCCTTTTTAGTGTCCTGAGCAAATATAAGAGAAAAAAATTGTGCCATCGGAAAAAATTTCTTAAGTATTTAATTGTTTTTTACATCGCGCAAAACGTCGAGGGGGGGGGGCTCGAAGGCCCCCCCCACCCCCCCCCCCCCCGGCCTAGTTAGGGTTAATGATCCTGTCAGGCTCCAAATTTTTCATCTGTTGCAATGTCCCTTTGCGAAGATCACAAAAATAGGGATTAGAAACAGTTAGTTGCAGTGAATAATAGGCAGAAATACATCTTAAATGCAGTTCAGCTTAATCAGTTTTCAGCGAAATGCTTTTTCATTGTTGAAATCCAAAAACATGCACTTCTATCATGCCACATTGAAAGGTTCATTCTTGTGTTGTTTTGATTATCCAGTATGCTGATAACCACAAGAAGCTGCATGGTTCATGCATACCAATTTGGGGACCAAACTGCAGTGAAAACGTGATATTCAAACATGAAAATGAAACAATTTTTATTCACTAGCTTAATTGTGACATTTTCAATTGCCAGAGTCACAAAATATGCTGCAGAAAAAAGGAGAATATTCCACAAAGGGTAAGATAAAAATTTGAGGAACATTAATTGCTCATTTGACTATTAACAATGTTTTCATTATTAACTCTTTATGTGCCACGTTCGCACGTCCGACTCAGTCGACGGCGTGCCAACTTCGCATATTCTGCTCAACACACAAAGCTGCCAAAACCGATCGATAAATCGCTAGTCCCGCAGTACAATGAAAGCGTTTCTAGCGCTTTTGTTCCTCTCACATACGGCTTGCATTCTATGTGGTGATTGACTGTCAAGCGGTGTTCCCAACTATAGATTTGTGTGTACATTCTAAGTTTCTGTCACAGTTTCATGTGCAAAAGTCATGCCTTCACAGTAATGTAGCAAACTGGTCATTCAAAAGAAAATTGAAAATAGATTTGTCATACAATTTATATTGAAGCAAAGTTTGGCATTCCTCTAAACTTTGCTCACTATTATGTCAAAGCTCGAACAGCTGAAATTTGTAGAAGTTACACAAATTGGAAAAACAGAATTCTTTCTCAAAGCATGTCTACCTTAGTGTCCCAGAATAACGTGGCATACAGGGGGTTTCCACCATGGCACATAAAGAGTTAATATTCAGCTTCAGGAATGTTATGCTCCAGCACTATAACATATGAAACATATGAAAAACACATATGGTATGCAAGCTGAATAGTTCAGTAGAGTACAGTTCAAGTATTTCAACAATAAGCATAGCATATTTGCAGTATCGTCTCTTTCTGGAGCTCAAAAAGACTGAGCACATCGGTACTCAATCCTGTGAATGGCATTTTGAATCAGTACAGTGTATTTCGAAACACTGATTCTATTACATAGCAAATTGAGCATAAACACAGCCCATGTAAAAGTAATACAAGATCATAAAGTAGTATGCCATTGAATCACAGAGAGTTAAGATGCATTATATATACCTGTTTGATGGAGAAGATGACTGATGATTCTTGATGTATGGTATCCTCCACTTGTGGTATAGGAACATGTGCACTACACTAACCTCCTTTTCTCCTTGTGCAAGAATATGAGTCAGGGTGGGCAATTGGTATAAGGCTTTGGCTGGCTAGTCCATGCAATGAGGTTATACCTGTATACTTTTATAAAACAGGCCCTTGCCAAAATAAGCTACACTGAGCAGGCAATCCTAATAAATTATCTCCTTATCAGAGACAATGAAAACTCTCTTGTGGCCTCCAAGATCAGATTGTTGATATAGCCAGGGAGGGGGAAGAGAATGCTCTGCTGGTTTTGGGAAGTGCCAAGCCCTATGGTTAGTTTCTCACAGAAGTGCTTTGTGGTCTGCCAATTAACCACAGTCAGCAAACAATGTTTGGGCAGTCTGTGGTTGAAACTCAAAGCTCCTTGACATTCCTCTCAGCCTTCATTGAGAAAGTGAACTGATGCTCCATCCATACCAGCTGTGTACTCTGGTTAGATAGCACATTCGTCAGCTGCAGATGTTCCTCTGGACAACTATGATTCTAATTTTCTTACAATGGAGACGAATGATGGAAATATCAATGAACTTGATATCTCAGCTCAGTATTGATGATGGAGATGGTGCTAACATTTTGTCCTCAAAATTATCAACAAGAACAAATACCAATGGAGCTTCTGACATGATGGATTTATCTCACCTGAGCTTTGATGAGCTCATATTAGACGTGATGCTGAAAGATCAACTCCTACAGAGGAGTTTGCATGCCACATAACGATGAAATTCGCTTGCCTCATGGAATATGCACCAAGAGAGACATAACAGTCAGTATCTTCGTGGCAAGGTATAGAAATACTGGATCCTATATACTCTTGGCCGAGCTGAATTCTACAAATCATCGTCAAAGTTCTTCTGGCAAGTGAGAGTGAAAAAGGTAAGTTTTATGCAAACATACTTGCCAATCATGGGGAGTTTTTGCACCAACAGAGAAGGCTCAACATGTTTATTTTTCAACAAGTGCTAATGAATTATTTGGGAATACATGATACATAGAAAACCTATCCATATTCTTTATAGTGTCACAATTAAAAATGCAGATATATCTCATTACCTCGTATTAGCTAATCGCAGCTCTATAAAATCATTGAAAATGTAATGTTCATTGGATTCTTTCTTATTTTCAGATATGGTGCTATATGAAGTAATTACATCACAATTGATGATTCAGGCATCCACACAATTGTGACTGTTGTGAGGCATTTCGGTTGTATATTCTAAGTGACACTTGAAAATATAATAAAATAAATTGAGAGTGCTTCAGAAAGTTTTTGTAGACCTTTGAAGTCATTTTATTTTGTCTTTCAAACATATAATTTTCAATTTCTTAATCAAGGGGTACATTTGGAAACATCTACAGTGTACATGTAGCTGTCATTCAATTACTGGTGGGATTTGAATGTGTGTTCTGGTTAACCTATGCACACTTGCTTTTTAATATCCCTATATTCTAATGCATGTAATTTTGTGCACTGCAGTACTTTGATGGGGAGTGGTGATTTGATCATGCATAAAAATTTCAGATTTAGAGTATGGTGTAATTGATATTCTAACTTCATCAGTTTTCATTTCATGCAGACTGGAGATTTCTTCAAAATGCAGAAATGTATTGTCCTGGAGAAGACACTAGACAAGGAAATGAACCAGACCAAAAAGGAAAGAGCTTGAGAATGCAATGATGATGCACAATGAAAGCCAAATGTAAGTGAATTTCAGGAAACTATTATACATTTCATCTGTGTACCAGTAAATGGTAACTCGATCTACTGCTTGTTGGTAAAACTGTCACATATAATCACAATCCCTCAAGGTCTATGTCCGTCATCTTCCATCATCATGGTGTTTACATCTTTTTATACCACACCATGTTATTTTCCAAATATAATATGAAATTTATATTGATGTGCAACATCATATTCCATGAATTTTTTTCCTTTCCACAGAGAATTAACTTGCAGTTTGGGTTTCCCTTTTTGTAGCACAGTCTGCATAATGTGTACCAAAAGGGGTGTGAAAGCATTTGTGGGACAAATTCAAATAATCCAAAATGCAGAAAAATAATGTTAGTACTGCAAAAATATCAATGCATTCAAAATCTGAAGAACAGTGTTTTGTTTAGAGTAAAATGTCTGAAATCAGATAAAAGAACAAGTCCATCGTCATGTGACAAGTGGAGTATGTGAGAAAATAGAGCGCTATCAGAAGAGCACATTGACAGTTTGAGGAAAATCAATAATAGTTTTGAGGAAAATCATACAATCTGTTCAATTTGTTAGCAATTTTTAAAATTTCTGTACAGTCACTGCCTGATGAAAATTACTACAGTCTGTAATGTCACATGTATAGAATGATATGTAAAGAGAAAACATTTCTATTAAGAGAATTCCACAAAATTTCATTTTGAGAAGAAAGTACAAAGGATTCCCTTAACTGGTACTGATGTATGTTTAGAGTAATATTATTCCCCGATCTTCTGAATGAGACAAGTCAATTTTTCTTGTCATATACATAATGCTGCAAAGTGAAAAATACAATTGTATGTTGATTTTTCTTCATATTTTCTTTATTTTGTTGTACACATACGTGACATCACAAGATGTTTTAGTCTTCTTATCCTGCCATGGAAGCATTGAAACTTCACAAACTCATAACTTTTGAACAGATACAGTAGTCAGACTTTCATCAAACGTGCATTGATGTATTGTACTTATAATATTGCTACTTTCTCTCAATTCACATGCATATTAAAGGGATCGTATAGTTTTGGTTGAGACCTAATTTCAGGGTCTAACATGTTTTGGTGAGATAATAAGAAACCTCTTATGAAATATGGAAGAGCATGTAATTCCATGAGGAATTCAACATTTATTTGATGAAAATTGGTTTTGAAATGGCTGAGATATCCATAACAGAGCAATTCTAATTAAGTTAATTAAATTACATCTATGCATTAAAACTTGTGTATTTTTCCCCCACTCCTCACTCCCTTCCTACAATATCCTTACAGCACCATGGTCATAAGCTCTGTTTCATGGGGGCTCATATTCATTTGCTTTATGTCATTCATTACAAATTGTACTTTGACTATGTGTGATTTTCAATAAGAAAAATTGAAATGGAATTAAATTGATATGGTCATGAGATTTTATCAATGAACTCTCTGCTCTGCTGTAGTGGTTGTCAACACAATGGAATGTGCTGGTCAGTAGCCTGAAACAAAGGGGCACGTAGAAGTGGGTAGAACAGGTCAGTGGGGACTGAGTGCTTTCCAAATAAACCAGTGGGTCATCTATAGGAGGGAAATGAGGAGTGGGGAGAAGTACACAATTTGGGGTCTAACATCTTCCTGCAAATGATTGTCTTTGACTTTAGAATAACTAAGTATCTCAGAATGATAAGGGGAAAAAGTAGATGAAATGGCAGTTACAGAGAAAAGATACTGAGCTGATGTGATGAATATACCTACTGGCTGGTTATCTACCCGGGATAAGACAGTGGTCAAGGCCAATCACCTTTCTGTGTTTTATGTGGTCTTTGTAGCAAAACAAGGAGTACACTGTAATATATCTCTTTGAGTTGAAGAAGCCTTCAATCATCTTTAATAGTTTGTCTACCTCCTAAAACCTTCTAAGAAGCAGTTTGTGCAATTAAAGGATGCAGTGTTTTGTGTCAGTGGGTGATTGCATATACAAGTACATTCAAAGTATGCACTTGGTGTCTAGGATTAGGGTTTAACCCTAATCCCACTGGGTTATTTGAGGGACAAACTTTTTTGGCCTCCCCCCCCCCTTCAGATCTCGGTCGTGGATTGCGCGATCCTCGCGAAAATTTGCACTAAGGTACAAGTAGAGGCCAATAATCTAAAAGATTGTATAGTTAGATTTTTCAAATTTTAATTTATGTATTTTATATTAACTTAATGCTTAAATTTAAGCAAAAATAATTTTTTGCCTATAAATCCAAAAGTAAAGCTCCAAAACTTCTAATTTTTGGTAAACATATTTTTTCATTATCCTCGACAATAATATTGAAGAAAAAATTCAGCTTCGTAATTTTTCTTATGTATTTTATTGTTCATAGAATTTCTTATGTATTTCTTTGTTTTTTTACTTTTGTTTTAGTTGTTTTTTGTTGTCAAAATTTGTCGCAGAAACTTTTTAAAGCATAATCAAGCTAAAATGAATCATTATCAGCCACTGAAAGTAAAAATATCTATTTTTATATATAATGAATGAATTGCAAAAACACAATTTACATTGGATTTGTACATAAAATCATGTTTTTGAGCAATTTTTGGGTCGACAAATTTTTTTCAAAAGGGCATGGCTTCAAAACGGTATGGCCGGGAGTGACAAATTTGGTCTCAAAAGTTGCGCGATATTTGAAAGAAAAAAGTCATAAAATGTCGCGGCGAGAGCATCGCGCGTTGCAAAATAAAACACCGAATGCGAATTCAAACACCATATCAGCCAGCTCCTTTACTTTTAATGGCACAATTTGTCAATTTGTAATCCTAAAGTAAAAAGCTCCCTAACCTGTATCGTGGGGGAGCAAACTCCTGCCTTCACCCCTCCTACTGCAGCTCCACCTTGGTAGGAGAATTCACTCAGAGCCATGCAGTAAGAAACGCTGGCATCTTTGCATGCAGTTGATATTCAGTGTATTGGAAGACCATACAGTGGGGATATCATGAAAGTATGATTGTGGCCAGGGAGCCAGTGAGTTCACAGCCCTGTGGTGGTTGTTGTTTGTTTGCTTGCCTCCCTGTGCCACATTCCATTGACCACCAGTGAAGGGCATGAGAGCATTTTCCACCTCCCTGATCAGTGTGTACATAAACAAGATTGAGCAGGTAACTCCAACCACTGTATTTTCTGGGAAGCTAGTGGCCAGAAGAGTTGGTATCACACCAGATAGGCAGCTTGCAGCTTGTGTCTTTGATCCTAACAGACAAGCAACCTTTAATACATGTGGATTGAGTGATTGCAACAATATTAGTAGAACACATTAAGTGAAAGTTTGGGGAAAATCCAACACTCCGTTCAAAATCACTGCTGGATGAGAAGACTACTATAGTGTATAATGTCATATGTGTAGAATGATACTATAAGCAAAATGAATAGAGAATTTCACAAAACTTTACTTTTTGAATAAAGTGCACATTTCTTTGACTTGTCACCGATATAAGGGTAATATTATTCCCCCTGCCTTCTGAAAGAGAAAAGTGAAGTGTTCTTTTGTTATGCAAGAAAAGTAAAAATATGTTGAATTTTCTTTATACTTTCTTTATATTGTACACATGTGACATCACAAGCTAAAGTAGTCTTTTCATCCAGCTATGACTAAGCAGTAACTTCAAAAATTGATAACTTTTGAACGGATTGTTAGACTTTCCTCAAACTCTCATTGAACTGTTCAATTTCTACTAATATTGCTGCATTCACTCAACACACATGTCTATGAAGGTGATCCGAACTTGTTCTTTAACAGGTTGGGGCTTTTATACTTCTCAGTGTATATTGGACTGCTTAGCCAGTTGTTGATAACAGGACACTGAACTTGACTATCAGCTAGCTAGAGCTGGACAAGTCATTGTTCTTTATAACAATGTTATTGATAAAGGTCCTAATGTGATATATTTCAACCAGACTTAAAACAAGTTTAGAATGTTCATACAGCTAAACATGGATTGTGACTGCATGACACACATTTAGGATGGAAAGACACCCATTTATGCTGATAAAAGTGGGCCGACAACACTTCTGTAAATAAAATCTGCAAGCTGATCACCTAACATATATGATAAGGATTAAATGCCCTAAAAAACAGTACTCAGCAGTCACATCTATGTAAAATACATGTAGCTACAAGAAGCATTTTGAGAAAGTCGGTCACCAGCCTTGTCAACAAACTCTATAGACTTTTGCTTCATACAAACTTTTGATTCATACAAACTTTTGAAACCAAGTTCATTTCTTGATATTCATGACATGCATGATTGTTATAAGTGTCAAACAACTTTATTATAATAATTAGTTAACCAAATTTGCTGACATATATCAAGAATTAGTTCACAAATTGAGAAAATGTTTCTTGCATGAAAAACGAAATGAATATTTTCCCTTCTATGTGTCTTCTTTTTTTTACAGGGTATCAATGATACAAAACTCCTCAAGACACATGTGACTGGTGTTATCCTTCATGAACAACAAAAGAATTTGACTTTTAGATATTGGACAACACAGCTATGATTCAAATCTTACCATCAATATCCTGCTGAAAGTATTCCTAGGTGTTAAAGGTAAGTTTTTCATTTGCATCAAAGCAAAAAGTAGGCATTAGTAAAGTAATTACTGCTATTCCGCATGATGCATACTGGTCTTAAAAGAGGTCTTGCACTCGGACAGTTCCATTCTTTGTAGTTTTTAGTAGTAATCACATTCAGCAAGTACTTTCAACTATTTTAAAAAATAAATCTTTGTTGAAAGGACATGCATTTAATCCCTGTCTCCATACGATGGCTGATTGCCTACATCACAATGTATAGATTCCTTTTAACAACAGATAACCAATTACTGTCATGGTTATAATATCTGGCAATAAACACAAAGCAATTTCAAAATATTATAATACTGTTCAATTTTGGAAGGAATAATAATCAGTCAGCTCATTTGACATCCCTTTGTCATATGCAAACCTTTATGTATGTGCACTTCCTGCCTCCCATTCAAAAAATGTGATGCAATTCTATTCTGTTGAGATCAAAGGAACCAAAATTGTTGTCGAGCAAAATTTAGGCAGACAATGACAATATTGATACTGAAAAATATGTGTATTGTTTCTTCCAAAATGTAACAATGTTCAATCCAATAAGGCAATAAGAAAGAGCAATGGACTGGTGTGTGAAAATGAAATATCCCAATTCATTGTTATACAGTATAAAGTAAAAAGATACAATATACAGTTGTAGGTACATTGAAACTTACACAACATTTAAAGAAAAAAAATGTAGTAGAAGACTTGACGGGTCTTTAAATGTACTTTGAAGGGTAACGTTTACAGATAGGCCCTGATCATCATGAAGTAATCACACTGCAGTTTAGAGATAGAAAATGATACATGACCGAGTACAATGTACATTGATAAAGATTCCAGAAAGAAGGTAAAATTCGAAGAGGCCTCATTTGAGCAACAAAGAAGATAACTCAAGAGAGGAGAAAGATAAAGGTGTTGAAGTATGTGAAAATCTATCTTTACATCCTCGAAAATGAGAGAACAGATTTATTATTAAAATTTGTCTGAATAGTTCATACAATGTACATGCTAGGGATGACAGGAATGGTTCATCCTCAATTATTTGAAAATATACTTGGCATTTTATACTATCATCGCTAGCTCAAGTACCCTATTGACAATACAATCGGATGAAATAAGTGCTATACTACATGACTGTAATAATGAGCCTTTTACAATCCAGTGTGAGGTCAGACAGTTCACACTACTGGTGTGCTTCCTATGCAATCACAGCACGTACTCCCCATATAATAGTCAAGAGGCATTTAATTCTAATTCTGCATAAACTTGGCCCTCTAAAGAGGTGTGGACAATGTAGGCAGTTTAAGAAGTACATGTGTGGTCACCAAACGGGAGATTTGAAAAGTCAAACAAAGCTTAAGAAAACAAACACCTCTGTGCTGCAGCTAAACAGAAACACCTTACTATCTGTGTGTTATACTGTCCCAAGAGTTTGTGTTTAAGTTTTTAAATCACATATTTTTGTTTATATTCTTCCTTATAGGGTCATGTCACCAGACAGAAGTAACAACAGCAGGATTCAGAATGGCATTCATCTCCGTGAAATTCAACATAAATAGGCATATGGATACATACTATTACAATTAGTAATGTACTCCTGTGTGCACTGGATGAGAATGCTTCTGCTATTGCCATAGATGAATGTGCTTACGGCTAGCAGCAGCAGTACCACTGCTCCTCAGGAACATTAGTAGAAATGGCTCAATGTGATGTGGACATTATTTGTGTCAAATGATCATGGAAGCTATACATGAAGTATGGACAAAAAGTGCTAACAGACTTAAGTTAACAGTGTGGGATTCATATTTCCTTGGCTTGTAAATAAACTGTTCGTCACATAATATGTTTTGGAACCTAGATACTCTGTAAGTAGAATCACATCAGCTCAAGGCTTGCCTAAATTACTGCACTCAGCCCCATATTTTCATATGTGTATAAATACATTTTACTGGCCTGCCAAGCTGTACCAGGGAGAGAAGTATCCTTTTGTATATTTCTTCTGCCCCCCCTTTTTTTTTTTTGGGGGGGGGGGGGTTGAAATGGTGCTCTAAATACATTTGAACTAGATGTATGTATTCAATAATATTTGTTTTGTTTTGTTTTTGTTTGTTTGTTTGTTTGTTTGTTTTGTTTTGTTTTTTTTTTGGGGGGGGGCAGCGCAAAATTAATATCGCATTGTTTTGTGTGTTCTTTGTTGTTGTTTGTGTTTTTGTTTGTGTGTGTGTGTGACTGTGTGTGTGTGTGTTTGTGTGTAACAGGTGTCTAAGATGGTTTAGCCTGAAATTTTGGTGGCCAAAAAAGGAAATGAGTACTGGCCCAAAATAAGACCAACAAAACAATCTATTTTCTATGATAGTTGCTTGCTTTGGGGACAACAGATAACTTTTTTCTTTTAAATTGATGGTCCACAATTAATCAACCTAAAACCAGGCTAATGGGCCACAGTTAATTTTTGACCCTGCATACTGCATATGGACCTGCAAGCAAGAGTTAACTAGAAATGTCGCTACAGCGACTGGTTATACCCCCGTCAAACAACATTTCATAAGCTTTGGTCAAAACAACATTTGATAAGCTTTGGTCAAAAAACTGAGGAAGTAGTTAAATCCACAAGATCTTTCCTTGATCTTCTGCCATTAATATGCCGTTACCATGGCAACGTACTTTCGGGTACTGTCGAAAAATGCGTCTTGCACATCTACAACCAAAGGCACACGTCTGTACCAAGTTTCATGGAAATTGGGCAAAAACTGAGGAAGTAGTTTGCAACACAAAATTTTCCATCATTTTGGCTCATAATATGTGAGCTGTTACCATGGCAACATACTTTTTGTTACTTTCAAGAAATGTGTCATGCTGACCTATATCCTAAGACAAACATTCAATATGAATTCCATGAGAATTGGAAGAACACTGATGAAGCAGTTTTGCCATGAAGCATTTTGCCCTATATTTTACCAATAACATGCCGTTACCATGGCAACGCACTTTTTGCCACTGCGGAAATATGTGTCTTGCACATTAACATATTCAGATGAACATCTGGACCTAATTTCATAAAAATTGATCAAAAACTGTGGGAGGAGTTCGCGACGCAAGATTTGTACCCATTTTTGCCCATAATATGCCGTTACCATGGCAACGTACTTTTGGGTACTGTCAAAAAATACGTCTTGCACATCTACAACCCAAGGCACACATCTGTGCCAAGTTTTATGGGAATCGGTTGAAAACTGAGGAAGTAGTTCGCGACGCAAGATTTGTACCCATTTTTTCCCATAATATGATGTTACCATGGCAACGTACTTTTGGGTACTGTCAAAAAATACGTCTTGCACATCTACAACCCAAGGCACACATCTGTGCCAAGTTTTATGGGAATCGGTTGAAAACTGAGGAAGTAGTTCGCGACGCAAGATTTGTACCCATTTTTGCCCATAATATGCCGTTACCATGGCAACGTACTTTTGGGTACTGTCAAAAAATACGTCTTGCACATCTACAACCCAAGGCACACATCTGTGCCAAGTTTTATGGGAATCGGTTGAAAACTGAGGAAGTAGTTCGCGACGCAAGATTTGCAACGGACCGACCGCCCGCCCGACCGCCCGACCGCCCGACCGCCCGACCGACCGCCCGACCGACCGTCCGCTGATTCCTATATACCCCCTTCAAACTTCGTTTGGCGGGGGTATAATTATCCTAACTTGGTTAAAAACTTTTGAGTACCGTTTTCTATTTCAGTGTTGAGTAATGTTATCCACAGAGAATAACTTCACCACTTTCTGAGGCCACTTTAAACAAACTAAAAAAAAAATACAGTTCAAGACTCTTCTTTTCTTAACAATCATGGATTCAATTTTCTCAGTACTCTTTTTGTACTGGAAATCAATTGAAGTGTGCCTATCGCTTGACACGGTAAATTTGAAAAGTCTATTTATTTAGTGTATGTTGCTCCACATATTAGAAGCTTCAGTTACACTGCATGCTTAATGCAGCCATGTAGACTGCGTCTGTGTGTGAAAGACAATATTATGAGCCCTTATGTCTCCATCAATAACATTTTTTTCAGCAATTAATTAAGACCATTTCTGAAAGACATTGAAATATAGAGCATGTAGTTGGCCTATTTCTTGCTGAATTGAGTAGTCTTTTATACAATTGATCATACAAATTGATTCATACAAATGAAGTGAGTATAGTATATGTATCACAGGCATGGCTGTTCTCTGATTTGAAAACTATTAAATTACATGCAATTTCATATATTTTTCTATATTGGTATAGGATTCCTTTCAAACAATTAAAAGTGTAGCATATCCCACGTTAATATGTCTGAACACCTATTACTAGTTTTATGCAAACTATAGATTACAATTCTTCGCAATAATTTTTGTTTCATTTTCTTTGCTGACGACACCTCTCACACAAAGCTGGGAAGGTTCAGCAAAATCTAAACCTGTGCATCTAGGCAAGTTTGTCAAAAGCCAAACCTGAGCAGCTCAGCACATTTATCAAAAGCTAAACCCGGGGCAGCTGGGCAGGTTCATCAAAAGACGAACCATGGGAGCTTGGCAGGTTCGTCAAAAGCCGAACCTGGGCAGCTCGGCAGGTTTGTCAAAAGCCGAACCTGGGCAGCTCGGCAGGATCGTCAAAAGCCGAACCTGGGCAGCTCGGCAGGTTCGTCAAAAGCCGAACCTGGGCAGCTCGGCAGGTTCGTCAAAAGCCGAACCTTGGCATCTCGGCAGGTTCATCAAAAGCCGAACCCTGGCAGCTCGGCAGGTTCGTCAAAAGCTGTGCAACTCGGCAGGTTCGTCAAAAGCCGAACCTGTGCAGCCGCTGGCAGGTTCGTCAAAAGCCGAACCATGGCAGCTCGGCAGGTTCGTCAAAAGCCAAACCTTGCCAGCTCGGCAGGTTCGTCAAAAGCCAAACCTTGCCAGCTCAGCAGGTTCGTCAAAAGCCGAACCTGTGCAGCTCGGCAGGTTCGTCAAAACCCGAACCTTGGCAGCTCGGCAGGTGCATCAAAAGCCGAACCATGGCAGCTCAGTAGGTTCGTCAAAAGCCGAACCTTGCCAGCTCAGCAGGTTCGTCAAAAGCCGAACCTGTACAGATTGGCAGGTTCGTCAAAAGCTGAACCTTGGCAGCTCGGCAGGTTCGTCAAAAGCCCAACCCTGGCAGCTCGGCAGGTTTGTCAAAAGCCGAACCTGGGCAGCTCGGCAGGTTCGTCAAAAGCCGAACCCTGGCAGCTCGGCAGGTTCGTCAAAAGCCGAACCTTGGCAGCTCGGCAGGTTCGTCAAAAGCCGAACCTGTACAGATTGGCAGGTTCGTCAAAAGCCGAACCTTGGCAGCTCGGCAGGTTCGTCAAAAGCCGAACCTGTACAGATTGTCAGGTTCGTCAAAAGCCGAACCTTGGCAGTTCGGCAGGTTCGTCAAAAGCCGAACCTTGGCAGCTCGGCAGGTTCGTCAAAAGCCGAACCCTGGCAGCTCGGCAGGTTTGTCAAAAGCCGAACCTGGGCAGCTCGGCAGGTTCGTCAAAAGCCGAACCTTGCCAGCTCGGCAGGTTCGTCAAAAGCCGAACCTGTACAGATTGGCAGGTTCGTCAAAAGCCGAACCTTGGCAGCTCGGCAGGTTCGTCAAAAGCCAAACCTTGGCAGCTCGGCAGGTTCGTCAAAAGCCGATCCTGGGCAGCTCGGCAGGTTCGTCTAAAGCCGAACCCTGGCAGCTTGGCAGGTTCGTCAAAAGCCGAACCTTAGCAGCTTGGCAGGTTCGTCTAGAGCCGAACCTTGCCAGCTTGGCAGGTTCGTCAAAAGCCGAACCTTGACAGCTCAGCAGGTTTGGCAGAAGACCAACATTGACATATCCAGCTATGACTGATGCAATTCTGAAAGAAATGAAGGATAGATTTGTTAATTCCATTTTGTTTATGCCGAACCTTGCATCAGAATTTGAGATTAAGATTTAAAATTTCGATCATTTGTAGACTGATTTTCCCATTTTTTGAGCACCTATTTTTAGCAAAATCAGTCTAATTTTTTAGACTAATGTAGAAAGTCTATTTCTGAAATAGAACGGGTTTTATGTGATTCAAAGTTCCATCGTGTACTCATGTAAGCGCTATGTAGACCTATATGACTTTGTATTACATAACATATGGAAATAAAATAATTTGACATTCAAAACTGAAATTGAAATTCATTGCAATACATCTTCTGGGGCCCGTTGCATAAAAGTTACCATTATGGTAACTTTGCCATCCAATGGTAACTACTATGGCAACAATACTCAACAACCAAGCAAAATCAAGAATTCCATGGAAGTTACCATTGGATGGCAAAGTTAACATAATGATAACTTTTATGCAACGGGCTCCCGGTGTCTACAAGTTGAATTAGTGAAGTGTGCACCAATCATACACTCGAGACACAGTGACCAGTTTTCCAGCACGTTTATTTGTCATATTTCGCTTGAAATTGATGTTATACATATTTATACTAAGCCCCCCCCCCCCGCCAAAAGAGAGAGAGAGAGAGAGAGAGAGAGAGAGAGAGAGAGAGAAGCAAGACACAAAATTAATGTGAAATGCATCATGACTGTATATAACGAAGCGTGTCGGCGTTCAGTGTCTATATATACTGCATTTAAATAGACCTAAATATATTCTTAATATTATAAGATATGATATACTATGGGACCGCAACAAGCAAAGCTTGTATAACCGTAAGTGTGAGCAATATTGCAATGTGTTACCAAGTATCTTTTGATCCCACCTTGTCAACTAAACTAAGTTTTCAAAAAAGAAATATATTTGTTAGTGTTATCTGCATCTTGAGACCATTTCAATGACTCGCAGGTCCTCTAGATTTTGATTTTTAATCATTTGTTTGCTAGCTTTCTACTCATTTTCATATTCCTCCATGCACCACAGTTCGTCTGATAGTGAACTCCCAGGTGAGCCCCACCGTTCCCTATCGCGGATTTGCCGTGAAAGCGACGACGACAGCGGATTTGGACACGCCGGTTGGATTGTTCACGACCATTCCTGTGAACTCACAGTATGGCAACTGCAGCGCTGGCGGCGCTGAAACTTTCCGCACTTACGTCACGCACATCAACAATGAAGAGAAGAATGCTGCCAATGGAGGGATAATGGTGTTCACGTGGACTGCTCTACAATCGTATGGCACCATCCAGTTTGTGTAAGTCCTGACTATACTCATTTATCTGACCTAGATATCCCAGGTTATTCCACTCTGTGTGTTGAAGTCCAAAGCAATTTCATGGAAAAATTCCATGTTTATAATGATAATAATGATGATAGTGATAGTATTAGTATAAGTATTAGTATTAGTATTAGTATTAGTATTAGTATTAGTATTAGTATTACTATTAGTATTAGTATTAGTATTAGTATCAGTATTAGTATTAATATTAGTATTAGTATTAGTATTAGTATTAGTATTAGTATTAGTATTAGTATTAGTATTAGTGTTAGTATTGGTATTAGTATAAGTATTTTAATTTGTACAGATTAGTATTAGTAGAAGTAATAGCAATAATAATAACGACAATAAAAATAATGATATCAATAATGATAACAACGATAATATAAATGCCTCACCGGCTTTCAGAGCATCATTACTTCTCTCTAGCACAGCTGTCTTGACAAAAATGTAATTATTATTAAGTATTAAAATTGTGATTAATGAGTGGCCTATTTGTGAGCGTGTGAGAATGTGTGCATTTATGAGTTTGTGCGCACGAGTGTGTCTGCGAGGGTGGGTATGTGTGCGTGCATGTGGAGGGGGGATTCGGTCGGTAAGACGAATTCAAACAAAGCCATATTCGCTAGTAATGCATATTTTGTTGCACTAATAAACAAAGCGGGAAGAGTAGGGGAATTATGTTGAAAATGTGAAATTTGTTTGATCTATTGAATTATGATATTAGCGCTATAAACCATATTATTATCCATACAGAGGATTTTTTAGATCCCAAATACATCAACGCACTTCATACCCTCCGACCCACTTAGAAAGTTTGTTGAACTCGACCAATATTTTTTGCTTAGGCGACCAATATTTAAAATATTGGACGGCAAGAGGGGGATTCCCTAAAGTTTTCATAAACTGCACGGTGATTGGTTGAGATATATACGAGATGACCTGAAATATGAAGTAAAAGCGTCTGTGATTGGTCAATCTCGAATTAACTAAAATATCGTTTCTTCTAACATTCTGTGTTTATACAAACAAATTTCATATATCAATTAGTTGAAATTGTTTTTTATACAATTTTTCAAAATACAATGTATCACCTTTCATAACAGGAAATTAAATTTAGGTTTGATGAAAACAAGTTGCATTTTTTGTGTGTGTGTGCCTGCAGGCGCAAGGCGACGATTGATCAGCTCTGCTCAGCGCTACTGCTAGATAGCCCGCGCGCGATATACAAATACATCCTGTAGCCGGCCGCCGCTTGCATTTGCATGCGCGATATGCATATTACAGTTACTGCACGTGTGTGTACGTTCAAGTACGTTATGTAAGTACAGTAGGACTACAATAATAGTTGTGGTAGTAGCCTAATTCGATCTTTCACGATCTACGGTAGATGTGACGTGAATTGTTTCTCAGATCTCGGATACAAATACTTCTAATTCTAGTCTAAATTACCTAGATCTCGGTCTAACAGTAACATGACAGCTACCTTGGATACATAGATCACTGTTACATCAGAGACTGAAGTGGATTAACTTGCACTGAAGAGTGTACATGTACCATACCCCCATGCCATGATTAAGTACAGTAGGAGACCATACAGCACTCGGAGACAGAAAGGGTAGGCCTAAGTGAAAACATTCTTTGCTAAAATCCTCTGTAAGATAATAATGATAATATTGAATGTCCTATTTTCGGTTAATACAAGGAAATATTGGACTCGCTAAGCAAAATATTGGACTCGTCTTCGACTCGTCCAATATTTCCTTGTATTAATCTCAAGGCCATCCAATAGTATATAAATATACTCTGTTGCGCATGCCTTATGCAACGTTTTGTTTGCTTGCATGTAATGCAGTTTGTGCGATCAAGCGACATTAATTAGTCTGAGCAAGTTGATCGAGGTGAATCGTCTATCATTGTAAGAGCTTAACATGTTTATGTACACGTATATGCCATGATTGCAGGTGTTTGTGTGTCTCGTTTTTGTCTGAATCTGCGTAATATGTATGTATATATATATATATATATATATATATGTATATATATATATAATTTTATGATATATTCTATATACGCCCGAACCTAGAATCATGTGATCAAGAGCATTAGTGAGTGGAATACTACCTGCTATCACTGCTTTGCGTGTGTGTTTGTGTGTATCTTTAAATATGGTTTTTCTTATTACTAAAATAGATTCACCTAAGTTTGTAAACTTGCTGTATTACGTAATTGTACCGATAAGATTCTGCCAACTTGCCATGTATTTTTTTCGTAACCTGGTAAAAGAAGTAGATACAAATTATCAAAATCTGTGTCTTTTTTGTGGATAAAACGTATATAGTATTTGCATACCAAGGAGGTATTCCATAACGTCCTTGTTGCACACCAAGTTTTGAGCACAACCACTCAGGCACCCTATTGGAATATATCCTGTATAGAGTATCGTATTATAACATTCCTCTTTCCTCAGTTTGAATGAAAGATAAAGTACATTATCTTTTGTCATGAGAAAGAGCACTTCCGTTATACATTGCTGTAGATTGGGACATTATGAAATATTTTATCAAATAAAAAGTAAACAATTCATGTCCATAAGATACAATTCCATTGTTCGTGTTGTCAGACTGTTTCATATGTTAATAATTTTGTTACACAACTCGATTTTTTTTTTTTGCTTCGATTACTGTCCGTTTCGAAATTTCAAGTTAGACAATTGAACTGTAGACTAGTGCCTGCGAAAACGACATAACAACATTCTCATAATTTACTTTTACTATGATTTACATAATTCTTATTATTGACTTGAATTAGAAATTATGATCACCAATCTATTTTACCTCCTAAATTATCACAATTGGCTCACTGTAAATTCTCATTGTTTAGAATATGAATATTTAGGTAAAATTGTTATTTTTCTGTACAGTATGTCAAAAAAAAACCGCAATCGTATTTTTGCATTGATAACATCCAAAATGATTAAACTGTCCAAATGCTACTTTAGGGTCTTTAAATGTAACATCTTCAGCTCTATTTTGCAGAAAACCCCATTCAGTTTGGTTAAGCGGTCACAGATAAATGTGGATTGTTGTAAAGCACGTCACGAGTCTGATTCTTCGAAGTTTAGCACTTCAATGCTCTTGGAACTGCATATCAATTGTTATTATCATTATATCACCGTTCTTATATAGCGCATAATACCTTGGACAAGGCCCCTATGCGCTTTAGAGGGGAAACAAAGATACAAACAGGAAAATACAATAGACAGAACTTGGAGGGAAGGATTCCTGACATGCTCTACAAAAATCCTCATTTTTGATCATCTTTGACTAATAAAGCAAACTGAATGGGGTTTTCTGGAAGATGTGGGCAATGAGTTATTGTTTCATACCCTGAAATTGTGTTTGGATTGATTTACTATAATGTTTAAAGTTTTCGCTGCAGAGAGTACCGTTGTATTTTCTTCTTCTTTTTTTAGGGAGAGGGGGGGCATACGGTATAAAGCTCCCAACTCCTGAACACTGCAAACTGTCACTTTTCTTCTCTTCTCTTCTCTTCTCTTCTCTCCTCTTAACTCAACTTTTTCTTCTCGGATATCGACTAATAATTTTAGTCCCTAAATTTCGTTTCTGTCTTGTTATATACCCCTTATAATGTTCTCCTCGATTGAATGACACCGAACATACTCGAAAGTTCACGTTATTTATTTTGTGTGTATAATGTGTTAAAAAATAAAATCAAGTTAAAAATAAGAGGGAACTGTAGCAAACCATAATTTGCAGAGGCCAAAATCCAAATCAAGTGGATTGCTTATCGAGAACGCGGTCTCTTCTAACTGTTATTGTGTCCGCATGTATACAAAAGATATTTCGTACATGAAAGATATACACATACATATTATCTATATAATAAAAGATGTATGAAATATAATTATGTACGTATCATTCTGAAAGTCAAATATTCTTATGAGTACTCTTGTTTATCTTTTCATGTGATTTTTTTTTTCATTTTGCCATACTGATTTCTTTCATACAAATGGTGACCAAAACTTTACAGACCCTGAGACTGAAATTTTTATCTCCACATTGTCACAGTATCTTAATTAACTACAAAGTAAGTTCTGGAAAGTGAAATTTTTTTTCTGTAGTTGATAACAAAACTTCCAAACAGAACAAGATTATTACCGTTAAAAACGTGTTGTTGTTTTTTCTCGAGAAATTGATACAGAAGAATGTCAGGATAGTGTTCATATGTTTGTTTAAAAGTTAGAATATATAACCACACGCTGACACATCTTTCGACCTTATGTTTAATGCATTATTTCATTGAGAAATATTAAAATAAATTGAAATCGATATTAAAATCATTGTCGTAAGAATTGTCTTGGGTTTTTTTTTACTCCATTCCAGGGCAACAGTAGTGGTGAACCATACGGTTTTCTACAGAAATATCATAACAACAATCCTACAAGGTAAGTGGATTAGAACATTATGATTACGCATCGTAACATAATGTATGGTCACCATGAATGATTAGTGAGAGAAAAATAAAATGTCTGCTGTGAGTTCTGTTCCATTGACTGAGCCCCGATCTTGCTGACCTTTGTCGACTAGAGCCAAAAGATTTTAATCAAAACTTTGAAAGACATTATATACTTTTTGCAGAGTGCTTCAAAATAGCTCTAAAATGTTAGTAAGGGATAGACACAACAAATGTAAAATTTATGTTAATAAGTATGATCAATGTAAGTATTGTTAATTATACAAAATGTGAACAATAGTTAAAATAAAACTGTTTCAAGAATAAAATGTCTACAGTTATGGCTCATTGAGAAAGATATCTCCTCACATTTTCGGCTTTATTGCGAAATTTGTACAGACTACATATATATAGTAGGATGTTTTGCGATACAACTGATCTACACATATGCATCAAAGTAACTCGAACATTTTTTTTTTATTACTGCTCCCAATGGTAAATAGTACCTTCGAGGATCTGCCCTTTATCATTGTCTATCATTGAATGGCTAAGAGCTAGGCCGTAAGCTGTATACAAAGTTCTTGATTGCAGTTTATTATCATGATATAATCTTTTTATTTGCTGTAGCTGACACAGAGATACCATATATATATATATGAATAACATCTTACGCATTACTTATGCGATGTGTATCTTATAGTATAGGTAAGTTAAATGTCACACTGCTTTGAATGAGATAAATTTATTCATTTGCATGTAATAATGTCTGAATCGGGTTACGAATGCCATATTCAGTGCAGAATTTAAGGGCAACACGTTGATGGAGGGCGGCCCTGTTCTTATGAACTGTGACGTCATCACAGCTCTTAGGGCAGAACTCGTTTACAACGTTCTATTTTGTTTCGTGTATTTCAATTCTGAGAAAAAGTCATTTGCAATGAACAATCAACGGAGTAATCAAATACTGTGAACTGAAGTACAACAAACGTTGTGCTTTTCATGACATTGCGATGAATAAGGTCATTCGGTAGCGCGTCTGCCTCAGGATCCAAAGGATCCCGGTTCGATTCCCGAGTCCCACTGAGCAATGTTGTGTGTAATCATACCGTCCCCTCTAGTGAGGCAAAACATTCTGTCCCTCGGAAAGGACAATCGGAGTTCCCTTAAGTCCCGAAAGTCACAACTCATGCACGTGAAAGATCCTGCTTCATTTATTCATCGCAAAGAGCAGGATGTTTAACCCGGTGAAGTGGTCCCACCTTACATCCAACTGGACCTTAAGGAAGCGCAGCTATTGCAGTTGAATGAATATGGGCTATCCAGTCATCTTCTCAGATGGAAATGAAACAAAAAAATGACTAATTAGCTGAGTGCACTACTTTAACAACTAAGGAATATCTGTTACTATTATTGGAAAACCACTAGTAATTTTGTATATCTTGTCAACGTTAGCAAGCTTTCCTTGTTAGTGATTTAAAAAAGAAATGAAGGCTTGCGATGTGAAGAACACGCAAAAAAAAACCCCATAACGATTGCATACTCTCCCAAAACGTTCACACATGAATTCTCATACTGACACAAGTCCGACCGGAGTTCAAAGTCCAACTCTCACAGAGGTGTAACAATAGACGTAGGTGAGCACAAAGCTGATTTTGTTATTCACCATTCCAACACACCCATCTTCTTGCTTCGGTGATATTATTGTTGAGAAAATTGCAATATCGAGGTGAAACAAAATCCGAGAGATGAACACTGCCTTTGATTTGTGTTTTGCTATTTACATACTGCATGGGGTTGTTTTAATTCACCTAATTTTCTGATATTCATAGCAATTGATAAAAATAATGGTGATCTTGATCAATCATATGATATACCACAATCATTACCAAGTACAAAATGCTTTTAGTGATATGACCATTCGACGCCATGTTGAGTTATATACCGTCGGTGGGAGTGTCATAAGGAGTTTCTTGTATGTGCCGATCTAGTGAAAATGTCACACTGCTGTCATTTCGCTGCTTGCTTGCCACCTTTCATTTTAAAAAAAAAGTCACTCCCACGAGCTGGATGTGTGCCCGAAGGAAGTTCAAAGATATTTTATCAAAAAGACGTTTGGTCAAAGTACAATGGCTGTAGAATGCATCATGGTGACTTATAATAAATGAAAGAGTCAAATTATGGTATGCGCATTGCATGTGTGCTCAAAAATCTATTCTTCTCTAAACATTTCTGGACAAAATACTTATATATTTGTCATACCATTATTGTTGTATACAGGAAATTAAGAATCCAGTTAATGAGAGTATATAGATATCATTGCGTTTCTAACATGACTAATGAGCATCCGAGACCTGTAGATTGACATAATATGCAACACCGAAATTACTGATCATAATTTGCGAGAAATAGGGTGTGTTCTGTTTATCTCCCGTAGCAAATTATAGCAAGGCCATTAGTCCACCGTTGCGACGGATGAACTTTGAACTCTCATCGCATCCAATATGCGACTAAACAAGTAAACATGTATGGGCGGGCACAAGGTGTGTGTGTGTGTGTGTGTGTGTGCGTACGTTTGTGTGTGTGTGTGTGTGTGTGTGTGTGTGTGTGTGTGTGTGTGTGTGTGTGTGTGTGTGTGTTTGTGTGTGTGTGTGATAGATAGATAGATACAATAGTCTCATGCCACCATGCAGTCTGCAACAAAATTTCGTTGATTTATTTCTGACTTTTTCTCGCGTATGAGTAGGCCCTATTTGCTTTCTGAACGTTTTAAACATCATTAAAGTTGTTATGTAAATTGGTTAGTCCATAAATAAGGTGCACCACTGAACATGCTTTTTATTACAATATAATCGGAAAATCAGCTTTTTCGTTGAACATAGGTTTATAAAAACATTCATATCTAGTAGATTCCTTTAAAGATGTGAGAGAAAACTAATATTCTAAACTAAAAATGAAGCGAGTCAGCATACAAAATAGCAAACTATAATGAGGGGGAAAATGGTTCCTCGTGTAAGCGGGAAACGAGGAATTTCCCATAAGTTTTGCCATCTCAATACCTATTTCACACTAGTTTTATGTTTGTTTCAGTATAAGTGGTCATTTTGAAATAAGAAATCAACTACACTATTCAAAGAATCACACAATCCCAATTTGGGGCCAGGAAAAAGATTCACCAAGGTTCCTCGTTCAAGCGGGACACCAAAATTAATATTCATTCTTCATTTCTTTCTTAAATTAACACCGGCAATGCTCAGTTTTGATACCTATTAGAAAGAAACCACAGCTTCATTGTAAAATACACGAAATGATGTGCAATTATTATTGTAATAAGACACACACACACACACACACACACACACACACACACACACACACAAATGAGCTGTCAATGTGCCCCGACGTAATATTTCGCCGGACACTATAAAGCCATCTGTGAAATTGGTCATATTTTTCATGATTGTTGTGTTTTTACCCGACTTTCTCTCAAAATCTTTAAAACTGTGTGAGTGCCACCAAAATAACAACAAACAATTCAACATTGGTGCTTAATATGGCTGAGCAATTTTTGGGACAACAAATCTTACACGAGAAAGTTAATTCTTGAGGTTCACTTGTCAAACTTGTAGGAAAAAAATCATCTTTTGGAAGTGATCTGATGCATGATGATCTTCCACTTCTTTCTTCCTTTCTCTCGAAAAAAAAAAACCCACACACAATAGAGGTTAGATATTTAGAAATTGTTACAAATCTAGGCAAAGATATGGTATTACACAAATGGTAAAAGGTTACAGCCAGACTGACCCTAGCCCCATTCTTTATTAACCTGATATGAAAGAAAATGAGAACCACATAATAATAATCAACATCGTCAAGTATATGGGCACACAAGGAAAGAGCATACAAACAAAGTTACATCTTCCGTATCACACACAGTCTTGCACAGTTACAGCTGACGATTCACTTATAATATGGGGCGGAACCCAAAGAAAATACCTCGTTTTTGCTTTCTCTGTATTCCTCATTTCATTTATTCATCATTATTTCACCAAACAAAGTGACTATGCAAAACATGTCATGCTAGAAAAATAAAGCGAGATACTATTCTTCTAAATATATCAATATATTCTCCCAAGCTTGCCCTTGTGGTAAAATTTTTGGCTTTTCATTTAATTGTTTGTGTTTTGCCACTTTCCCCAAAGGCCCGTCGAACGTATGCAACCCATCTCCGTGTCAAAATGGAGGAGCTTGCTCGGCGGTAGGGAGTACCTACCAATGTCAGTGCCCCACTGGATTTTCTGGAGATAACTGCGAACTTGGTAAGTCCCATATCTGCATATAATCATAATCCGTACGCGCTTTTCAGGGTGGGCGGACTCACAATAGCTTGTATTAAGATAAAAATTAATCTTGAAATGCAAATAATTTCGAAGAATTTACAGAATTTAAACTTCCGTGCCACTTTGTGCTCTCATTTTCACACACAAAAAAAGAAGAAATATCAACTAATCTATATTGTAAGTTGTTGCGTCCGGGCTATAAATCTATACGGCCCTGACGTTGAATTATAATCAAGACCAACAAGATTGAACTATCATGAAATAAATTAACAATGCATAAAGAAAAGAAACAAAAATATATTCTTTACTTCATAGTCGATCACTACTTTTGTTAAATTTTTCTCTGCTTGTATGTATTTGATTTCTTCTAATCATCGTTATTTTGCAGGTATATCAAAAGATATCAAAATCAACCCCAAGTTCCTACGTTTGTTTGTTTGTTTGTTGCTATTTTCTCCCCTAAGGTCCCTGCAGTACTTCTCCCTGTGTAAACGGCGGAACCTGTTCGCAAGTTGGAAATACCTACAATTGTCAATGCCTTTCTCAGTTTCTGGGAACCAACTGCCAACTCAGTAAGTCGTTACCATGGTTACATGGTACTTTCCCTCTTGAATGCCTCACTGCAATTTAAGAAAAATCAATTGTTTTATTAAGGCGATGAATAAGAGCTGGATCCAAAACATAGTCAATGAACAACACAAAAAAGCAGGACTTGCTCCAGGGGAAAATGCTGTACAAGCAATAATATTTCACGAGGATGATGTTAGGCATTGTGTATAGTCAGACAGTTTTGCTATGGTGGTTGATGTTGTGATACTGTAGTGATGGAATATATATATATATATATATAGATATATATATATGTGTGTGTGTGTGTGTGTGTGTGTGTGTTTGTGTGTACAATTATATAGATATATACATGAATAATAAATATGTTCTTATAATTATTTATGTGTGTGTGCATAAAATGGATATACTTCCAGCTTTAATAAATGAAGAGAGAGTTTGGGTACAGTGGAGCAACAAAAAAAAAACAACACACATCTGTCATATCATTGATCTTGGTCGGCTATCAGTCTTCTATTAATATCCTATTCTTCTTTCATATCATTCAGATAATCCCTGCGTGTCCAATAACCCGTGTCAAAGCAGCCTCCAGGGTACCTGTGGAACCACTCTTCTTCCCGGGCCACCGGAATCTGTCACCGCCACCTGTAGTTGCACTGCGTTTTTCACCGGAGTGAATTGCCAGACTTGTGAGTATTGTTTGTTTGTTTGTTTGTTTGCTTGCTTGCTTGCTTGTTTGTTTGTTTTTCTATTCTGGCAGACGCAGCGGTCCACAGAAAAGAAAAATTTTGTGTTTTGTTACCTTACAGTTTTTCAGTCCCCCTTTCAACGGTTCAGGGCATGTATCCATCTTGACATAGTTATTATTGCACAATATGTTTCTTTTCTTTATTTGTTTGTTTCTTTATTTGTTTGTTTGTTTGTTTGTTTATTCACCGTAAAATCACTAAGTAATGATACGATACAATTGATATGGAAAATTGAAGATAAACGGAGGGATTACCATGTTTTCACTTGAGCCTTCATGGTAGTGCTGGTCTGTCGTAGAGATGACGTATAATCTGGAGTGATTTTATGCATGTTATACCAATAATTGTGAACGACAGATTCATGGTGAGCCCAATATATTAGAGTGCATGTGTTTTGATGATGGACTGGCAGCCATTCAAATTGCCCTGCTCATGATAGTGGCTTCCTCTAATATTCTTAGCACTCTCCCTGGAATATGATATGTACCTAAAGTAATGCTCCCGGAAGTGCGCATTTTCTCTACGTTACTACACGTAAAATGATCTTGTATGATTTCATACTCACTGTTACTGCGGAATTACCAATATCATTTTTCATGGATTCTTCCACCGTATCGATACACTAGGAATCTAAAGAAGTAAAACCTCAACCCCACCAAAATGACATGTAAATAATTCAAAAACAAAAGCAAGAACCCGAGCCTCATTACTCGTTCATTAAATTCGTAATGATACAGTGTATGAAAACAAAATTGAGGTATTCGGAGCTATTATATTCGACATATAGAGAAAATGTATTTCTATATTGCTTTATATTGCTCTTTTCTCGAGCTAAGTTTGTACATTGTCATTCTTTGTTGAAATTAAGATATACGAAATGAAATAAACTCCAGTCAATTCAAATATAACGGTCACAATTAATGGACGATGAAATAACCGCTCATGATGGGAGTTATTTATATTTTCTTCGCAACAGAACCTGGCTCTGCCCAAAACCACGCCCACCATTTCGTTTCTTTCCGATGTGATTGTTCCATTTATGATATTCATGAAATTTGGTCTCCTACTATATCGGAAATTTATCACAAACTGAAGTCAATGTCAATCTCTAGCGGGTTTTGTTTTGTATGTTTGTTTGTTTTGTTTGTTTTGTTTCTGATTTTGTTGTCGTTGTTCTTCTTCTTGATTCTTTCAAGACAAGTCATATTCGATGTTGTAGATTCACAACAACCGGCCACCATTAGACCTGTTGTCGAAGTGAAATTTTGACGTAAATGTCATTTGCTCATTATCCACATGAGGATTGGTAGAATATCCAAAGGAAAAGGAAGCTGTCAATCATGAATGTTATTATTATCAAGATGGGACATTTTTTTTTTTTTTTGCCTTTAACGACTGATTATTTTGCAATTTCAACGATTGGATAATTTAGTATTCTTGCCCATCTATCTATCTAAATGTATCTATCTATCCATCCGTCTGTCTGCATATATTTCTTTCCATTCTTAAATATCCCAGTTGTGCCGTGCATATCAAGCCCGTGTGCAAACGGAGGAACTTGTCAACCAAATGCTGCTTTCAACGGCTACATGTGCTCATGTCAAACGGGATTCACGGGGGATACATGTAACGTCGGTAAGATTGCTGTATACTGCCACCTGGTTGGCTGTTTCGTTTCTTGATCTTTCCCTTTTCCTTACTCCAGCCCAGCTGTAATGTTTGAAGTGAAATCATAGTTTTCATATCTGGACTGCCAATATTTGCTCTTAGATATTCAAGTTCATTTCTCACAAAAATGTCATTTTTTTTTTATTTCAAAGAAATAGCAAATTCATTTAAATTGATGCAGCAAATCAAAATATAGAATAAATACAGCCATGTCTTTTGATCTCTCCAGCATTATTGAAGAACGCACAGATCATTAATGTTAATGGGGTCATGGTATGGCATAAAGATGTCATGTCTCAAATAAGTATAAATAAAGATATAATGGGGGTTTCATACAAGCCTGAGTGTAAAATGTGTATAATACTATATAATCTATATATCAGAAATGCAAGAGATGACGCTGTAATAACATGATTTTAGTTCGCGAAATGCATGTTGATTGATACTGTAAGGCTCGCTGGAAGTACTACAGAATACAACCCCAATGATATACCCAATACTCGCTTGCTATGTACATAATGTACTATGTGCTTTTGTTTTTTAGTAATCAAATATCGATAATCGATTATTGACAATCGACAAAATCTTTGTTCTCGAAATAGGCCTCCTCCAAAACAACTCGATATTCCTAGCAAATCGCGTTGGCCAATTAATATAAGCTGCTTGGTCAGTTGCTAGACCTTTTTTATGTATTGCGCAGGGTCTACATTGGTGGAAGATGAATTTTGAGCCCGTCTGAGAACCATGTTTGAGCGTTAAAGAGATGGTGCAGTTTCCGAAGAGATGGGGTTTGATGTTTCTAACTTTTTTATGATTATTTTTTTTAAAGTTAATGAGAAACCTCTTACGAAATATGAAAGAGCATATAATTCTAAGAGGAATTCAAAGTTTATTTGATGAAAATTGGTTTTGAAATGGCTGAGATACCCACCTTCTTATTAGGACCGGTTTGTTCATGTTGTTTTACTGAATTATTTGTGGATATCTCAGCCATTTCAAAAAGAAAAAAAAAACAAACATAGTTTGTTTATATGTTAGAATGAAGCAATCTACTCGAAATATCGTAGTAGAGTCAAAAGGGATTTGGTTCACCTACCCCCCCCCCCCCCCCCCCACACACACATACACAGACACAAATGATGTTAATATACCCAGTATTCTTAATCTACCAAATGCAATTTCAAGGTCTCAACCATTCGAGAATAGGAAAAAGATTAGGGGAAAAATTGCCCGAATTTCTATCTGATTTTCATACTTGTAGCCATCGAGATTTATGTTTTCTTTATCCCCTCTGAAATTACTTTTCATCTAGCGACCGATCCGTGTCTGTCCGTGTCATGCAACAATGGAGTTTGCAATAACAACGGAGGGACAGCCCAGTGTGTTTGCAACAATGGCTTCACCGGACAATTTTGCACTCAAAGTAAGATGTTCATCCTTGTTGTGTGTTTGTTTGTTTGTTTTTCCTTTATTGTACGAGCTTATCTGAAGAGCAAGATAATCCATGGTTTCTGCTATCCATAGCTTGCATAATTTTATACAATTTGGCACGATCTTACGCAACCATTTATAATCCTGCATATATAGCCGTATATAAACGTGCTAACTCTAGGCATCTTAAAGAGGAGTTTACCCCCAAAACAATACGATGTGGCTTTGGTGAATACATTATAATAGGACGCATCGGTGAAATTTAATGAAAGTGGCAATTTGTTCAAACGTTTTACACGTTTTAAGTGTTCGTTAAATACGTGTGTCGCCAGCGTTGGGTGGAAAGGTTGCAACAGTTCATAATTTCACAATCTTATGCCAACAAGGCTTCAAATTATTATAAAGAGAGTTTCACGAATTCTCATTTCTCTGTAGCATTATGAATTGTTCTTGAGGGAAAAGTAGCGCCCTCAATATGTGTCCGTATTAAGTAACAAGACATGAGAAACGTGTGTTTAATTAGGTGCAGAATTCTAGTCTACTTTATTAGAGAAAGAAAACAATTACTAGACCACGACCATTATTGAAGTTCTATTATGACATAAAGACTTTTCTAGTATTATTATAATATACTTTATTTCTTCACAAATCAAAGCATGTAATAAACAATCCTATAGGTTACTACCTGCCCACAGGCAGGAAAGCACAAGGAAGAAATACATAATTATATACTGTATATAACGTATATAAGGTATTATATTTACCTTCAAGTGGTGATGGTACATAAATCAAAAACTGTAAAAATCCATAACTTTTGGATAGCTTGCCGAATTTCGTCAATCTTTACTAATTAGTTCTACTCACTTTTCTACATTCACTTAACCTACATTTTATATAAGACTAGGCTAAATTCCCTTGAAAATCTAAATAATTCTGCACAAACTTGCACAGCCATACATGCCCTTTTCATGGGGGGGGGGGGGGGGGTTGAACGTCGTTATGGCTGAGATGACAATCGGGGTTGAATGCTGTCCTTTTCGTGGACAGGATGAGTGGGTGTGATTCCAGAGACAGATGTAATGAAGTTCTGCATACTCCACAACTTAACGGAAAGACTCTGTACCGAAAACTGAAAATCGTCAGTCATTGCTCGTCTATATTATATATATATATATATATATAATATATATATATATATATATATATGTATACATATAAATAAATATATATACATATGTATGAGATTAATGCCATTTTAGGTTTTGATCTCATATATATATATATATATATATTTATTTATTCATATGTATACATTGTATATATATATATATATATATATATATATATATATATACACATATACCATATCGTGCTTCATTGTGCGCTCACTATTATCTCCTCTTTACCCCCTCTAACATTACCAGATATCAATGAATGTCAAGGCCAAACTTGCTCTGGTAATGGTGTTTGTTTGGATCAAGTGGGTAGCTTCCTATGTATGTGTAACCAGGGGTACGAAGGAAACACGTGTGAAATAGGTAAGTCTTATCCTTGATTGCTCGAAGTTCAAGGTTCAAATTTATTTTTCATTTCCATCAAGTAAACAGAAAAAATATATACAATGTATAAGCACAAGTTATTTGTCATAATTGCAAAAATTTGAATCATCAAAATACATGTAAAAAATGAGTAGCAAAATGAAGAAAACATGATTGTATTTAACACATACATATGCATTGGACAAATCAAATAAGAATGGGAATGGAAATGGAGGGTCCCACTAAAATGTAAAGCTTGTACGATAATCATGGGACCCTCAAAGGCATGTTCCACACGACCTACTACGAACTCCCGCTCATTAGAAGTCCTAAAGCAATACATTGTTCTATACCTGCATGTCTTCCTTTTCTTTCTTTCTTTATTTGCAGTGGTTATTTTTTTTTTCGCTATTGTTACTGTTTTATTAGTATTTTCTCTTTTGCACCCGTTATGTGTCACAATCAATCCTGTGCACGATTATCACGGCAATTGTAACCCCACATTACCCAAACGATTGTCAGTCATAGTCAATCATGTTGTGTTTTAAAGAAAGAAGAGAGAGAAAAAAAGAAATGGGGCCCTATACAACTAATAATTTGCTCCAAAGTCAATTCTAGCAACTTATACCGACGACACGTTATTAGATATGTCTGCATACACGTATAGGCTCTCCATGCGAGACATCAAAAAGATTGCATCAAAGAAGATTTTAATAAACCAAGAAATTCGTCTGCTAGGAGCCAATTCGTGGCATGTTCGTCATCTACGGTTATGGCTTCTTCGCTGGACTCCAACTGTTTGTTTGTTTGTTTGCTTGCTTGCTTGCTTGCTTGTTTTTACAATGAATACGAACTCACAAGAGTCATGGAGGTAGTACATTTTCATTTCCAGCTGAGTACAACAGATAATCATATGTTTCCCGTAATCATGTCTTTGATTGTGACCAGAGATTAATAAACTTGTACGATTTGATGGAATGAGAACGTTCATCTAAGTTTGAATAAAGAATTAACTAGTCAGAAACAACAACAAACACACCTCAGCATTTTTCTTTGAAAGTGTAGATACTTTCCACTATAGTTACAAATTTCTAATTGTCGAGACTGTGGTAATGATGCTGATGACAATCATTATCATAGCAATTGCTCTTGTTTCTTGTCATTGTTTCTGCCAAAGAAGATGTAATTATGAATACAGAGGGTGCGCTATTTTGTCCATTCAAACAATTCGAGGTTTATGTTAGCATCTGGTATAGGTTGGTATGCTTGGGTGCTTAGTTGTGTGTGTTGTAGCACCATGGTTCGTGTCAGCGTATAACTGGTACGATTTCGAATGCCAAAGTGTGCTTATAATGCTATAAAATGCATCTTATTTGGATGATTATTTTCTTTTCCAACGAGTGAAAATTAGGCACGCAGGTTCATCAAGACCACAGCCACACTTTATGATTATCAATATTAGCCAATCACCGTCGGCGAATGCGAATGAATGGCATTTTTTTTTAAAGGAACATTCAATGAGATCAGTACAGCCATCATAATGATTAGATATTAACGCCGATGACACTGCAAAGTCGGTCCTATTGTGAACTCGACTCGATAGGTATTTATTGAGCTCTTTTGCATTCTGTGGTGGGCCCTAGTATAGTGAATAAAGGGTAACAGGTCTCAGTGGAAATACCACTTTCAGGGTACCCTCTCTCCCTCTCTCCCTCTCTGTTTGGTAAGATTTTTGCCATTTTCTGCCTCTTTGTGGTCGAAGCGTGGTAGGTAAAAGAGAGGAATGCAATCTTTTGTCCAGCGTCAGCGGAACAGCTTTCATGTTTGTTACCGCGTGATTGGACCATGGGGTTCAACAAAAATTAATGGATTCTTGTAGGCTTGGGAGGGGGTGGATTTATGAAACTGGTCTTATCGATGCCTTCTCATGTTGAGGTACAAATTACAGGGGCGTATTCAGGAATTCCGTAAAGGGGAGGCGCCTGTATACATAATTAGAAGGGCACACACGCCCCCATTTTTCTTTTTATTTCTTGTGTTTTAACAAAAAAGAGGGGCGCGCCCGATGCGCCCCTCCCCCCCCCCCCCCGATTCCCCACTGAATCATGGGGATTGCTAAAGTAACGCTTACATTACAAACAAGCTTTGAAGGTGATGGTAGATAATGATTTCTGCTGTGGAAATTCAAGTTATGACGATTGTTGCTGAGAGCTTATTTTGGAAATCAAGTTTTGAAGCTGATGGCATAGTGACGTCCCTTATTAAAAATTAAGTTATGGTGATTGATGTATTAATACCTAGATTGGAAACAAGCTTTGGAGATGGTTGTAGTGATGTCCTATACATGAGGTGAAGTCAAGTCATGATAATATCCACTGTGTGTATCAACATTTGAAGGTGGACATTGTGATTCCTGCAAGGGAAATAGTTTTGCAGATGGTTGTATAGTTTCGTTTTATTTCATTTCCAACACATATGATTACAACATTTGAATACACAGACTAATTTACAAAAATCCAATGAAAAACAAACTATGACAGTGATACACAGATACAATTTTGTACATTTCAAGACAAGTACAGAAAAAAAAGTGGTTGTAATGGAGGGGACTGCCTCAAATTTTATTATAGTTGCTTCCATTTCTACTATGATATTCTTCTTTGAAATTAGTTCTTTATAATGATTTTTGTAGAAAAACGATATTGAAAATAAAAAATTGAAATTGATTGTCGTAATTCTTTCATTTGAAGTTATGATTGTGGTCGAGATGACACCAATGACACCAATTGAGTGTATCACAATATATAAGCTTGCTTTTTAGTGGACCTCTTATATTTCTTTTTCTTTTAAACATGACTTAATTTTGTGCCAGCGTGCATGCATATATATCTTTATATGTATCATTTATCCTTTTCAGAGTCGAATGTTACGTTTTTATACGTTTGTGTCTCACTGAAACATAACTTTGCATTTCTTGCCAGTATATGCATGCATATATATCTTTATTTGTATCATTTACCCTTTTCAAAGTCGAAAATGTATACGTTTTTATATGTTGTGTCTCAACTGAAATATAACTTTTTTTGCCAGTATGCATGCATAATATTATCATTTTCTTTGTATCATTTATCCTACACAAAGTCGAATGTATATGTTTGTGATAAAATTCCTGATTTATTATGCGTTATGTTCTATTGGAAAAAGAAGAATGAAAAGAATGAATTGAATTAGATTTAATTAAATTGAATGTAGAGGGCAAGCTGTCGTGATATTATCACACAGTTGTGATTACACGATACTGATAGATAAGAACTACTAGAGAGAGTCTAGGTGCACCACGGAGAACAAGTTACGATAGTGATGCTTGTGGTAATGCTGTTTGTTATAGAGACAACGGGGACTTATGGGCGTGGCGCCTGTTACTTGTATGGTGAGAAGAAGTCAGATGATGGTTGCAATGAATTGATGATGATCGTAGAGGACATAATGAGATTGGAATAGTCTCCCTGGTATTGATATTTGACGACATGTTATGATGCCGACACTGATAGCAAAGTTACTATGACATGTATGATTGTTGAAGTGATGGGAGGAATACTATGATGACGATGGTTGTGTGTTGCAATTCTCGTATTCGCAGCTTTGACCGCTGTTGTTCACTTCTCCATATTGCACAGCTGCTGGGAAAGGACCGCTATTAGGTGATTTTCAATGACGGTTGCCTGTTCAGTTACCGGAAGTGAGAAGGACTATCAGTTTGTATGTGAAATACAAATAAACAATCACACAAAAATGCAACGAACATGACGAAGCCGTGATGGATCTCCAATTTTTTTTTTCCACACAAATTATCAATGAAAAAAATTGATTCGGAAACGTGATTTTTAAACGACTCCTTTTCTTGTCTGATTTACAGCTCTGCCATGCACAATTGACCCCTGCAACGGTCAGGGAACCTGTGTTCCCGTCAACAACGCCGCGACATGCACATGCTTTTCGGGCTTTGTGGGCGACTTCTGTCAGTTTGGTAAGGAAAACCCTCATCGCGTAATCCTATATAACATAAAGACGGCAGGGTCATTCCTAAAGATAATATCAATTAAGAGTTAACTTTGTCACTGAAGAAACATGTATTTGAACCATGGCCATTTTCAACCGAAAGTTGTATACAAAGGGATATGATCGTACTCGTTGATTTATTGGCGAGGTAAGTTATTACTTTGTATACTAATCGATGCACGAGATAATAGAACAATGGAGGATTATGTTCAAGAGTTTCAAAATCCTTTAGATTGTCAAACAGGAATAGGTTTGGGGTTTTTGTGTCATATTCCATCGGAACAGAGTTGGGACACAGCATTCAAAAATACAAAATGGTAATCTGCCCAGACAATTCTCAAAATAAAATAGGGTTCATTATTCCGAGGGTTTGTTATTCCAAAAACACACAAATTCTGTATACCTACATGCCCCTAGAATCTGAAAATGAAATAGGGTTCGTCATTCCGTGCAGTTGTGGCCTTGTTGAGTCCAAACGTTCGTAATTCTGAAAATGAAATACGGTTCCACTTCGTTATTGAAAATGAAAAGAAGGTGCGTATTAACAATCCGTTGGAATTATACTCGCCTTATTTGATTTTGATTTGATTTTGATTTTATCTTTGAATTTCTTTTTCATTCATAACTAATTGAGCACAGTATTATTTGAATCTGACAGTTAAAACAAATAAATAATTAATTCAAATATTCAACTTTTTTCCCCCTGACACAATGCAAAATGAAACAAAGTATTTTGTGCATACATAATATGCAAACATAAGTTATAAGATACTTCTCAAAGACAATTTAGGCAATTCTTGATGTATTATTTTCGGATTAATGAACCTTTGGAAAATGAAACGGACCATATTTTTTTTTCTGATCAAAGCCAGTCCTTTTTATCTCCTTGCATTTTCTACTGATCTGTACCCTTGTTTTCTATACAGACGACCCCTGTCTTCCTAACCCTTGCCAGAATGCGGGTACATGCATGGTCTTCGATACAAACCAACGTTTTTGTAGTTGTCCACAACCGTATGTCTCGGGTGATAGCTGCCAAACTGGTAAGTATTCTGAGTAGACTTGAGCTCACGCACTAAGTGCTTTGGCACTCCGTTTCGTCTGATCAAGCATAAATGGCCATTTATTTGCCGCGGGATACAATGAGCCATGCAGACAGGATTAGAAACTCATCTTAGTAGGCCTATAATACCCGCTATTATTTCGCATTGTGCATGTCGTTAGTTTCATTTCATTAATCCGTTCACAACTAGAATCAAAAATTGCCATAAACCACAATAGCATGCACTGATTTATTAGGTTCCCGAACATAGTGGGTTAGTGTTGAGCTTTCTTGGTTAATAACGAGCTGAACCATTGCTCTTTCATAATTCTTTACACCTTGACCTTAATTCTGGCGAGAACAATAACAATAACAAAGGATACAGATCTTTTGAACTTTCCAAATGGATTTTTTTTTAATTCTTTGCTCATTGAAATGACTCACACAATAAATAATTTTGCGCTGCATATCTCTCAATCCCCCCCCCCTCGATCTCTTTTTTTAAATATTTTTTTTTTCTTTCCATCACCTCGTTGACCTTTTCTCACCCATGTCAAGTCCACCCATGTGCCGACCCATCCACATGTGCTAATGGAGGGACGTGTATGGTGACAACCGGCCAGAATTACGCCTGCTCATGTCCAGACGGCTTTCTTGGAGATAGGTGCTTATTTGGTGAGAAGAAACAAGCGGGAAGTCCCCCCCCCCCCCCCTCTCTCTCTCTCTCTCTCTCTCTCTCTAATTTCTTTTGATTGTTTGCTCTTCACGTCTTCTTAGGAACCTAGTATGTATATTCTTGAATGATATATTCACGAATCTCAAAGAAGGCATACATTTAGTTAACTGGTTTTTTAACATTTTAACAGTGACACCCATTATCTTCCTGATAATGCATTTCTCTCCAGGTCCAAAAAACAAAAACAAAAACAAAAAACAGAAAACAGGTTTCGTTTCATTCATGTGCTGGTCATGATATTCATGGTATAGATTATGTTGACATGGAAAGACATGTCATCAATCAGGTTACGTAATCATTATGTAATTGACTGGATCAAGAAGCGAAGTTAGATGATCAACCGACTTGGAGGTGGTCGCAAGTGATCACGCGTCAATATAATGTGCGTAATGTGTCACTGATTTACAAATTACAATGTTTTGCTGTCCCTGTCTTTATTCAAATAACTCCACTTGAGAGAAAGCTATAGTCACATGTAGATGATTGCGACACCGTGAACAGATTTTGAACCCATGGTATCATTTTCCAATGAAACACAGTAAATCCATGCAGTGGCACAAACCCTTGCCAGAACGGCGGCAATTGCTTGATCAGTGCAGTGACTGACACCGGGGTTTCACGGACCTGCCAGTGCGTCAATTTCTGGAGCGGAGACACGTGTCAGATACGTAAGTACTTGCAATATAAGTATAACGATTATCCTTGATGTGTTCAAACACGTGTACTAGTGTCCGAAGCATTTGTATCGTAATTATTCCCTGTAAATCGTCAATTAAATCGACGTGAAATACTGACTTTACAAAGTGCTATAATGATTCCGTGTGAAAATGGTGATCAAATATCTCAAATAAGCCATGATCCTATCACTGGATGCGTTAACAATGCATGGTGTGATTCTTTCCCCACAGTAGGAAAGCCAAACAAGTTTAGAAGAAAGAAAACTTTGAAAATGAAATTTTGATACGATTTTATTACGCTCTATTATAATGACTTAGTTTATAATGAACATGCAATAGATTCTATCCCTTTATTCTGGCAGTCTTTCAAGAATTAAAACACGAATTCATTTTTTCCTTCCTCCGTCCTAGCCTTCTCCCAATAACATCACCAAAATGTATGTTACACGTGCCACTCTTTATCTATGTACAGTATATGGCATATCACGCCACCACACATTGTCATATAAAGATAAACTAGAACAATAATAATTGACTGCCATGCGTAGTCAGCTGATGGTGTGCCCCGCTATCTCAATGTCCGTTATAAATCTTCATGTGGCTTTTCATTTACATAACTCTTCTTTTACTATGATTGAAACTGATACATCGACCGTAATGTACTTTGTTCGGTTTTTTTTTTTTTGCATATATCCAAGCTGGACATGTACCATCATATTTCGTTATATTCTTTGCATTTATGTAATATATATATTTCTATGTATTTATGTAATATACATAGTACAAAAATAGAATTCAAATTGAAATTGAATAAAGATGCACAATGATTCACTTGTGGTCACGTTTCATCTTGACTCTCCACTACTATCATTTGATATTTTTAATTCAATTCAATTCAATTCAATTCAATTCAATTCAATACAATTCAATTTATTTTCATATTTCTGAAGAAGGAATGTACATCAAATATGATAAAATGAAGTGAATCACAATATCCGACTAGGGTGCACAGTAAATTTGTGTAAACATAATTACAAAACATGGCGGTCGATCTTTATCTATCTGTATTTATACATGTATTTATAATCTATATTTTGTACAATTCCTAACAAATCATATTTGTATTAGACATTGCTCGATAAAGTTACAACTGAATAGCGCTGTTTTTGAGTCTATTTTTAATGACTTTGACCTTCGCCCTCAAATCTAATGTCTAATCAGCCCATCCGTACCTCGTGAATAGCATGTCTGCATCTAGTACTTCGAGGGCATATTGAAAAATAATGAAATCTGAATAGACGAAATGACAGTTGGATGGACAACTCAAATGCATAATGCTTACAAGCACCTTTCATTTGATATTATCATTTCTTAATGATTTTTTTATTGTACAGAATTTCAGTAATGTTCACGTAAAAATGTTTGACTGTTATATAAGAAATCAAAACAGAAAAGAAAAAGAATTTCAAAGAGAGAGAGAAAAAAAGCACCCAAGAGAGTAGAGGTGATGTTGATGGTATATGATGTTAATAATGTCATTTTGCTATGCTTTGTCCTATTTCGTTCAACCTAGCGATCGGATGTAATAACATAGTGTGCCAAAATGGTGGCGTTTGTATGACCGACTCTCAGACTGGAGCTTTTGCGTTCTGCAGCTGCACAGATCTGTACACAGGCATCTTATGCAGCACACGTGAGTATGGTCCCTTAACGCACTTCCGACGTCAATCTTTATCAAAGGGAAATTTCGGGCTAGTAAAAAGACAGTCCATGGAGGTGAGAGCTCTCACCTCCCTGGACAATCTAAAAGGAACCGAAGAAGGCGTACCATTTTAGAAGCCAACAGTGAAAATTTCTACAATTGAAGTTAGATTTGGATTATGATAATAACTATAATTATCTCTAATTCTGACAAAACGGTTCTTGTACAGTCCGTATCAATAAAATTATGCTAAAGAATGATTTGATGATGTCATCGCCATACAACTCGGCATTATAGTATGTACACGAAAACTTGAAATTTCCAGCGTTTTGCTCGAATACGTTTATACCACAGTCTCAAATCATGCGTACATGTATATCTGATTGATCATTATTCGGAAGGTATATTCAGACAGAAAGAGCATCATATTTTAAACGTCAATAGCAGAATAAGTGAATATTCGACATTTTCTTGTGCAGTAATGGAAAATTGTGTGTTGATGACATCATCAGCTCATTCACTTGTATAATTTTATACCAATTATACGATAATTGTTTTGCAGAAATTATCACATTTCACAATTATTGTATAGCTTCCCTATTTTTTAAAATCAGATTTTGATCAAAGTTCCATAGTTGTGTTTGAAGGATCTTACTCTTTCTTATCAGACTAACTTATTACTGGCGTGCAATTTCCCCTCAGGAGCTTTTGCCCATAGTACTCTAATTGTAATAATGTCTTATTGTTTGATATTGTGTGTGTGGGGGGGGGGGATGGCTGCACGCTAATACTCCAAAAATGGCGATTCTACAAGAAATTCATTTTAGCGTGAATTGCTCTCCCGCCTATCAACTCAATAGTGTACATTCTCCATGTCATGTTAAAATCGCTTTTTCTTTTTCTTTTTTTTTATTTTGGTTTAAAGACGCATCCCTCAATGATTTCTTCCTTGTAATATTTCCCGCTGAATTCTCATTCATTCATTGCGTTTCTTTGCAGCAAAACCTTGCACCAACAACCCATGCCAGGCGGGCGGGACCTGCACCGAGAGTGCAGACGAGACAACCTTCACCTGCCAGTGTACGCCTGACAAACTCGGGTCCACGTGTCAATACGGTAGGTGTCCATAGCAACTACTAGTACCTCCAATCTACACCAGCGAACTACAAGTGTAATTTGCAAACTCTCAAGGCATTGTAGGGTCCTGTCATATCATTGATAAGCAAAAAGAAAATGGCCTATGGAGGGGGGGGGGGGAGAGACGGGGCGACGAACGAAAGAACAGAGTGAAGGGAATGGACTAAAATTATTGTTGTACATGATAGACAAACATTATAAAAATATGGGAATTGAAAAAATAAAATAAAGAGAAAGAGATATGAAGACTATCTTGAATATAATTGTAATTAGGATATGAAAAAAAGCCCGAGAAGTAACAATATAGTGGCAGCGATAATAGAAGCAGAAGTGGTTGCAACAGCTGTAGCAGCGCGTTCATGATAACAGTGATAATATATTCTAAAAATCGGAAGTTCTGCTCGTCCTTGTATAGAAACAAATGGAAACAAGTAGATATGAGGAGAGGAGGTATGCTAGCAACAGTAGTAAGTAGTAGTAGCAGTAGAAGGTGTTGGTATTGTTGTGGTTGTTTTGCATTAAAAGGCATTGTTTACCACTTGCATATGAAACAAAAACCCAGCTTTAGTGCTTCAAAATAGTTCTGAAATGTGAGCTGGGGATAGAAACAACCAGTGTAAAAAAAAAAGATTAATAATCAGTATAATCAATGTTAAGTATTCTTACATATACATGCAAAATGTGAACAATAGTAATGATTAAATTGTTTCTAGACTAAACTCTCTACAGTTATGGTTTAGTGAGAAAAATAGTGATATCTCCTTATATTTTAGGCTTACACAAGTGCAGCAGATGTGATCACTCGAACTTTTGTTTAAATCACTGCTCCAAGTGGTAAACAGTACCTGAAAAATGTTGTAATAATTATGGAATATGTGGTAGCAGAGTGGTAGAATTAAGTGGTAGACAAAATATTAGTTTGCCAGGTTGCTGAGTGGTTGGGGTCTTTTCCATATTATTTCAAATATAATCTCAACAGTATCGCCATCTTATCACAGATAGACAAATGATATGCCTCATATCAAGTATCGTTGATACAAAAGCAGCAAGCCCCCTCATGATTATACACAAATTCATTCCCTGTTTGTCATTAGCCTTAGCTCGGATCATTGGAGTAGTATTCTGCGCTTTTCAATTACATGTGTAGGCACCTACAAGAAAGGTGACAAACATTTGCAATATGCACTAAAGAATATGATCCTACTAAAGGTACAGAATGTACTCTGCCATACACAGATTACTCGTAATGCAAATAGAACGTGAACAGGAGTATCGTAAAATTGTTCTGTGAAAATATGGGAACATTCTTAGAGAGTGGAAAAGTTGAACTATTCCAAGGTCCAGTGGAACAAATGATGAACCACACAGCCAAAATGCCATATATATACAGAAAAAGAATATATGTTTTCAATACAAATGAAAAGCCTTACCTTCTACATGCGTTCATGCTTTGCATCCTATAATGTAGGATAACTTTAACACATTCAAAATTATCCGTGCACTTTGAACTTTGACAGACAACCCATGTTTTGGAAACAACAACCAATGTGTGTTTGGCACATGTGCCTACGACGAATCTGTCAGCCCGCCGGATTACTTATGCAGCTGTAATTCCCTTTACTACGGCAGAAACTGTGATGTTGGTAAGATCTTGCGTTCTTGTAATCATCTGTGTGTAGAGTTATATCAGAGTAAGCCATTCAGATCTGACTCTTCATTAACGCTACCACAGCTTGGATGAGAGAGAATAATTATGGCACCAAATTTTTCACAAAAAAAAATATTACTCTTATCTTCAATTCAGTGTAAATGATGTTGGTATGATGTTGTATGGAAACTATTATGATATAGGTATATTATGCTCTGCTTTTACTTTGGCTGTGCCGTCCTTTGCACATTTGTCATAAGATATGAAAATGGGCATTGGAATCTCTGCGATCCGATTGGTCAATTATCATACATTGATTTTTACTGATCCATACTGAGCAGTGTGTCCGGTAAAGTCTGAACACATGGCTCAAGCCTCGTAGGTGTACTGGACGCATGATGGGAAAGAGGTTAAATTTCAAGTATTTACGGACCAATTTTATAATAACAAATGATAAACAGGCCTATTTCGTGGATCGGTAAGAATAATATTGGGTGCTCTCGTTTTACTTTGGAAACAGTCTAAAACCCACTCGCTGCGCTTGTGGGTTTAAACAGTTCCAAAGTTAAACTCGTGCATCCAATTCTCACTGTGTTCCATGCATCATTTGTATACGAAAATATCAGTCAAGGAGAAAGCGTGTTAAAAGTGTCATTTTAAAGAGGAAATCCACCTCCAAAAATGAATAAAGTTCAAAACAAAAAGAAAAAATTACCTTCAGTACGATATAAAGATGACAAAAATCTTGAAATTATTTTTTTTTCGGAAAGCATTTCTGTACCAGTCCTTATGAAAATTCAAATGAGCAAGTTGATAATGTCATGCTCTCACAATTTCTTATTCACTTCATACACAGAAATGAAAAAATCTCATATTTCAGCTGTAAAAATATAAAACCTGTCTTAAAGCCACCAAAAAAAAAGATAACCAAATGTTAACTCTGATATATCTTGGTATAAGAACATGCCTTTATTTGCATTAGCTAAAAATAAGAATTTGTCCAAATTTCATATGTAAAAAAAAAAATATGTAAGGGTATGACATCATTAGCTCGATCATTTGCATATTTATAAGGACTGGTCAAGAAATGTTTTCCGAAAAAAAGTGAAATTTCAAAATGTTACATATATCTTCTTTATTTCTTATCCGATTTTTGTAACTTTTGTATTGTATTATAGGGAATAGTTTTCTCTTCTTTTTTGAAAGTTTATTCATTTTGGGGGGTGGATTTCTTCTTTAAGGGAGTCGTTGTAAATTCAAAGCTGTGTGCATGTATTTTTGTCTTTCCTCATTTTGTCATTATCGTTTTGTTTGTTTTCAGCTTTCCCGTGCACGCTGAATCCTTGTTCTGGACGAGGCACCTGCACGAATGTCCAGTCCACTAACCCCTTTTCTTACACATGTGACTGTAATGACCAGTATGTCGGCAGCTCCTGTCAATACGGTAAGTGTAGAACCTTCAAAGTGGCAACGGGCTATCAAAATTATTTTTCTTAAAATTGGTTGGTTGTGCTTTTTTAGTTGTTGTTTTGTTTTTGCTTTGTGCAGACGTTACCCTCTTAACAATCGTTACCGAAGTGTTGTTTGGTACCTCGGAAGTATGCATTAAACTTGCCTGATGTGTAATAACGGCTGCTGTTCACATATTTTTACAGACTAATGAGAATCGTGGTGGGGGTGTGGTATACATCGTGATTACGTAGTAACCCTTCTAATGGAAGTGATGCGAGCTATGCGATCCGCGGTCTTGACTTCAAAATCTACTCCATGTTTTATAGGGGAAAAAGATTTTTCTTGAACAGAAAATTGACATTGTTATTAACACGGGGCATTATATGATAAAGAGTATTCTTTCTTTCACAGGTGAGTAGGCCTAATATCAGTCATATTATTTGTGATGTGGCGATGTAGTCGTGGCCTCGCAAGTTTCATACTTACTGGTACATAAAATCCTTCACTTTTAATATCTTTGAAACAACTTCAAATTTGCTGTAACGAGTTATAGTAGCAGAGATGGATTTGTAAAAATTAGGGTTTATGAAGTTAATATATACTACGTTGTTTGCAAAGAAAAAGAAGATAATAACTTAATGTATGTGTGTGTGTGTGTGTGTGTGTGTGTGTGTGTGTAAAGTCACGGAGTTTACAGTTCCCAACAGTCCCGAACATGAAATTTGTGCAGAATTTGAAGGAGTTGAACATTCTGATAAACACTCCATATAGGCCTATACAAGTGTGATTTTAAGTGTCTACTTTTCCCTATTTCATGTTTTGATGTTAGTGCGTGGATTACTCCCTAAGTACTTCTTCCAACATCTCTGCATAAAGCCTCAATGAAATTTGAGATAATTAATGGTCGTTCGATGTTTGAGATTTATCAATTCGTTAGTTTTGGTTGCATATTTATTATTATTTCATTTGCACAGTTAATCCATGCGTGCCCGTCAACCCGTGCGCCAACAGCGGAAACTGCCTTGTCGTTCTCAGCAACACTGACGCCCAGTATCAATGCTCGTGTGTGGGATCCTGGACAGGCACTCAGTGCACGATCGGTACGTTTTAATTTGAACACGACCTACACAGGTCCGCGCACGCTCTGTCTCTCTCTCTCTCTCTCTGTTTCCTTGGCATTACGTTTCTGAACAAATTCAGTATCTACAAGCGCCATGCAGCGGTGTTGGTATCTTTCTATTGGTCATTAATGTTCAATACAATGCCATGATGTGTTTGTTTATCACGCAGTCCCCATTAGTGGTGGCAAAACACTTTATCTGTTCCTCGATAATAAGACATAAAATCATTCACAGATTCCAAACTTAACAGATCGACCACTATTATGTTTTATGTATAATTTGCAATATTCTATGTATGTCATGTATCTCATTTAATTTTGTTATATTCGATGTAATTTTTCATCGAGAAATATGAAAATAAATTGAAATTGAAATTGAAAATCAAGGATCTTCAAACCCCATTTCATCCTATATCATATTGTCAACTGAAATTGGAACAGAAAAACATGCAAACTCTGACGGACATGGTTGTCAGTTTATGAGTGCCATGGTAACCATGGACATAGCTTAACTATATATCAAAATGCTTGCAATAAAATTTTAGGAAAAGTCACCAAAATTCGTTGAAATCGGGTAAAGGGCGTATAGGAGTGGCAGATGAAAATATGTTATGGTTTTAGATCTTTCAAGATCAAATAAAACTTCTTCTCACACGATAATAGGGGCGACAATATTAACAACCAGCCTCCATTTGTAAGGATGATTTATTTTTCTAATTACTGTTACGTATGGTATTATACTAATATTGTTGACACCGTAGACTCTACGAATCCTATTTATAATGTTAACAGAATGGATATGTCCGTTTTGGGCTTTTGAATAATTATAGAACCTACTTTTACAATAACAAAAAATATAGGGTAAGAAACATTTTTCTCGCTAAAGCTTAAATTTGTAAATGCCCAGTGCCCAAATAACACCTTTTTTTTCATAAACTCCTATTTTTATGTAGGGCCTTAAATCTGAAGGAAAGGGACGATATCTGATTGACTTCCTAACCCCGTATATGAAAACATATATCTATATATATATATATATATATATATATATATATATATATATATGTATATATAAATACATATATATATACATGTAAATAATTATGTATATACATATATATATATATGTATATGTATTATGATATGTATATAATATAGATTAAGTTACCTAACAATTTATGCTATGATCGGGAGAGTGGACAGTTATGCAGATACTAGTACTCATCAAATCTGTCATGAAGCAAAACAATGGCTATCCCTTTAGTACTCTGCTTTAGATACGATTTGATATCCTAATAAAGGTTGCGCACACGTAAATGTGCTATTTACCAGTGGGAGCAGTGGTGTAAATAAAGTTCGAGATATCACATTTGATGCATAGAAATGTGTTGGTCAGTTGTAGTACAAAACATCCTACCATATAAAATTTCGTAATATAGCCTAGAAAATGATGAGATATCACAATTTTCTCAACTAAACCATAACTAATTCGACGGTTTAGTCTAAAAACAATTTTGTCACAACTTTTGTTCATATTTTTTATATTTAACGAAAGTTAACAATGAATAGACTGATTCAAATTTTAACATTGATTGTTTCTATCTCTGCCTCATATTTTAGAACTATTTCGAAGCACTAGAGCGGGGTTTTGTTTCATCTGTAAATGGTAAATAATGCCTTTGAAGCGTGGAAACAGAAATGGCAAATACAAATAACAAACGATAGAACCATTGTAAACATCAACAGTTTGAACGCGTACTCACCAAGCGTATACCTTAACCAATCCCATCGATATTTTCAATTCAATTTCTTTCTCTGATCCAATACACAGGTGGCTGCACCCCAAACAACCCTTGTCAGAATGGTGGGGTGTGTGTGGCTAACAGTGACGGGTCCTTCCAGCAGTGCAACTGCCCTTCGTTGTACATCGGAACCAACTGCCAAACACGTAAGCGCGGTCTGATTTAAGCGTAGTTGCATGTTTATCATGCAATATCATGGTCATGATTCAGTAAAATTGTGTACTCTTCAGTGTGTTTGACTAAACGTGAATGTGATTGTTGTTATCGTTATTGATATGGATTTTTTGTGCAGATTTCTAGTAAATCTTTCATCAGCACGGTCGTGGCTAGGTTAGACTTTGTATCAATGTCATTGACAGTGGTAATTTTCATGTTTGTTTATAAAAACAAGATGGGAACACCCTTATTTTCGAGTAGGTAAAGTTTTTTTTTTTATAATGACAGATATGTCAGAACTTATCCTTAAAAAGAAATCCATCAAGGTATTGCATCTAATATATACATACATATATATATATATATATATATATATATATATATATATATATATATATGTATACATAAACGAAGCCATTATTAGAGTTACAGAGCATCTTTGGTTATGAAAACTCGCATTGCATACACCAAAGTTTCGGGACTCTCTTTGGTATCTGGAAAGAAAGGTTAAAGCTTAAGATTTTTTTTCAGTGATGACATTGATTTCATGTTTCACTTCTCTACAGAGAGAGAGAGAGAGAGAGAGAGAGAGAGAAGGGGTTATGCTTTATTTTGGCCCTTTACCTTTAAACTCCATCAAATTTGTTTCTTCTGCCTGGTTTGTTTTCTGTGATAGTTCGCGCTTGCGCCTCGGGCCCGTGTTCAAATGGAGGTACCTGTACGGAGCTCAACGAGGGCTTTGCGTTCCAATGCACATGTGCTTCTGGCTATCTCGGTGATAGGTGCCAGTTCAGTAAGTGTTATTCCTCTTTCTGTTGGTGAATTCATCCATTGTTGGTTTGCTTATCACTCTCAAAAATGCAGATTCCTTCTAGAAATAATGAAAGTATCAACTTGCAATACGCTCCCACATACATCTTTAATTTATGGGTGATTGGAGCACTGTCCGGCATGTAAACTGAGATAACAAAATTTAGCGGAAATATCACTGTTCCATATGGGAAGTAGTCCTTTACAGATCAGTTGGAAATACTTGGACAGATGCTGCTTTTTTTATGCTGTGCGTGGTTTTGATACAAAACAATTTTCAAACAACAGATCTTTGAACAACAGAACAACAGATATACGGGAACCTATGTTTCCATAAATGTATGCATAATTTTTTTTTTTCATTTTGCATTGTGTCAGGAAAAAAAATATGTTGGATATTTGAATTAATCATTTATTTGTTTTAACTGTCAGATTCAAATTATACTGCGCTCAATTACTACGTTAAATTGACTTTGCATTTCATTTATGTATGAAAACGAAATTCAGAAATAAAATCAAAATCAATCGAAACGAAGCCTAATTTTTCGATTTGTTTCTCTAGGGATCTAATTATAGAAATGGTATGTCGGTGCACAAATATGATTGACGAAAGTAATCTTTTTGTGAAAATGAGTTGTGATAATTTACTATCGCTTCACATTGTATCTTAAAAAGAGTCATCTCTATGAGATGGTTCTATACCGCAGTCGATTATTTTGTCGGTCCTCCATGGGTCAAAATTATCATCAAAACAGACGATATGCTTGTGAAGTCTCGTGTGGAAAGCACTGAGTGTGATTACAGACTGAAAGCATGAGAAGCAATAAAGATATTATCTTGCAGAAAATTTTGATGATGACCTGAAGCTCTGTTGATACACCTTCCCACCTAATTATTTTTTGTCTGTTTTATCTTGTCTTCTGTCATTCAGTTGATCCGTGCCTTGCAGGGCCGTGTCAAAATGGAGGAACTTGTGTAACGAACGATAACGGTGACAATCCGCCATCGCAGAGTTGTATGTGCGACCTTACAAGATATTACGGTGTCAATTGCGAGGGAGGTGAGATAATAACGTTCATCGTTTGGAACTTGCACTATTTCGAACCATTTTTTTCTTGGATTGAAGTGGTATACACCTGTATTGGGTTGTGTTCGATTGTCATATTCTTATTTCATTTTGCAATGCTAGGGACTAACATCCTCTTTCTTGGAGCAAACATCACACCTTGATGCAAGAAGTCCTCCGTGTTTTATTTTGGCGAGTGCATTAAAAATAATCCGACCAACCCATGACAGAGTAAGAACGCATCATGGTACTGCTGGTCAGAAAGAAGCAGATGCAAATATACTCAATCCCTTTTCAGTCCTAAGACCACCTTTGACAATACTATATTCTAGCATGATAATGCATCTGCAGATTTTTTTTATTTCTTTTTTTTTTAGGGGGAAGAAAAATACATAAAAATGATAGTAACTGAATTAGGTGGGTTTGTAACTCTCTTTTTTGCAGGATTTTGTATTTCATTTTCAGCTTTTTGACGTACCATTAGATACCATCATCTGCTGAGGGAATGCACTCTCAAGGTATCTTATTTTGCAAAGAGCGCCTTCTATAGAATGTCAAATGTCAAATTGCGTTTCTAGTAACTTCCAACCTTTCGAGTCTAGTTTACATACGAATGTTGAGAAAAACCCGGTAAGATAATAGCCGGCTTTGGATCTGCGACGTGGACGATATAAGACAACGCTATTGAGGCTAAATTGGTGTGCTGCAAGTGCGCGTGACAGCTGTATGTCCGTTGTCCAATCCGCAAGGAGGCGTCGATCGTCCTTTTGGCGTTCGCGTTGCAGATCAGCCACGTGAGGCGCAGAAACTTGTGTCATAGCAACTTGCGTATAGACCGTGTCTTACTTCGCTTGTTGGCCATTGATTTATCGATATTTTTTCATCACTGCAGTGCTATCGTGCACCAGCGGCCCGTGTCTAAACGGCGGTACGTGCAATCAAATTGCCAACGACGTTCACACGTGTTCCTGCCTAACAACGTTTACTGGAGATCGATGTCAATACCGTAAGTTTGCTGCCTGCAGCTTGCTGATGATGTCGAGGCATATCTATCATCGGTTGCCGAACCGTCAAGCTTTTTGCCTATTCTTGGCCGTCGTTCTATGCAAATTAAAATGTGGCGCACGTAATTGATGAAATTACAGTTGCATATATATATATATATATATATGTATGTATATATATATGTATATGACGAAATTTGTTGAAAATAGTATAATATTATTAATTTGTGAAGCCATATATGTACAGTGTCAATGAAATTTGGAGAGAATAGAATGGTGTACTTGAAAAAAAAATGCCATACATTGAATAAATGAAATCAAATGTGTTGACGATGATAGCTTGAGTTTATTTGTATGCCGTACGCGCTAAACAAAACTTCTTCGTGCGTACATATATATATATATATATATATATATATATATATATTTTTTTTTTTTTTTTTTTTACCCATGTCATCACTACTTCTGAAATCTCCTTTTGGTAGACTGAACATTTCATTTTTTGGCTTCTGAAACTTTTTCGTGAACAAAACTGTACAAAGAAAATACACCTGAAAATATATATGATGAAAATGAGGGTACACTTTGAATTCGTTCTTATACAAATCAGTGTGACATGATACAGGCTTGTCATAATCAGTGAACATTGTAAACTGTATTTTCTATAACGGAATACTTGATTGGGATGCAGGGGTTCACTCACACACACACACACACACACACACACACACGCACACACACACACACGCATCTTGAAGGGGTGACAGCACTCGTCAATTATTGCGATGCCAGTTGTAATGCCTCACGTAAATGTACAAGGAGTAAGGGATGAGCCAACCCGCAGAAAATTTAAGCGAAATCCGCAGACACAACTTTTCACAGTGAAAATCTGGATGAGAAACAAACCGAAAATTCTCGACTGCATTCATATTAATGTCAGTTTTGTGATTTGATATATATTTGGTATATATATATATATATATATATACATTGTACAAATACGTACATACATTCATATTTGTATATCTCAATGATTGTGATCACATACATAGGCCATTAGGCCTAATCATCACACTCGTCTGCCAATAATCACACTTGGGTATAATATAAGTAGATATTAATGATTATAAAACAAGAACAATTTCGGCTGTTCTCTTTATTTGCTGTTAATCTTTGCAGAAAAAAAAAAGAATTGCATATTATAAGCTATATATAAATATGTATGTATTTGTGTGTGTGATGTGTCTTACCCGTATCAAATAATCCATGTACAGCTGTAATACCGATGCTTTATGTATTGCACAAAACGAAGTGAAATGCGTACGTCATTTTGATTTCATTCATCGTTAACATGATAGCATCCCTGCTACACTTTCACCCCTGCAGCAAATCCGTGTAACGCTAACCCATGTGCCAACAGCGGGGCATGTACCGTGACTGCGGACGGCGCGTCACGAACGTGCTCATGCGTCAACTCTTGGATTGGGACCGACTGCAGTTTACGTATGTTTTTGCCTTTTATTGAAACACTGCCGATAAATTACAATTCGACATCATGGTCAAGTTGGTTTCAATATATACAATATAAGGTTTACTCTAACTTTTTATATGTCAATACTAAAGAGTCAAATGCACGGGAAATTAATGTGGCACGCAGAGGATTGTACGATTGGGATGACGGAGTTCATCGACGACAATCTCCCAGAAATCCGAAGTTTTACATGTTTTTACGAAACCATGCATGGTTACTACTAGCAACCAAATAAGTTATGCATTTACATCAGCCGAGGTTTATGGTGTCGTGGCTGGACATGTTTCCCATGCATTCACAAATATCCGGTCGTCCTTCCAGCAAAATTTTAAAAAATTCAAAAATTGAAAGAGCCTAATGCTAAACATTTTCCTTGAAATAAAAAAGTATAGCTTATCTAGATATCCATTTTTATTTGTTGCAGTAAATGGATGGTAGTCATTGTTTTCTTTTTTTTTGAACTGGTATCTGGGATTTATTGTTGTGTATAATCCAGATCGAATGAATATCAGTTATATCAAAACGTGGTAGAGATAAATCATCCAAGAGAGAGAGGTAGATGCTTTCCTCTTAAGAGTTGCTGAAGAACTATACTTCCTTCGTTTATGTTATTTCATCTATTGATTCAAACATCGTCAGCTATGGTTCGACAACTTGCAGAGCTCCTTGTGTTCGCTCCTTGCAATGACCGTTTGAGTATTCATAGTGCAGGACTCAAGTTCATAATATTTTTGTTGTCAGATTGATATTTTCTCTGACTCATCTCAGAAATACGCCATGGAAACGCAGAAAGAATTGAAAAAAAAATCAACTCCTTTCCCGTTTACATGCAGTGAATATGTAGATTGATAGATCATGACATCATGTTGAGTATTTACAAATACATGTCAATTTAATGCATGTCAATTTGACAGCGGCAAAACGATCACTCTAACACAATGACTGATTGTGAATTGAGGGACTCTTTCTTTCTGACCACTTCTTGACCACTCATACATCTTTGAAATACATCATCTGCTAGTCTGTCATCTGTCGATGTATATGAGTTTTATAGCGGACGTTGTTGAAAGTACATTGTACAGTTGTAGTTCCATCTTCAATATTGCTTTTAAATTTGCTACTGTTTCTAAAGCGCAAGGATGTAATCCAGACCAATGCATGAACGGAGGTACATGCATACACAATACTTTCTTGGGGACCTTCTCACGATGTGACTGCCCTGAGGGATATGTGGGAACATTTTGCGAAAACAGTGAGTACATGTTACGTGATGTAAGGGCTCGACATTGGCAGTAGCCCGTAAGCCTGATCGGGCAACTAAGATTCAAAATGGATTGTAATGTTTTCTTTCAAACAACCTTTACGCTTTGTTTTTCAGCCACCATCAGTGTTTAGAGACCACCAGGGTCACCAGAGGAAAACAAAACTTACTGTCGAGCTTTGAGATATATCTTATATGATATATATATATATATATATATATATATATATATATATATAATGGATTTATATGTATATATATAAAATATCAATCTAATCAGCACGTGAATAATATATCTATGTGCGTGTGTGTGTGTGTGTGTGTGTGTGTATCTTCTTTTACCCCTCCTTTCCGTCGCCTTACTTTGCTGTCGGTGAGAAATCCGTAAATGTCAGTCAATAAAGTTCGGTAAAATTACTCATAATGTCATGATTGGATTGGATTTTTATTCAGTTTCTGCTTTTTGTTTTCACCATCATCAAAACCAAAATATCATTAGATACTCTCGGTTACGTCTCGGGAAAAAAAAAACCTACCAAATTTCAAATTTAGAAAGGTAGACATGCATTTTGAAACACCGATCATCACGAAGAAACCCTCGATGTAAACGTGCCCTCCACACGTAAATCGCAGTTATATCAGAAGTGTCAAGGTGGAATCGGCGATGTTATTTTCACGACAATTTTTTTTTTTGCAAATTTGTAACACTTATCACCTGGTGAAGACCATCGCTAAGGGAAGAAATGTGCATGAGATATAATGTTGAGATAGTGACGTCCTATAATAAAGATAGTGAGGTCCTATAATAATAGTCTTAAATCGCAGCAGAAATAAAAGAGTGTGCACGCTGGTATCATACTGTTTTACCTTCTGCTAAGGATTGCCATGCCAAGACAACCCGTGCAACGGTGGCACCTGTACCGACATTGCAGCAACTCTCACATACGTGTGCGCATGCCCGGAAACTCAGCTCGGCAATGATTGCGAATTCGGTAAGTGACGCGTAGGTCATGTAGGCAAGGCAGGCTGATTAATGAATAACTTTCTACCCTTTTCAACAACAACAACAACAACAACAACAACAACAACAACAACCAATAAAAACACAAAAACAAAACAAAACAAAACAAAACATTGCATCAAAATAAACGTTTAATGGATGGTTAGCTATTAGACAATACACAAATGAATGTGCTTTGTTAGTAATAATGGTTAACAAAATGCAATGAAGGAAAACATGCAAGTTATGCTCAGTCTAGGGAAAGGTGCATTCCAGTTGGTACTTTAACAATGAGTGACAGATGATATCACAGACACAATTTTTGTTTGAAAGATTTTTTTTTTTTTTGGGGGGGGGCGTATTCAAATAATCCTAGGAAAATAGTATAAATACTATCATAAAATAATGACACATATTAAAGGGATGGTACTGTTTCGATTGAGATGAGGTTTGAGGTTTCCAACGTTTTTTAATGATTCTTTTAAGATAATGACAAACTCTTATGAAATATGAAATAACATATTATTGTAATTCTAAAAGGAAGTCAAAGTTTACTTGATAAATTTGGTTTTGAAATGGCTGAGATATCCAAAACATCTATTAGGACCTCTTCGTTTTACATTTTTTGATATCTCACCCAGTTCAAAACCCATTTTCATCAAATGAACCTTTGGTTGAGATGGGCTTTGAAGTTTCCGACGCTTTTTAATGTGATTTTCTTTTTTAGATAATGGCAAACTCTTACGAAATATGAAAGAACATATTATCTTATTTCTAAACGGAATTCAAAGTTTACTTGATGAAAATTGGTTTTGAATGGCTGAAATTTCCAAAACATCTGATAGGACCGCTTTGTTTTACTTTGTTTTTTGATATCTCACCCATTTCAAACCCAATTTTTCAAAAAATTGTGTGCTTTGTTTGTAACATTCCATAAAGTGGTTTCTAATTATCTCGCAAAAAAAAAATACAAGCTGAATTCTCACCTCAACCAATACTATACTATTCGTTTCGCCATGAGAGTATCATAAATCAGTACGAGGCAAGGTGTATTTGCACTGCATAGCCCCTTTATGAGAAAAATCATGGAGGGTTTGTGTCATGATCTAAGAGGGTAAAATGTCGGTCTGTCTTTTTCGTCATCGTGTGATTCTATGAAAGATTTAAAGGGACAATAGAATCTAATCTGTTGTATGTACCTCGTATGGGAGATAATGCCAACACAGATGTGAAATGCTGTCCCGATCTTTACGTTTCGTTTCCGCAGACAACCCGTGCTTACCCAATAATCCATGTCAAAACAACGGTGCCTGCAATTACGTACTCTCCACCTCTGGTGCAAGCCCGGTCTGCACGTGCGTAGACAGCTGGGGTGGAGATGTTTGCGACGAACGTAAGTGTTATGAATTTGAATAATTACGCAGTACCCGCTGCATGCTATAAGGATTAGAAGTAACAATTGCTGTCGGGCGAAAGCTCGGTGGTGGAGATGACGCCTGTCCGGTGATCAGGAGGTCGTAGGTGCGAATCCTGCTCGAGTATGTACGCCCATGATTTTTTATCATGGCTACCACTAAAACACTGATCAATTCAGTGCTTATTTACGTCGATATAGGGCAATTTGTCAATCAGTTGCAGTGAAAAACACCTCGACGGAAGAACTTCATGATTTTGAATAATTACGCAGTACCCGCTGCATGCTAAAAGGATTAGAATCAACACTTGCCGTCGGGCGAAAGCTCGGTGGTCTATAGTGGAGATGACGCCTGTCCGGTGATCAGGAGGTCTTAGGTTCGAATCCTGCTCGAGTATGTACGCCCATAACTTTTTATCATGGCTACCACTAAGACACTGATCAATTCAGTGCTTATTTACGTCGATGTAGTGCGATTTGTCAATCAGTTGCAATAAAAAAACACCTCGACGGAAGAATTTCATGAATTTGGATAATTATCATGTTTTATACTTTCAGACCAGATTTTTTTTTTTTTTTTTGCCATTCACGCAACTTTATCGATGGAAAATTGTGAGGTGATTACATCAACATCATCAGCTCACAAACTCACATATCAATACCAACTGCTCAAGAACTGTTATACCAAAATCATTAGCGATTCTTTGAAATTTCATACCTTCCTTATCCTTTCAATTCGATCTTTGATCCCATTTTCACTGGTGTGCTTGTTATACTTTTACTCTTTCTTTTCGGACAAACTTTTAACTTGTCTTTATTTCCTCTTTACGCCGCTGCAATAAGCTGTTTCGTAATCATTCTATTCTTTCTATTCTTTGTTGTTTACGTTTTCTTTCTATGAATGTAGCTCAGGGATGCCTTCCTAGCCCATGTACTGTTGGTACATGCAACGTCAACTCAGCAACGGGCGCTTTTGATAGCTGCGACTGTCCAGAAACACGCGTGGGCCAGTATTGCCAGGACTGTAAGTCACTGCATCTCATCCCAGCACTCCCTCTTCCCTCCTCCTCCTTCTCCGCGATGATATTTGTCTTAAAGGGGATGGCTAGTAACTGATCAGTGGGAATCAGTAGGAATGCTGGAGGATGATTGTTCCAATCCTTGTGGGATTCATTTAAAAGTACATTATATATCTATTGTTGTGTGAAAATTATTTGTTTCAGAATGGTCTCATATTCAAGTAATGTGCAGTTCAATGTTTCCAGGTTAGCATGCCTGTACATGCCGTTAACGATCGCCCCGTCACTGTACAGGCATGCTAACCTGGAAACATTGAACCGCACATTACTTGAATATGAGACCATTGTGAAGCAAATAATTTTCACACAACAATAGATATAATATCATAATGTACTCTTAAATAAATCCCACAGGGATTGGAACAATCATCCCCCAGTATTCCCACCGATTCCCAGTGATCAGTTACTAGCCATCCCCTTAGAGGATTATCTGTTTTGCCATGAATGGGGCAAAGCTTTTATGACAATCCCTACTTACTTTTTCTCTTACAAGAGAGCTGTCTGGTGTTTGTTTACACTGGTTTACATATCTGTATGTTTGTATTTCTTTTCTGTCTTACTATATTTTTTTTGCCTTGCTTTATCAGTGTTTTAACTATAAAATTATTCGTGAGGGGACTGCAAACTACAAGTTCTGCTTTTTAGCAGTCCCCTTCAACATTTTTTTTCAGTGTTTGTCTTGAAATTTACAATTTGTAACACTGTTCATAGTTTGTTTTTCATTATTATTGTTGTGTTATCATATGTATTCAAATGTTGTGATCATTTTCTGTTGGAAATGAAATCAAACTAAATAAAAAAAAAAACACGAAATGAAATGAATCCATCCTTTCGTTAACTCGAACATTTCGTTATAAATTTCTGTCTGTCAAAAGCAGATGGAAATCAATTAATTACCCCCATGTGATTTCATTTTGCAGCATAAAAATTTTTACAATTATCACACTCTTCACTGTTGCAAACGTTAAAGGCTTTCTGTCGATCCCTGACTTGCAGTTTGTTGACACGGTCCTTCTTTTTCTGGTATGGCTTGCTAATGGCTACAAAACAATCGTTATTGATATCTGTATTTACGCAATTACCATTATTGTTGAGTTGTCAGCAGTGATATATCAAAATAAATGTTGATATGATTATTACTATTATCATCGTAAAAATGATAAATAATAACAATAATATGTAAGGATATTTAATGATAATGATGATATTAATAATAATAATAATAAGTATTATTATTATCATTATTATCTTATTATTATCATCATCATTTTATTATTATTATTATTAGTAGTAGTAGTAGTAGTAGTAGTAGTAGTAGTATTGCTGTTGTTATTGTTATTATCATTATCATTATCACCGTCATCATCATCATCATTATGAGCAACATCATTGACAGTCTAAAACTTTTATCAACCCGATGGGAGAATAGTTAACACAGAATACATTGCCTTAAACAAAATTGTTCATGGTCATTTCTAATATGCTCCTTCAATGGCAAACTCAAATCTTTCCTCCAAATAATTTGTTTCTCTTACATCTTACCTTTTTTCCCTGCCACTTTAGTTCTGTCATACTCAGGTTGTCAACGACATCAAATTAAGTATCTATATTTATTTATCAGTAATTCATTATTTTCCATGTTTCGTTGATTTTCAGTGAACCCCTGTCTCCCAAACCCCTGTCGCAACAGCGGTGTGTGCATGTTCACTGCTCCTCCGAGCTACGAGTGTACCTGTGTTGACGAATGGGTTGGCGATAACTGTGGCGTTGGTAAGAGCTCTCTTCCTTGAAACAATGAATTGACACTAACTTGTACCACGGAGGTGTTGGAGAAGGAGTGGAATTTCTTTCCACGTTGTGCAAATCCATGAGTAGGTTCTATGGCATGACTATCAAATGCTTACCATTCCGTTGGCTTTTTGGATTTACCATGCTCCCAGCCGTTCTGCTATCGAGCTTTGATATGGAAACCAAAAAAAAAAAAAAAAAAAAAAAAAAGAGGTTCTTGATTTCAACAACTTTAGGCGGTATTTCAGAGGAAATGTTGAAATCCTGTGTGGAACTTTTCAGTAATAGGGTACGGAACAAATCCTTTCAATTCTTCTTAAATCTTCTTGTTATCAATAGCTTTATAGGAGTCCTAGGACTTAAGTCCCGCATAGAAAAATAACAATTTACCATCATTTACAAATTTTGTGCTTAACTTTAGTCGCCAGATTCAGTATACTTGAATGTGAAATCTTTCAGATAAAGAAAGTGGCTAAAGCGTGTTTCTGCTTGTTTTACAGCGTTTCTCAGTCTTATTGCCTATTACACACATAATCATTGCTGCCAAAATACTGAAAGCGGTGTAGTAACTGGTGCTCGCTAGGTTTATTGTGATTGAGGAACGATGCATACTCAAATCGAAATGTTGTCTTTTGTCTAGGCAATTGAGACAGAGCGCATAATTTCTAGGGCCTCTTGGAACATGAGTGCAAAGGAGATATTCCTGTTTCTTCTCTTTCTCTGCACCTCCAGGCTTGTTCAAATCAATGAAATTGTACCTCTTATCAAGCACGTCATATCAGATTACTTATCGAGTAATAAAAGTAAAATCAACTTATTCAAATTCATGATTTTCTTCCGTCGAGATGTTTTCATTGCAACTGATCGACAAATTGCCCTACATCGACGTAAATAAGCACTGAATTGATCAGCGTCTTAGTAGTAGCCATGATAAAAATCATGGGCGTACATACTCGAGCAGGAGGTCGTAGATTCAAATCCTGCTCGAGTATGTACGCCCATGATTTTTATCATGGCTACTACTAAGACACTGATCAATTCAGTGCTTATTTACGTCGATGTAGGGCAATTTGTCAATCAGTTGCAATAAAATCAACTTACAGCAAACTATGTATTGAGAGTGCTAGTTATACTTTATGATGTAAATATTGCAGATTTGTCCCATCCGTTGCATTTACTCAACACTTTGATCATCAATTTTGTGATTTGTGCAGTATAGATGTCAGTGAAATACAACCTAGGCTCCTATTCCTGCTCGTTGATTGCTTTGACTTCCACTGACTGAGTCAACGTTGTCGACTAGCACTGCGAAGTAGTTTCTAGCATTCAGTTTTCCAGTTTCTCATTATTAATGATAGTATCGTGGTTTTTCGATTTGGCCGCATCGCATATATTTATGTTGAAAGTGTATGTTACCATCCCTCCCGCGTTTACGTGGAGACTGGGTTCAAATCGCATCCGAATACAGTATGTAAATGTACTTGTCACTATTATCAGGCATGGTTTCTTTTTATAACTGCTGCATAATTAATCTTTTGCTCCTGTTACGGAGACAGTGACAAGCAAGGTAGGATATTCTACAACACAAAATAGTCAATGGTATCATATCGTTCGTCATATTATATATTTTTTTTCTTATTTTTGTACGATTTTTGTTTTGCTACCTTATGCAGCCGGTGGTTGTTTCCCTGCCAGCGGGTTTACTGTCTGCCAAAATGGCGCTACGTGCCTCTCCAATATGAATACCGGAGAATTCAGCTCGTGCATGTGTACCGCTCTATACTACGGAGATTTCTGTCACTTAGGTATTATTGACCAGCCTGGCACTATTTTTAGGAATTGTTATTTACAGTGTTCTTTCTCTTTTTTATGGTCATCCACAACGTGCAGTATTCAAGATTTATGTTTTCACTAAAAGAGAACGAGAATGGAAATGTTGGCACTTATCTTTATTGCCGTGGTATCCGGAGAATCGGGGGAGACACTCAGTAAACTTTTTTTTTTAATTCGAGGTTGAACTCCGTAGAATGTCGTCGTTCATTCTGTGTGCTTTTTGTTTTTTTCAACTCAAGCAGTATACATTTTTTACACTTCCTTTCGAAGGGACAAATTAGTTAACTCTTTTCTCGTCTTCAGAAAAGAATGCTTTGAGTTCTGCCTCGGTTAAACGTGTTAAGTATTCTCAATCCATGTGCTGACGAGCCGTATGAAATGTTACAGCAGACACTTTTAGTGTGCTGCCAAACACAATGATTCCGAAGTCAACAAGTATATATTTTGCCGTCTTTAAGGTCACAAAGCAGTGTATAGTTTGTACTTGGGTTTGTGATATGTGAAAGATAGCTGCTTTCCTGTCGAAAATGATGCCATCCATTGACCGCCCCCCCCCCAATATATATATCTATAGGCCTATATATATATATATATATATATATATATATATATATACATATATATATTTATATATGATATTCACATTGATATCAAGTATTTGCCATATCCGGACCGAAAACTTAGAGATCCCTTACAGAAAAAGCAACAACATTGCAATGGATGCTAGAAAAATTGCCAAAACGAAAAAAGGAGTTACATACGGAAATTACGGGTCTAGGAACAGTACCCCCTGGAAAACCACCCTCCGGATAACTACCACCCGGATAATTACCCCCCAGGACAATTCCCCCCTAGGGCAACTACCCCCCGGACAACTACCCTCCAAGGGCAATTACCCTCCAGGGTAATTACCCCCTAGGACAACTACCCCCCGGACAACTACCCTCCTAGGGCAATCACCCCCCAGGGCAATTCCCCCTTAGGAAATCTACCCCCTGGATAACTACCCCTCGGATAACTACCCCTGGATAACTACCCCCGCGGATAACTACCCCCTGGATAATTACCCCCCGGAAAACTACCCCCTGGATAACTACCCCCCGGAAAACTACCCCCTGGGTAACTATCCCCAGGAGAACTACCCCCTGGGTAACTACCCCCAGGATAACTACCCCCCGGATAACTACCCCTCGGATACGTACCCCCCGGATAATTACCCCCCGGATAATTACCCCCTCCCCCGGATAATTACCCCCGGATAATTACCCTCCGGATAACTATCCCCCCCCCCCGTTAATTACCACCAGGATAATTATCCCTAGGTTAATTACCCCCTCTTCCGATAACTAGACCCTAGATAACTTCCACCCGATAACTACCCCCTCCGATAACTCCCCATGGATGATTACCCGGATAAGTAGGCCTACAACTTCCCCTCCCCTATAACTATCAAGAGGAAAATTACCCCCAGGACAGTGCACCACGTCAATTACTCCCTAGGTAACTACCTCCCGGGTCACTGCCCCCCCCCCCGACTCTTACTTTTAATAAAAAGGATATCATTACTACAGAAAACGAAGTTCTTTGTATTATTTGCCAGGAATCACGGAGATGCCATAGTGAGACATCATCTTATGAAAACAACATCTTAAGGATTTACGATTTGTATCGTTTGCATTTAGGACGATTTATGTACAAGCTTAATTCCTCCCTCTGTATTCTGACTCTGTGTTCATAAAACACGAAGCTGTCCCTTCATATCCTACCCGGTAATCCAGTAAATGCCAATGCCTTTAACCAAAACTATTTTCGCTAAATCTGTATTTTCTTTTACTGTTCCGAAATTTCGGATTTCTCTTGATAGCATAGTATAAAAGAAGTTTTAAAGGGTATGTACAGTTCTGGTCGAGGTGAGAATTTTGCTTTTAACGTTTTGCGAGATATTCAAAAAGCACTCTATGAGATGTCAAAGATCGTGCAATTCTAAGGGGTATCAAAAGTTTATTTGATGAAAATCGGTTTTGAAATGGCTGAGATATCCAAAAACAAGGTGAAACAAAGAGATCCTAATAAAGGTGGGGCATGTCGCCTTTTATTATTTTCACTTTTTTTGGATATCTCAGCCATTTGAACACCAATTTTCATCAAATAAACGTTGAATCCTTTTTAAAATTACATGCTCTTTCATATTTCATGAGATGTTTCTCACTATCTCACCTAAGAATGTTCAAAACATGAATCCCCACCTCAACCAGTACTGTACAGTCCCTTTAAGTTTGAATGCCTTTACCATTGAATTAAAGACATTTTGAAGAAATGTTACACTTCAGAATGAGTTATACTTTTTGCAATATTTTTTTAACCACAATCGTCCATCGTTTACCACAACTCCATGTAACACTTCTTTATTTTGAGGAGCTTATATCTCATGCCTCACGTGCCCTGGTTTTGACCCTCATCTTCCTCTTCCCTCTCGCTTTTCTCTGTCCACCGTGAAGGTAGTCTATTCCTGTCATTCATTACTCACCTTTCCTCTTTCTCTCATTACAAGGGATTTATCTCGTGTGTGTTCATGTGCAATGCACTCCCGTTAAAACGAAATGCTCAGGACCGGCAGTTTTTTGTTTTTTGTTTTTTTCGTTTTAACGAAATTTCATTATAACCGAACAAATATAATATGCAATGTATAAGGAAAAGAAGGAAACCACGCGTAAAAAAATTATTTTTGTTGAATCCTCATCATACGCTGGAAAGCTATGTGAGATGGGAGAATACCTTTTTAATTTCGTTTAAATATTACATCTTAAAAAGAGCATAAAGTTGTTTGTGTGGTCACACATGTGTAGAAAATGACGGTGTAGGATTTGGTTACAGTTCGCTATTCCAAAGGTTCTTTTCTTACTAAAGTACGTTACTCCGAAGGCTCCTTATTCCGAAGTTTCGCCATTCCCGGGATTCCGATGGTTTGTTTATCTGAAGGTTCGCATTTCTGAAGAATCATTATTCCGAAAGTTTATGATTTAGATCAAAATAATATATTGTTCATTTTCCGAAGGTTTCGTTGATCTGAAAATGAAATGAGGTTCGTCATTTTGAAGGTTTATAAATCAAAAAGTGAGAAAGGTTCACTATTCAGAAAGTCCGTTGTTCCGAAGGCTTTTTCATCCGAAAATGAAATAAGGTTCGTTATTCCGAAGAAATTTTGTTAATGAAAAAAAGAAATGAGAAAGGTTAGTTATTTCGAAGATTTATTTATCTTAAGACGATTATAAGGATTGCAGTTCTTAAGTTTTGTTAGTGTACTCTCCTTTTTTCACCATGGATTAACGATATTTTTGTAATGTTCCGATTAACGAACGTTTTGAATTCCTATCATGTTCGGACTAACGAACCGTATAAGAATGAGAATAAGGACCATATTTTATTATCGGATTAACGAACCTTTGTTATGGAATAACGCCAAAATGTGCTTGATATTTCATTTCCGAACTATTACGGACATTTAGTTGTATCAGAATCTGTGTGTTTTGTATTAAAGGACTTCGGAACAATGAAACAAACCTTATCTGAATTCAGATTATTGTATTACAATAACGCAAGTTCCCCTCGGAAACTGTGCGTGATACACGGAGTGAACATTCAATGATGCGTTTGCTCATGCAGAGACGCTTTAAAAATGCTTGTTCCGCTACGCATTTTCGAATGCGATCCGCATTTCGTTAAAACGGAGCACATTTCCTTTATTTTTCTTTGTCAGTGGTGCTCAGAAAATACTTCGTGATAACGAAAATTTTGTTATAACCGTCTTCGTTATAAGCGAATTTTGTACCATAGACTTTAATTGCGATAAGTTGGGACCAGAAGTTTTGCTTCGTTATAACGAAATTTCGTTATAACCGTGTTCGTTGTAACGGGAGTGCACTGTATCTTTATTTGTGTTCTTCGTCTCTGTCTTAATTTCCTCTCTTTGCATTTTTTCATCAATTTTGTAACTATTTTACTGTTATACCGTTAACGCTCATTTCAGAATTGCCCTACTGCATCATTGGGCATTAACAACTAGTATATCAAGAATGTGGGAAGAGATTGTCACCTCCTTGGTATGATCACCGCAGAGCATTACCTCCCTTGACAATTACGTTTCTGATTGTTATTTTCGAACAACGTTTGCTATTTGAATTGAAAAAAAAAACATTTTTTCACTACATATCGTCTGGTTTTGGTCGAGACCTAACTTCAGGTTTTAAACATCTTTTGGGTGAGAAAATTAGAAACCTCTTACGAAATAATAAAGAGCATGTTATTCCAAGAAGGGTTCAAGTTTTTGTGAAAAAAATACTCTTGAAATGGCCGGGATAAAACAGAGCAGCCCTATAATGTAAAAAGGATTCTGTCAACTACAACTCTCTATAGATCTATTAAAAAAGAGGGTGCAGGACAAAAGACTTCGTTAACAACTAGGGGTGTTTTGTAAAAAAAAAAAAGAAATACCGTTAAACTCGTAATATTTTACTCTTTCTAATCAGACTAACTTATGTTTGAACTGGATTTCCCCTTAAAGTGTCGAGAACATTTAATTTGAAAACTAGCACAATTCTACTTGTATGTAAAACAAGCTGTAATCTTACTCTTATGACAGATTAGGGCACCGTTTGATAAAAGTTGCCAGTTATGACATCTTGTTAGTCTCTAATAATTTCAATAAAACCATGGGTTCTGCTTGATTGATAAGCTCGAGTCACCGACTTGTTACCATGGACCTGCTTTGATCGACCTACAACGATTGGTAATTGTGTGGAACTGACAGCTTGTCAGGACTGACTTCATAAAACCGTGCCCGGATCCTATCAGAAATTATGGCTTTATATCGAAGGGTCCCTCGCTAATGTTAAGGAAATATGAATTGCAGTGAAATCAACTCTCCTTTTCTTATGTTTATCTTCTAATGTGTTATAACGGTAGAAAATGACAAGCCAAAAGAGTAAATGATGACAGTGTAAGAGAAAGGTGCATCTTCTGATATGGTGTTATGAACTTATGGAAAAATTGCAAAGGGTGGTACTTCTTTCGGGGGGCGGGGAGGGAGGGTTGTCCAGTAGGTGAGTATCAGGAGGGGGCGGTCGGGGTATGGTTATGGGGGGGGGGGGGTAGTAATCCGGGTGGTAGTTATCCGGGGGGTAGTTATCGGGGGGGGGGTAGTTGTCCGGGTGGTAGTTATCCTGGGGGTAGTTATCCGGGGGGTAGTTACCCAGGGGGTAGTTCTCCGGGGGGTAGTTATCCAAGGGGTAGTTATCCGGGGGTAGTTATCCAGGGGGTAGTTATCCGGGTGGTAGTTATCTGGGGGGTAGTTATCCGGGGGGTTGTCATCCAGGGGGTAGTTACCCAGGGGGTAGTTATCCGGGGGGTAGATGTCCTAAGGGTAATTGCCCTTGGGGGTAGTTGCCCTAGGAGGGTAGATGACCGGGTGGTAGTTGTCCTAGGGGGTAATGGCCCTGGAGGGTGATTGCCCTAGGAGGGTAGTTGTCCGGGGGGTTGTTGCCCTAAGGGGGAATAGACCTGGGGGGTAATTATCCGGGTGGTAGTTATCCGGAGGGTAGTTGCCCAGGGGGTAAGTGCCCGGATACGGGAAATTACAATTGACGCTGTTACACAACCGATTCTATTTGTAGAAAGAGAGAGAGAGAAAAAAAAAATAAAAGAGTTTAAGGAATGAAATTTGCATATTTTACAAGGAGATGAGTATTTTCGTTTCATATATCCCTCACACATTCTCTTCGTTGCTGTTCTTCTACTTCCGTCATCATTTAGCGAGACCGTGCACAAATAGTCCGTGCCTAAATGGGGCCACGTGTGTTGCTGTCGGGGACACCGACTACACTTGTGAATGTACACAGGTGTGGGTTGGACGTCATTGCAATATCAGTAAGTTCATAGAACGTATGTTGCCGATAAGCTGTGTACTTTGATTTTATTTCATATATTTGTTTGTAGTTTCATGAAGTCATTATTTGTTTTCATGTATTTCTGAGGGTCCCATATCGTACAAGCTTGGCTTTTTAGTGGGACCCTCCGTTTCCATTCCCATCCGTGTAATATGCATATGTTATGCCTTATAAATGCAATTAGGGCCTATGTTGTTACTCATCATCACATGTATTTTGTTAATGTACTTTTTTGAAATTCCTACAAAGTTGTTTTGTTTATGCATTGTATATAATTTCTCATGTTTATTTGATGGAAATGAAAAAATAAAGTTACAAAGTTAAAAAAAAATTAAAAATTATTAAATCGAGAGAGAAAATACAAATCCCCAAATCTACGCAATTGGCTGATTCTTGTGTGTGTAATCCTTTTCACCAATCCGCTGAATCAGACGTCCACTAGCAAAGCGATATTTAGCGATCGTATCTCGCAATACATGTATAGGGATTTCAGTCCTCGCTGCATTAATCTAGGAATAGCCTAATGACCAACCACCGACCAGTATATTAATGTAGACCATTTTAATTTAATTTAAATTTATACATGCATAATTATTTCTGCTTTCTTTTGTGAGTAGGCCTATGTATGCGTCTATCGGTATCTGATTAGTTTTTAAACAGTGTTTACTGCCCTTGTGTTAATTCAAGTATCACATTACTGTCGTAACTTGCTTTGCTGTTGTTGTTTTTTCCCCGGCAGTGAACCCCTGCAACTCGAATCCATGTCTGTACGGCGGAGTCTGCAACCCGACGGACCTGGGAACTTACGCCTGCGCTTGCCCGCAGGATTTCAACGGCGTGCACTGCGAAAATTGTGAGAAATTGAACAGCTTTGTCTTTGCTCCACGTACTATTACTCCTTCTTCTTGAAGAAACAAAAAGAATCAAGACAATTTCCATTGCTCATCTTGAATATGCTCATTTAAGACGATGGTTATTTACGTGAAACGGCATGATGGTGACTATACTAGTGCATGTCAGTCTTGATTATAACCAGTGGACTATATATATATTCACTTATTTATTTAATTTATTTTTTCTTATTTCGGGGAATGGATCACTTCTCCGAAGAGTTTTTTTTTTTTTTTTTTTTTTTTTTTGGTTATGGTGAGAGCAGGGAGCTCTTCCACCTCCCTGGTGAGAGGTTCTTAATCTTGTCATGTGCTAATTCACCTTGTCACCAAATCTTCCGGGATGGGTACTGGGCCCCATTTCATTTAAAAAAAAAAAGATTATATGACAGCAACTCTTGCTGGAATGGCAGTTGTCATGGTAACGACAAGAAACCAGCTTCTTGATTGGCTGTTGATATAGGAAGTTGCCATTCCAGCAAGAGTTGCTGTCCCAATATCTTTAATGAAATGGAGCCCTGTGGTCCGAAAAGCAAGAGACTTATTTACTGGACCGTGTCTGAGCGATCCTCCTACAGACAAGTTAGCTAGAATCTGTCAACGTGTATCTTTCTTTTGTATGGTTTATGTGTAATATGATTGGCATTTTGTTGTGGTTGTTGTTCTCCCAAGTACTACTTCCTATGTTCCAGTTTGTTCTACATTAGAATGATTTATAGCACGATTATCATGCGGCTAAAGCATAAAGCCTACAGTGTACTACCAGCGTGTACGCTGCCAACACCACGAGCAACAAATCAAGCATGCGTTTCAGTTAGTAATTATTGTAATTATACGAGTATATGTGTTACACAGAAAAACACCAAAACAAATAAACAAACAAACAAACAAACAAAAAACAGTAACAGAGAAAGTAAAATGAATGAAATGAAATTCAAGGGATGGTACAGTATTGGTGGAGATGAGAATTGGGCTTTTAAGTTTTTGCGAGATACCCCCCCCCCCCAAAAAAAAAAAAAACACTTTGAGGATATGAAATAGTACAGAGCATACCATTTTAAGAGGAATTCAAAGTTTATTTGATGAAAATCAGGTTTGGAATGACGGAAACATCCAAAAACAAAGTAAAAACGAAACGATGTTAATAAAAGATAATGTGGGTCCCACACTTTATCAGAATCGCTCTGTTTTGGGTATCTCAGCCATTTCAAAACCAATTTTCATCAAATAAACGTTGAATTCCTCATGGAATTACATGCTTTTTCATATTTCATAAGAGGTTTCTCCTCTCTCCAAAATATTTAAGAAACCTGAAATCAGGTCTCAACCAAAACAATATGATCCCTTTAAAAGCAACCCTATATGGGAGTGGTTCCTCTCTCTCTACATGCCTTTTTATATCACCGTCAATCTCTAGTTTATCTACGTCGGTCTTCTCTTTGTCCATCAGACTAACATTCTGTTATCACTGGGCATGTTTGTCCGTTTCTCTGTCCGTCTGTCTGTCTGTCTGTCTATCTCTCCATATTTGTCTTTGTCTCTGTAGATGCGCCATGTGACTCTCGTCCATGTCAGAACAACGGTCAGTGTATGCCCAATCCCACCGTAAATGGTATTCAGTGCGACTGCCCGCTGCTGTACTCTGGGAATCTCTGCCAGATAGGTGAGATATCATCCGTATCAATTGTTCCGTTTTGCTTTGCTTTGCTTTGTTTTTGGATTTGTTTTTGTTTTGTTTTGCTGCACACAGCTGACAAGGGGCTTCAAGGCTAGTGACCTGTGTCAAATCGGTATTATTGAAAGAACATGTTAAATCATTTGGAAACGTAGCATTAACTAGCTAACTATAAGTAGCTCTCTCTCTCTCATTTTGTCTATATATATATATATATATATATATATATATATATATATATATGCTAGCAATGTCTATTATTCATTCTGTCATATCTGAATATGTGTATGTGTATGTTCTGTCACTCACTCAGAAGTCTTGTAACATATAGGAATGTAAAACGGGACAGCAATGTATAAAAAAATTGTGAAAAGTTGGCAAGTCAATATAATTTCATTCCATTTTGCATTTTTATTCCACAAGACATGATATAAAAACACTACAAATAATCTTCGGTACACATTAGCTGGCTCTAAGATGAAAATTAGAGATAATCAACGAAAGCTTGTAAACACGTCGGCTTTATGCCAAAAGGCCTTTAACTCATAGATCTTATCCAGTGTTCAGGGCCTTTTGGCGTAAGGCCGACGAACATATAGTTTTCAAACCAAACTTGTGTCCTTATGTATGTTCTGAAAAATAAAAGAATGTTTGTTAACCGTTGATAACTCCTGCAAGTGACGGGAAACACTTTCAGACATTCTTGATTACAAAGTAAAATTGAAAATAAATCAAAACAGGACAGAGAGGACCGGAAGAAAAAAAAAATAACAGCACAATGACAACACCACCACCACCAACAACAACAACAACAACACCACACACACACACACACACACACACACACACACACACACACAATACACACACATAACACACACAAGCATAAACGCAAGTGACAACTATTGTATAACAAACAAATTACGATACTTGTTGAAAGCATAGAATCATTATACTAACAGTCTCTCGAGTAAACTTTGCACTAAGGGCTCCACCGGAGAAACACCGAAATCATGTTATACCTACATGGCTACAAAGTAAAAGTTAAAAGTGGACGCAACATGTAGAAAGCCGAAGCTTTGTTTCATAACTTTCGTAATATTACGGATACACTTCTAATTACATCATGATGAATAATAATGAAACGTGTCCAACTAAGTCCCACTAAGTCCACGATGCATTAAATTTCCTCATAAAATAAGTGAAAGCAAGAATATTTTTCCAGTTGCTTCTCCCGGGCCTAAATTCTGAAACTTTTTGAAAATCTGCAGTCATTTTGCAAGGAGCTCTGACAAAAGGACAGTGTTTTAAAAACTATCAGCTTCCCACTCGTGTTTCTTTTTGTTTTGTTTTTTTTTTTTTGTTTTTGTTTTTGCCACGGAACGTATCAGCAAATAGAAGAATTTACTATGAATATGTTTTATTGGTATCACAAAGTGGTGCTGTCGTTGTTTTGTTCCAGTGTTCCACGTCTTACAAGATTGGCTTTGTAGTGGAACACTGTTTTCCATCGTCATGATTATTTACTATTTTTGTTACCATAACAAAGTGCATCGTTCATTTTTTTTGTAACGTCATTCGTGCATATACTTTATATTGTGTTTTTAAAAAATGCCCTTATCAGACAAATGCAAGACAAATCGAAAACTTGTACCTCTTTGGATCATGTTCCCTTTTTCTTTCCTTTTTTTTTGGACGGAAATGAATAAACTGTTGAATTATTGAACAAAGAACAGTTTCTTCGGGCAACGACTTGATTTTTGGTTTTTGTCTTTGTTTTCTGTAGTAGTTTCGGGAAAGAGAAGGCTTTATCAACGTAAAGAACTATAGGCATACATCGATGTAGTCGTTTAATTTGCCGAACATTACTTGGTATCACACAGGAGATGCGTGCGCCAGTCACCCGTGCCAAAACGACGGTGTGTGTTCGTCAAACGCTGTCGGCGGCTACCAGTGCCAGTGTCCGGGCGATTTCACCGGAGCTTCGTGTGAGACCCCGGGTAAGAGAATCATTTTATAGCTGGCTTTAGGGTTTGATGCTTCGTGGGATATTCAGGCATACTGTATCACCCTCCCCCACCTGTTTTTGGTTGTTTTTGTTCTTGATTTTGAAGACGCGTCTATCGTGGTTGCCTTTGCGAAAGAGCGATGAATTCAGCATGCCTGTGAAATAAATGTATATTGTGAAAAAATGGTACTATAAAATTATTTGTCTGAAAATAATGTTGATATTATAAAAAAACTGCTTTTAAAGGGAATGGCTAGTAACTGATCAGTCGGAATCAGTGGGAATGTTGGGGGATGATTGTTCCAATCCTTGTGGGATTCATTTGAGAGTACATTGTTGTTCGAAAATTATTTGCTTCAGAATGGTCTCATATTCAAGTAATGTGCAGTTTAATGTTTCCAGGTTAGCATGCCAGAACAGTGACAGGGCATTGAACTACACATTACTTGAATATGAGACCGTTTTGAAGCAAATAATTTTCACACAACAAGAGATATATAATGTACTCTTACATGTAAATGAACCCCACAAGAATTGCAACAATCATCCCCCAGCATTCCCATTGATTCCCACTGATCAGTTACTAGCCATTCCCTTTAAAGGTCAGTGCCAATTTTTTTCTAAAAAATCCTTTATCCCCAATCAATAATGAATAATTCTGCAACACTGTCATTAAATGTAGGAATCGGTTCATCCGTGATGAAACGGAATCATTTCAGAGAACCTATAGGATTCAGCATCGCAGGCAACTCCAATGGTAACTTACCTAAAATCATGAAGATAGGGGAACTTGCAGATTACCTACAATTACCCATAACACTGGAAATGGTTATAGTGTTCACGTATAACACGCTATTAAATATTTTCATTTTCCCCCTCACGAGTGAACAGAAACAACCCAAGATCCATCCTGATTTTTTGAATAGGTAACATTATTACTGGCTCTTCCCCCCCCCCCTTTTTTTTTTTGAAGATGGATGCAGATTGATGGGAGAAAAAGAGAGAGAGTAAAACAGGGTTATGAACTGGAGTGACAACTATAATGGGTGGTTGGCACTTCGGCTCTTGTGATCCAGGGGCGGATCCAGGAATTCCGTGAAGGGGGTGCAAATTTCTGGTGCAACTTGTGGGTTTCATCAGCTGATAAGCAAGCAAGCAAAACAGCAGCAGCACCCCGCCTTCGCGGTATAGGTTTAGGGAAATTATATTTGGTTGGTCATCGTGCGATTTCATGCATACCTTTATTTGAAAAAAAAAAATAAAGGAATGGGGCACGCTCCCCATTTCTTCTATCAAAAAAGAAGAAGAAAAGAGATTGAAGGGGGTGTGCCCGATAACGCCCCCCCCCCCCCGATCCGCCACTGTGGTCAGCATTTCGGTGATGTTGTGCGTAGGTATCCAGGCATAGATATTTCATTGTTTTCATTTGTGCATCAGCTTGTGGTTTGATACCCATTGAATATTCGATGTATGTATTAAAGATCTACACAATGAAAGCTTGTCTTCAAATGAAAACCAACTGGAACAGTTCTCTCTTCCCTATAGTGTTAATTCCAGTTACAACGTGCACAACAAATCCGTGCCTGAACCAGGGAGCGTGTATCCCCGACTCTGCGGGCAACTTCCTCCGCTGCCAGTGCGCCGCCGGATACACAGGGTCCATCTGCCAGACCGAGGGTAATGCACCTTTAATTTATAAAAAATATAAAAAAAATCACCTCAACTGATTGACAAATTGCCCTACATTGACATCGACGTCAATGTAGGGCAATTTTTCAATCAGTTGCAATGAAAACATCTCGACGGAAGAATTTCATGAATTTAAATAAGAATGCTTCACATTGAATTATGTACGCCTTCGTATAATCATGTGTGTGTGTGTCTGTGTGTGTGCGTGTGCGTGTGTGTGCGTGTGCGTGTGTGTGTGTATGTGTGTGTGTGCGCGCACAAGCACACACACATACACACAAGTGTGTATCTTAGTGTCTATTATCATTTTAGAACAATATGTGATTGTCATATTTCAAATCATGTATATAATACAAAATATATATATTTTTTTTAGATTTGTATTATTGTGTTGAAACTGAGAATATAACAACGAAACGAAATGATAAGGAATTATCTTATCATAACGACGGGCACAGATTTTATCATTAATTTATTCAAGCGAATGAACATGTTGTAATAAATCATTTATTGACTGCCAGTCCTAGGATGTGATATCAACAGATGTTTGAATGGCGGATCGTGCTTCAACCTGAATAACGGAGGATTCACCTGTTCGTGCGAACCGGGCTTCGCGGGAACGCTGTGCGAGACTCAAGGTGAGCAAGAAAGGCGCACCAAGAGCACGTCTTCGTTATTATTTCTCTTAAAAAAACAAACAAACAAACAATACGCATAATGCACAGAGACGCAGACACACACACGTACATACTTTTTCCAACTATATTTTGTACATTAATTTCTGTTTTCATTATACTAGTAATGCAAATGAATATTTACACACAAGTTACTCATACGTTCAAAAAAGACACTGCAGAGAAACATGTAAGTTATGTTCGGTCTTTATAGATAAGGTGCACATCAATGTCTTTTGATAATCATAATCAGTACTTTACCAGTGATTGACATATGATAGTACTGGCAGAAACTTGGTTTTGAAATGTGCGTGTGTGTGTGGGTGTTGTTGTTGTTGTTGTTTGGTTTTTTTTTTTGATGGGCACATTCAAGTAACTATAAGAGAAAAAACAAATATTAGAAAACCTGAATACATTAGTAAAATAAATGACACACTATTTTAGATATTCTTTTTGCCATATACTAAGTGATAATGAGGGTATACTATTATGAATAAATGAAAGTCAACGTGCAAGTCATGGCGCGATTGCCTGCTTCAGCATGGATGCCGTTCATTCTAACAAGTATGATGTTGGAAATAACTTGAATTTAATTGAAAAGACAAAATATTTTAACAGGATGTTTCATTTAAATCCGTCTCTACGCCAGTACCTGAGTAAGATTTGGAATGTACTGTCTTTGATAACAGTGTAGCATTAATTTCCCCTCTGAGTTTTCATTCTGGGATACTCTGTACGTTGCCCTCTTATACTTCACGTGTATCTTTTTTTTTCAGCAATTTTCTGATTTTTTTGTACACTGTATACTACTTTCATTACTGGCTTTTCTGGTTCTGACGGTCTTACCCCCGACAGCCCATCTCTGCTAACAGAAAACTGAATAAATAAATAAATAAATAAATAAATAAATCTCCAACATATCCACCGAAAATTATCATTAATCCATTATTAATGTAACCTTACATAGAACAATCGCCCTATCCTCTATCATTTAAGATTTCATCTTGCTGGCTGTGGCATTTAACTTTTGACAACTGACCATTTTTTTTTTTGTAACACACGTTCGTCCCATAGTGCCCACATCGGTATGCACCTCAACGTCGTGTCAAAATGGAGGCACATGCTCTGTGGTCAGTGGGGTCATCAATTGTGACTGTCCGACTGGGTTTTCAGGCTCAACGTGTGACGTTGAAGGTAAGAGTTAAAATAATGACAGAGGACGCTACACTGTGGGTTCATTGAGGGTGTTAGATCCTTTTGCGTTTTTTATAAATATCCCTTCGCTTTAAAAGAACATGTTATTTGATTTTATATTAATTGTTTTCAGTACTTTCATTCCAGATAGGGATGTAAAAAAAAAGTCTTTTTTGAGAGAGATGCAGTAACAGTAGTTAAATCAATTTCATAACATTGTGGCTATTCTCACAGAACCAATGATAATAGCCAGTCGTTTACCAACTGTGGCATGTCGATTGATAAATCATCATATCTGCATAGTGTAGATTTTCTTAGGTTCGTTTTCGCCCAATTGATTTTTCTTTCTTTCTTCGCCTTTTCCGTAACCATGCAGTACCGGCACAGTGTGTGAATGTTATCTGTCGGAACGGTGGAACGTGCTTCCAGAGCGACACACAGGGTTTCATATGCACCTGTACATCCGATTACACTGGCAGACTCTGCCAAACACGTGAGCTGAAATACACCCATATTTCTGTTCTTCAAAAGCACGCAGACTTCCATTATATTATAGAAAAGCTTATAAGTGCCAGAGAGAAGGGGAGATAGGAGGGAGCTTTTCGTGACGCGGACGTTCAGGGGGGGGGGGAGGGGGGGGGGAATGTTCTGCGCATGCGCAGACATGCGCAAATTTGCTTGGTTCTGGGCTACTTTTGCGTCCGCTCAATTCACGATGCAGAGAGCTAATTAGGTGCACCCCGATCGTATGGGGGCGTCATTGTGTCTCTGCGTATTCGGTCTAGGGCTACTTCGCAACACGACGCAGGGAGAGAGAGAAACGACCAACGCAATCGTTGTCTAGACGTCCGCGCCGCAAATCTAAAGCTCCCTGATTTCTGGCCTTCTTGAGAGTTTTCAAGTCCCAGAAGGTGGGAAGGCAAGACGTGACTATACAAGATCTCGTATTCTTGCTTTTTGGACCAGAGAAGATGAGAAAGCAAAATCGCACGTGACGCCTTCTATCCTACCTTTTCGGACGCGAAAGGTCAAGATGAAGGGATTTTTATAGATCATATCTCGCCATCTTGTTTTCACGACCCAAGAGGTCGAGATGAAGCCGAAGAGTCATCTCGCCCCCTCGGTGGCATTCGTAAGGTTCCATAAACTACACGAAACTATCCGAGTCATTTTGTTTCGGTGCAACGTTGCACTGTAGCATTAATTTTGATAAAGATATGTGTATATTCACTGACTTTGCGACGCCCTCTTATTATTCAATTCAATTTCAATTCAATTCAGTTTATTTTATTTTCGTAATATAACAACTTCAAGCTCAAAAATATACCATTTCCAAATCTGTATTTATTCCCAATTCTAATATTGCACATCAAACGTTTTTTGTTTCACTTCAAAGGGCAATCTGTAAACCAGTAGCAAAAAATAAAAACACGGCTTTTTTTTTCTTTGAAAACTTTACACTTCTTCAACGAAGATGCTTGAGATTTTGGGTTGCCTCTTCTCGAGCATTATATTGCTTATTCTTCTTTCCCGCTATAATACATAATAGGTGTTTTCGCTCTTAACACATTAAAAAGATGAACGAGCATTATTATTTTTTTTTTTTTACTCTTTGTTCTTTAGCCACAATGAACTGTTCGCCAAGTCCCTGCCTCAATGGAATTTGTACGCCAACAGTCACCGGCTATCAATGCAGCTGTTTCAGCGGGTATACAGGAACTAACTGTGAAGGTATTAAACTTTGAGCAATGTACATATTAAATTGTATGCAGAATAATAGTTTTGATGAGAAATGGACTTACCGCCTTTTAGAATTGAGCTATCCTGATAAACAAAATCTGTTTCCCATTTCTGTATCAACAATAACTCACACGGAAATGCTTCCTTCTACCTCATCTGAAATTAAAAATTTTTGAGATGATTCCAGCTCTGGGCTTGGTCATCAAATAACCTCAATAAATAGAAATGAATATCCTTGCAACTAGACGTACCGAATAATAATGGTTCATAACGCTTAAAATCTATCAACTTAGTGATATCTAAAGATATCGAAATCTGAGTTTATATCTAAGTTACATACTGAAATGTAAGTTATTGAAATCTAAACGTAAACAATTTTTCAAAAAGGTGATGCTAAATTACTGTGTTGACTGCAATGCTTGACGTAAAAAGAAAAAGAAATTTAATACCATAACAGTACAATGATAGCAGCATTTATTGCTAAACGTGAGAGGTACTTCACAGACACTGATTCTGGTTAGGCGTCGTTATAGTTTGTTATTTTGTTACTAAACTAAGTTACCTGGTATCGCGAGCCAACATTAGTCGGATTATTAAACGTGAGAGGTACTTCAAAGACACTGATTCTGGTTAGGCATCGTTATTAGGCGTCGTTATGTATTGGATGATTGGGATGATCGTGACAAAGTGCTCATTATACGACAGCAAATCACCCTATTTCATATTTTCCTTTTGCCTTCCCGGTAAAACGCTTATTTTTCTCCGTCCAACCCATTGTGTGTGTGTGTGTGTGTGTGTGTGTGTGTGTGTGTGCGTGTGTGTGTGTGCGTGTGTGTGTGTGTGTATGTGTGTGTATGTGTGTGTGTGTGCGTTTCTTCTCGTAGAATTGACTATGATGTTTGTGATAAAAAGAAATTCGCTCATTTTTTTTTTTGGCTTCTCATGTCTTGATTGTTAGTGTTGTTGTGTTTTGTTACTTTGCAGTCGCTGTCACTGACGTATGCACCGTGAATCTATGCGAGAACGGCGGCGTATGTAAGGAGGAGAATGGCATGGCGGTATGTGACTGCCCTGCGGGTTTTGGCGGCTCCCGCTGTCGGAGTGAGTGATGAATATATGAATATATGATTATATCTTTAGATGACTATATAAGCATATGAACGTATGAATATATGAATGTATTGATACATATGAACATGTCTTTGCGAATTATAAAACAAGATACGTATAGGACCCTATTAAAAAAATGATTTGCCCAGACAATACTGAGATCAAATCAAACTATCATTATTTCAAAGAGTTCAAACATTCTTGTCGTTATTGTTATTATTATTATCATTATCATTATCATTATTATTATTATAATCATTATTATGCTAACGAAAAGTTTCCATGAGGGAGCTCATGATTAAACGTTTCCACGAACATAATATACATGAACATATTACGTACTGTGAGTAATATTTTACACATACGATCATGTTATGTAATAATCTAAGGTAGTATAATGTAATGTGATACATTACATAAAGAAATTAAGGGTGTCGGAAGATCGAGGTGAGGAAATGCATACACTAGTCCGTCATGACACCACTTTGTGGTGTACACCATCATCTTAAATATTTGTTTCTTCTAAGATATATTTTCTCTCCTGAGAGAAAATACAATGTGGCAAACTTTTACCGATGACAATCGCATTTTACTGACGATCATAGTAATAGTAGTATGAAAGTCTTTACTATTTTCATTTTTTTATCAGTAGTAGTAGTAGTACTAGTACTAGTAGTGTAGTTATACTGCTTCATTCATTTTTATAAGTAGTAGTAGTAGTAGTAGTAGTGATAGAAGTAGTAGTGTAGCTATTATTACTCCTTCAAATTTAATTTAAATCATCGCTTTATACTTAACAGTCATCATCATAAACAAGCCAGTAACTTCCAAGGTAATCCAAACAGTTGTTGGAATTACTAATTTCTCATTGTCTGTAATGAGTTCAATTTTTTGATGTCTTTTGGTAATCTGAATAAAAAAAATCGGTTCCATGACATTCGCTCCTGCGACAATATTGCTCCCATATGTGCACGCTAAGCCAAAATAAATCCTACCCACAAACATAACCATCACCCTAATCCTAATCCTCACATCAAGCTAAGCCTCAAACCCCATCAGAACCCAAACCATAACCTCTAAGTCCTCGGAGAATATAAGACCGGAGCAATGGTTGCAGGAGCAAATGTCGTGTTACCCCCCCCCCCCCCCCCCCCCCCCCAAAAAAAAAAAAAATAAAAAATAAAAAAAATAAAAAAATAAATATATATATATATATATATATATATATATACATATATAAAGAAAATGTGGGAACGAAAGCTGTGAAATTAAATGCGGTTGTGCATGTTTATCGATAGAATGATTACAACCAAGATTTACAGAACAGAGACAAATCGCGTGGCGTGGTATATCAGATGAATAACTATGATTATTATAATCACGAGGATGTTCCTTTTTTTCTCTCTCTCTCTCTCTCACAACCATAGTTACCTTGCCTGGGAGTCGGGCAGCGTCAGTTTGGCCGTCTTCGCTGGTCCTCTTCATCACTTTGATTGCGGCTCTCCTCTGGCTCAGGTCATGATGCACCTATACATGCCGGAGGCAGCATATTTCGCCCAAGGAGGAATTGCTGATTCGAAAAAGAAAAAAAAAAACACCACATATTTTTGGTTTATCCACGTTACCAGAATGCCTTGTCATTCAGTCTTTCAGACAGTAGGAAAATATTACCCTGTAGTGAAGAGCAATTGCAATGTCACTTCAATGGAATCATTTAACATCCTACACTGTAAAAACATCGGTGTTAGATTTAACACCACGGGTGTTAAATCTAACACCGATCAAACTTCAATAAAGGACCACACCCACAGGTGTTAAAAATGCACTGTGATGGTGTTGAAAAGTGTTCACCTGACACTTCGTGGTGTTAATTTGACACTGTACCTGGTGTTATTTTGACACTGTACTGGTGTTAATTCAAAAATGACACCACATGGTGTTGATTTGATATTTGTTGGTGTTAATATCAATGGTTTAACACCCGTCCAGCTTCAATAAGAGACCACACCAGCTGGTGTTACTTTGGTGTAAATTTATTTTCACATTTTTTCAAAAATCTAGTATTTTAATGTAAAACTCTTGATCGTCTTGTTTGAATTAAAAATCAACAAGAAGTGCAGTTACTAAAAACTCTTCAAAAAGCAGTTTAAAATTTGGAAATGACACTCGGAGGTGTTAATTTAACACCATAAATGAACACCGAAAATTTAACACCAGCTCGGTGTTCACTATTTAACACCGGACTTTTTGCAGTGTATGATAGGGATTTACTCGACCTCTTATTATCCATAAGTATCGGTGAATAAATGTGACTAAATCTTGGATAATGTCATCATCGCAGATTCATAACGTTCTTTGACAACGTCTTGGTCTATCTTTATTTAAAAAAGAATACAAGTAGTACGTTTTCACTCTCATATGATTGTGCATGTGTGTGAACGCAACAATTAGGAAGAATCAGACACGCAACACAATGGATTGTATTGCCATGCAATATGCATCAGGGCCGGCGCTACGGTTTTAAAAGTGATGGGGGCCCAGTTTATGAGAACAGTGAGGTCGGCTGACAAGGGGGGAAAAGTCTTCCCACTGTTGGATGACATTTCCCTACCAAAAAAGAAAAGAAAAAAAGGCTTATAGGCTTCACTTGATGCCACTCCTCTAACAATATCGGCTGCCGACAAGCAAAGATCAACAACAAAATGTAAAGCCCTATATTTTCTGGGAAAAAATGCCCAATTAGTGGTAAGACCCTATGCCCTGATCCTGTGCATGACTCATATTGTACTATTTTTTTGTACGATAACCGGATGTTTTGATTATCTGAAGAGGGGGAAACTGTATTTCAGATGCAGGGACTGCAAAAGAGTGAAGATGAAGCAGTTGTCATCATTCATTTTATATCAAATACTGACTGGCGTTGTTTTATACTCAGCGAGCTATTGTATGCATTCAATCTTCTCTCATTCTAGTATTGTTCAACGGTTGCAATAACAATATGCTTAACTCTTGAATCGAATTTTAAATCTCTGTTGTTTCTTTTTGTTTTAGAGTATTAGATTAGAGTGTCGCCCTTTCTTTCAAGTTTATATTCTGTTTCGGTAGTGTCTGAAAGGTAGGACTGATTACTCTTTTGATTCAAAGGCCGCTGTCGTAGTATTATCAAGGTGGAATTCCGTAATCTAAAAAGTTTCAAAACGCAATGTTCTAGAAGTGAGCATGTCAAAGTGATTACTTGAAAACATGTTTGTATGTATATTTCTTCCTTATATAAACGTTTATAGTCTCTTCATCTGCTTCTAGCTACGCCAGTAAAATCCGACAGTATGATAGTTGAAGGTATGGTTACTCATTGAAGCATACGATTTAATTATTCTGTCTTGACTTATTTATTCAAGCATAATTATGGCACACTGTGCCTGACTAAGAGGGAGGAACAATCCAAAGCAACATTTTCTGTCATGAAAATCGGAAACAGTTTCTGCTTGTGCTTTGCTGCCTAATATACTGCAACCTTAATAAATAAAGCAAACAAACCAGGGGAAATTATGTTTTCTTTTCTTTGAAATGCAAGTAAACAAAAACAAATTGTTGCTGAGAATAAATCGTGAACGGTCTCGTCGACATAGGCCAAGGACTAAAGCGCGTGTCATACATACTTCCGTGTCACGCGACGGCATTGGATTGTGTTTAACAGTGCCGTATGTACGGCATTGGTGTTCCTGGGCCCCATTTCACAAAAAGTTGGTATGATAGCAACTCTTGCTGGAATAGCAGCTGTCAGGGTAACGACAAGATTCCAGCTTCCTGATTGGCTGCTACTATTGGAAGTTGCCATTCCAGCAAGAGTTGCTATCCCAACATCTTTTTATGAAACGGGACCCAGGATGGTGTTCAAGCCAGTATAGCGCCCCCTTTCGTTATCAGACACACACTATTGATGCGTCCTACATTATAGTCGGTAACTTGAAGCTCGGTTCAGCCCGTATACTGAGTACATTCTTCCGTTGATTACTTGTTTTTTAGTAAAATTTTCATTTAAGAATATAATGAATCCAGATATCTTAAAGTGCATATTATTATTTATACATTCATGGCGAGGAAAATCCTCCTGTTTCGTTTCTAGAAGTTTATAGTCAAAAGATCTTATTCTAGAATGGTGCATCAAAATGAAAGGTGTACAAAAAGTATGGGCATTGTGTTGTGCAACGCTCGTTCGATATCTCATTTTGTGTACATTGGCTATCAGTGACGCGAAAAACTGCGGTCAGTAGTGAATAGAAGTATTAAAGGACAGATGTTTTGATATTATAACGTGTCATCAATTACCAGTTTCAATAGTGGGGTCATTATGTGATTAATCAGTATACAGGCGCGAATTTTAATGTGTACATTTTATACACGCTTGTAACTGTGTGTTATGGAAAACGCGACTATCAATATGATAAAACATGCACAATTAGCCATTCATCGTAGCAATGTCTAACTAGAAAAAAACAAATGACTTTTACGAAAGTCAAAGTCAAAATGAATCATTGTCGCTTAAAACTTTATTTGGAACTTATTATCAGAGACAAACAAAATCAGTGTTGGAACGAAGAGAAAGGGACAAGTTCCACACAGTGAGTATTACAAAATGGTAAATTAGTAGCTGGAATATATTTAGCAGTTAAGCCAATCAAATGACTGTGGCGATGACGTCATCAATGTCATGATGAAATGCGCTTTATTGTCTTTCAAGGTGATGGAACATCGTAAGATGAATATGTATACGACATGAATATGATATTTAATCTTCGAAAAATACAGCCAGTCATGACATCGTTATTCTTGAACTTTTGTCTTCCGTCGTATAATGAGAGAGTGAGGTATTATATTATCATACCTTTGTGGTGAAATTTGCATATCTTTATTCGGGTGATGTTCATTATCCCGAAGGTTCGACAATCCGAAAATGAAATAATGTTCGTTATTCCGAGGGTTTGTCAATCCGAAAATGAAAGAACTTTCGTTATTCCGAAAGTTCATTATTCCGACAATGAAATAGGGTTTCTTAATTCCAAAATGAAGTAAGGTTCGTTAATCGGAAAACGAAAAGAAGGTGCGGACTAAAAAACCTTTGGAACTACGAACCTTATTTAACCTTAGTATTTCGTTTTCTCGGATTAACGAAGCTTTAAATATGCACAAAATGTACATGGTTCAACTCTACAGCACTTCTTGCACGTCTTGTACACTAATTCCAATTCTAATATCAATTTTTTCTTCTTCCATACAAGATTTTATTTCATTAACAAGGACAATGGTGAAGATGATGACAAAAATCACAGTATTGACAATGATAACAATAATGTTACTAGAACCTATAGTGGTAATGAGGTTACAGCTCGTTATTCCGAAGGTTCGTTATTCCGAAGGCTCTTTATTCCTAAGATTCCTTATTCCGAATGTTCATTATTCCGAATTTCATTTTCGGATTAACCAATCTTCGGAATAACGAACCTTCGGAATAACGCCACAAATTTTCGGATTAACGAACACTTTTTCATTTTCGGATTGACGAACCTCTAGGTATAGCGAATTTGCGTGTTTCGGATTAACGACCCTTCGGAATAACGAACCTTCGGAATAGCGAACCTTCGGAGTAACGAACAGCACCCGTGTTGTTGTGTTTTGAGTAGGTAACGGATGATAGGACAGCAGTTGTAACACAGTTATAACTGATGTAGACAGGGCTCGATGTGG